>NW_022196905.1:164809188-164849613 GCF_008632895.1 Mastomys coucha | reverse complement strand
CCACCCCCATGAGGTTTGGTTTGGGTTGGGTTTTTTGTTTGTTTGTTTTTGCTAGTCTCCAGTGATGTCCTACACAGTCTACCATTTAAGGTGACTTCTATGTATACTCCTGGGGCTCCCTCCAAGTGTCACTCATGTCCAATCCCTGCCTCAAAAATCCCAGCGACATGAGCCTCCAGAGTCCCAGTATCTGTATCCTGAACTACTTGGACCAGCTGGGGTCTGCCTCGGTCCATCCACTCTGCTTGCATATGGCTGCCAGCAGCCAGAGCAACCAGGCACCCTCCTTTTCCTTCTCTCTTGGGCTGCCTGGACCAAGTGTCTGACGATATTTACTCACGTGTCTTCTCCATGGTTTGGGTATTTGTGGCATAAGAGCAATTGCAGGCGCTGTTAGCACTTGCTGGGCAGAGGTTCAAGTTTTCCTGATCCCAGCTTTCCTCTGCTCTTTGAGAGGGTACCCACTTGCTGTAATTCCTCGCCAATCAGACTTAGGCAGCCTGTTGTGTCTTCTCTTCTCTCCCACATGGTTGGAGACTTGTATTGTTCACAATTACTTAGATTGTCCCTATCAAGATAATATGCGTTTTCCATCTCCTGTCAGGATGGGTCATATTTCTCCAGTTTAAAGGGGTGGGGAAGAAAACTAATCAGAGAGGGCTATAAGGAAGTCCTTAAAAAGAGATTTAATAGAAGTCTGTATGCATGTCTGTCTTTCTTGACATGTCAAGGAAAGGACGCACTGGCACCAGGGCAGAGGCAAGGAAGAGACTTCCTAATGGATCCCAAGAGAGAATCCCAGAACTGGAAGATGAGCACCCCAGCAGGACAACCAGAGGGCAGAGTGTAGGCAGTTACTTAGAAGGCCCAGTGAGGAAGGCTGTTCTGGGAGGGTGCTGGAGTGGCTATGGGGGTGGAAACAGCAGCTATGCTGAGCCACACTCATGGACATTCCTTCTGGGACAGATGTGGGCAGAAACCTTGGAAGCAGAAATTGAAAGGGCACTTCCATGTCCCCTGGAGGATGGGAGAAGAGGTGTTCAGAATTTACAGACATCCCAACGGCAAGAGGCTGTGAGTTCTAGCACACCAGAGGATTCCGTTGGGATGAATCAAGGACAGGTACAGTGGAAAATTTCAGTGGGTGTACTTCCCCATACACCCCACCCCCAGCCCCACCAGCATGGGGGAGAAACAGTGAGGGAAGAGACAGAGACATCCACCCACTCTTTCCCATTGCAGTTGTCTGAGCCACTGGAGCTGAGGCTGGGCAGTCTGCCTAGAGTAAGAACTTTTTAAAAAATATTTTAAAAGGATTAGTCTGAAGTATTTGGTCCACAACTATGAGAGTGATTCTTAGTAACTGGAAGGGACCATAAAGCTACAAAAGACATGACATTCTTACTCTATTTCAAAACCAGTTCATTCAATAAGCCCATCGCACAGTACACATGGGAAAGTAGTTGGTACAGAAGAGATGGGACCGAACATGGTCACAAGAGCACGGTGCTGCTCGGCCTTTCCTACGTCCACCTATGGCTTTACCTCCAGGCTGGTGCCAGGACACAGCTCTGGATCTCCTTACTGCCTAAGGGTGTTCAACAGGCACCATGAGATTTGCGTCCTTACACCACCAAGAAAACTGTACACAGATGCACAGACGTGATCTGTCCTTTGTGGTCTCCACGAAGAGGAAAAAGAAACAGATTAGGTGGAATGCAGCCCTCAGCAAAAGATGTGCCACTTGATCATGTGGCTGGCTAGTAAAATCTTTCCCAGGATGACTCCCAGGGTCCTCAAATTACCCTTTATAAAAAAACTTTTTTTAAATTGTTTAATTGTATAAGTGTTTTATCTACATGCATATCTATGTACTATATGCATGCTTGGTGCCTGAAGAGGACAGAAGAGGGCAGAAATTCCACAGGGCTTTATAGAAAGTTGTTACTTGACATATGGGTGCAGGGAGTCAAACCCAGTTCCTCTGAAAGAGTAATTGATGCTCTTAACTACTGAGCTATCTCTCCAGCTCCTCCATATGGATTTACACTTCCCTACCGACTCATGATGATGGTCATCTTTCCACATGTCCTTTTGTATGTCTTTTTAGGGAACTATCTATTCAAGTCCTTTGCACATTTTCTAATTAAATTATCCAATTATTTTGTTGTTGTTGTTGAAGCTTTTTATACCGTTTGAACAATAACATCTTACCAAGCATATATATATATAATCTGCAAATTCTCTCATTCTGTGGGCTGACACTTTTTTTCTAGAAATTAGATTCCCAGAAACTTTAAATCTTTTGATGTAACCCCATTTTATTTTTTCTTTTGTCACTTATAAGAAACACTACTTTAAGCCAATTCTGTGGCTCTTCTCAAAGACGTTCCTGAGAGAAAAGGAGATCAAGTCCTGCTCTGATAATCATGATAGGTACAACTTCTTTTTCAGCCTTGTTCCTGCCGAGCATCCCTCAGCAGGCTGGGAGGTAGGCCCCCATCCATCACTTGTCCTGGCAGAGTCAGTTCGTGGAGTTAACAGAAACTCTTTCTTTGCATATGTGTGCTACAGGGGGAGAAGGGGTGTCTTTCTGTATTTTTATTTATTTTATTGCTGCCTGGTTGGGCTTTATTTTGATGGTGATCATTTTGTTTTGTCTGTTTCCTGCCTTCTGAGTATGGTTTTTCAAGTCATATAGTGAGAAACCTTGAAAATTATCTTCACATATAATATCTGAAATGAACCAATCAGGCACTTACTCAGAAGAAATGCTCCCAGAATTACCAGACAGCTCAGATTTTGACTTCTCAAATGAGGAAAGATCTTCCTAAAAAGTGAGTGATAGTGCAGACATTTGGTCTCTTCCCAGACAAGCAGGCATGAACACCTCAATGAGCATGCTCTATGAAGCATCATTATCCAGAGTCCCAACTCTGTTTTATAAGCCTAAGTTCTGGTCCAATGTCATCCACTAAGACTTCTGCCAGCGAAATGCTGAGAAACCAGCCTTCCTCTTATTTCATTGGTAAGTCAGCAGATGATGGACATCGTCTGTGAAACAGTAATCCTCAGAATACACATCTACTGAGTGAATTTGCCATTTTCTTTTTGTAATGGAAAAACAGATCTAGTTTAATAGAAGATGACATCAACCATTGACTTCAGACACCGGGATGTGAGGAAGAGATCCTAGGCAGGCACAAAAAAGCTATGGATGCTGTCCAAGTTCTCCACCCTTCCGTAAGAATTTTCCTTTCCTTAAGGCCTTACCAATGCCTTGGTCCAAAAACACGCTAAGATCCAGCAGCTTCAACTCTTCCCTCTACATGTCAGGTAAGAGGCTGAGAGCAATGGCAGTGATGGGTTAATTAGTACCTTATGATTGTGGTGTCTACAAACAAGCCAAAGTGATTGTGAGACATACTGAAACAAGGTGATCAGTGCACGGTCAACTTACTACCACACACCTTTGTACTCCGTGTAAAACAAGTACTACCAGAAGAGGAAGAAAGACCTCAGGGCAGTCACACTGCACAGTGACACCAACATCACCTGTGGAGCTTGCATCCTAATGCCTGTACACACTGACACAGATACATAGCATAAACACACACCATGCTGGCTGGTTTTATGGCAACTTGACACAAGCTAGAATCATTTGGGACAAGGGACTCTCAATTGAGAAATACCTTGGTAAGATTTCCCTGCAGGAAAATCTGTAGTACTATTGAAAAATAATCAGTGATCAATGAGGGAAGACCCAGCCCCTTGTGTGTGGTGCCACCCATGAGCTGTTGTTCTTAGAATAGCTGGCTGAGCAAGCCAGGAGAGAACAAATCAGTAAAGAGTGATCCTTCACTGTCTCTGCTCTTTCAGGTTCTTGCCCTGTGTCCCTCAGTGATGAACTTATTATAGGCTGTAAGATGGTATAAATCTTTTCCTCCCCAAATTACTTCTGGTCAGTGTTTTATCATAACAGTAGAAACCTCTCTCTCTCTCTCTCTCTCTCTCTCTCTCTCTCTCTCTCTCTCACACACACACACACACACACACACACACACACACACTGATACCAACACAAGCTCTGATGTCACACACAATCACCTTGATACTACTGCATACACACACTCCCCACACACAAACACATTGATACCAACAAGGCTCCCATGCTACACACAAATACCCTGACACTGCTACTACTATCTCTCTCTCTCTCTCTCTCTCTCTCTCTCTCTCTCTCTCTCTCTCCTCCCTCTCTCTCAGACACACACACAGAAACACACACACACACACTGATGCCACCCACAAACACACTGATACTACCACACACACATACATTTTGATGTCACATACACATATACACCCTGATACCAATATACTCATACTCTGATACTGTCACCCACCCACCACACACAAACGCCATGATGCTTCACACACACCCACGCCTCTACACACACACACACACACACATACCCTGATACCACCACTCATAACAACAAGAGACCCATTCTTCTGACTCCAGTTTAGGGCTTTTTTTTTTCTCTCTCTCTCCTAACATTCTCCTCCTTAAAAATAAAAATGAGAAATGGGGCAAAATCCCAAGACTCCCTAAAGAATTTAGCTGCTCAATTTATGATCTACCACTGTTCCCATTACAAACAAGTTTCATATGCACCATGCAAGCAAAGGCACCCTACGATCCCAGGAGGAAACCGGTGCTCACGGGAGAAGCTGATGGGATCTCAGCTGCAGGGCAGCAAAGCCAGGCTTGGCGTGTTTACTGCAGAATCTGCGTGCTCCCAAGACCTACATTCATTCCGAAAAGGAGACACGGGTCTTCCTTTTTCATGTAGCCTGGCTCATTTTCAGCACAGGTCAAGTTCAAATGCTTCCTACAGCCTGGACAACGATTGGGCCTTGAAGAACACCAGGTGGTTCTGATTATGTCTCCTCCAGCAGAGAACCCAATCAAGTCCAAGGTCGAAGTTCCCTGTCCCTGCCTTCCAGGCCCAAGTTCCAATACAGATGGAATGCAACTGCCCTGGTTGGGAAGCAAAAATCTCGATTTCTTCTTTCCACCTACCTTTTCTTTTCTTCTCTTTTCTTTTTTTTTTAGAGAGAGATCTATTTATTTGTTTTATGTATATGATTACACTGTTGCTCTCTTCTGACACACTAGAAGAGGGCATCAGATCCTATTAGATGGTTGTGAGCCACCATGTGGTGGCTGGGAATTGAACTCAGGAATCTCTGGAAAAGTAGTCAGAGCCCTTAACCACTGAGCCATCTCACCACCCACCTACCCTTTCACAACAAGAAAAAGAAAAGGGAAAAAAAGGAGAGAGAGAGAGAGAGAGAGAGAGAGAAAGGGGGAGGGAAGGAGAGGGAGGAAGGAAATGAAAAGAAAAGAAACAAAAAGAAAAGAAAAGACTGGCTTAAAAATGAGGCCCCAGAGATTAGTTTGGACCTCGCCACCGTCTGTAAATCAGCATTTTAATGAGTTAAGTGCACATGAATCAGAGACACAAGGGTCACATTTCCTCTCAAATATTTGAGGGTGGGGGTGTACAACACACTCGAAATTTGGCCTAATCCAAAATCAGGAAGCAGGCCAGACCCTTGTCAAGCCTCCCTTGTCCTGATGTTTGGCTCAGCAAGCAGGACTGGTTCCCTCGCGGCCCTTAACCCCGAGGTCCTGCCACAGAAGGTGCACATGATAAATCCCAGCAACCCAGGCCAATCCACAGCAAGGATGGCAGTGGCCAGGCCGAGCAGGGCGGGCAAAAAAACGAGGAGAACGGAACAGTCTGATGGGGAAATTTCAGTAGGAAACCGGTAATTACAGGAGAAGAAGCAGGTGACAGTGGTCATTTCAGGGTAGCAGAGAGTTAAAAGGCAGAGCAGCTTTTTCTCTGGAGCAAAGAAGGGTGGGGGGTACTGGGGGCAGAGCTGTGGCCTGTCTCTAAGCCCAGGGGCGACTGTGTGTGTCCTCCTTACCTTTATTTAGAAGCTGAACCCATCCCCTATGGCTAAGTCTACTTCTCCTGCACAAACTCCTCCTCTGCATCCATCAGGCAGGGAGGAGCAGACATCAGATGAGGAATCGTACCCGCTCCAGACCCAGCTGGCAGTTCAGCCTGAGGACCCCAGAAATGAGCAGGTTGAGAGAGAAGGGTCTCGGCGCAGAACTCTGCCCTTCAACTCAGGACAAAGAAGGCGTCACAGTAAAGAAGGTCTAGGAAGGAAGATTCCTGCTAGGAGCCAGACTTCAGCACTTCACCACCCTATTCCTCCATGGAGTTCTGGCACAGCCAAACTAAAGCTAGTTCCTCACCTGGGAAGAGATAGTCTTTCCTCCCATCAGCTAATGAAAACAAACATGGATGTCTTGTCCTGACGAACATCAGACCTGACCATCTTCAGTCTCCATCGGAGAATGTCCTCCTCACTGCTACCCAGTTCCCTAATCATTAACAGCTTCTGACACTGTAGGGAGAAGGTGGCTTAGAGACTCCTGAAAGGCTGCAGAACACTTGTACTTCAGACATGGCCAAGTTGAAGACAGGGCTAAAGTTTTGAACTACAATTTCTTTAATGAGGCTCATTGTTTACCTCGAGCCAACAACTAGCCAGCTCCTCCTCTTCCTCCTCCTCCTCCTCCTCCTCCTCAGGAGCCTTAGCACCTCCCCTAAGCCTGACCAAAGTTAAAAGCTGATTTGCTACAGTGTAGCTATTGAGGAATAGCTAAAATAGCTAAATAGCTATTGAGGAATGGTAGGCGCTAAACCAGGGTCCCAGTAGCCCCAGGCACTAGCCTTGGGTGGAACGTCAGTGTAAAACAGCCCCTTGGGTTTTTGCATGCAATTCTCCCTTCATTAATTCAGATGATGAATTTATTATCTAGGCAAAGAATCTGTGTAATATCTGCAGAAGACTGAAGCAGCAAAGTGGAAACTGAGGCCCTTAAGCCATCTTCCCCCTTTCTCGCCAATCTTTCCTCAAGTCTGAAGAATCACTGAGTCTTAGTGGGCATGATCAAAAAGTGTGGCAGAGATACACACACAAATGTCTCTGTGAGATCCCCTGCCCTTTCTGTCTCTGGGAAGGAGAAATTGAACATACAGCTTTACATTTGGATCATTTTCTGCACGCCCTGATACCCAGGGGTTCTCAGAGAAGCTCTGGCCCTGGGTCCCACTGGCACTCAATAAACAGGCTTCCTGGAGGACCCCAGACACTACAAAGGCCCTGACACAGGTGTTTGCAAGGATGGAGGCAGAAACTTTCCCCAGAGCTCTCCCAGAAACCCCTAGAACCGGGCCATGTGAATTCTGATCCTTTCCCAACACCCAGACTGGCTCATTTTGGTGGTCAGGTGATGGGAAGGTCACCCTGATTAAAAGCACCTGGTGGTGGTGGGGTGGGTTACTGTTTAAAACTGCTGGCTCCTCTCCCCTTCTTCCCACCTCCTTTCTCTCCTTAAACACACACATGCAATGCTCCCTCCCTCTATTTAAGCAAACAACTCTCTCCGTGATTAAGTGCAGCCCCTTCTTATCTAAATACTACACAGATGTATGAAGACATGGGAGCTTTCTGCTCCTAGGCAGAGCTTGCTCTGAGACCCGCCTTCTCCAAACTGACACAGAGCAGCCTTCCTTGGCCTCCGCTGACAGAAAGTCTAATGCCTGCGACCTAGTAAATCAGCCGTGCTTGGCACGCTGTCCTCCATTTGTCAGATAGGATTTTCCCGCCAAAGACTTCAGTCGCCCTCCCCAACTGGGCTTGCCACACAACAAGGGCTTGAAACTGCCCAGATGTGAGCAAATGGAACACAAAAAGTCCTACCTCCGTTGGCAACTTCCTGTATTACTTCAAATGTCCAGATAACACCTTCAGGTGGTTAACTCCAACAGCCACTGGAGTGAGAACCAGGACCCTTAAGGAGGACATCTTGAAATGCTAATAGAGTGCCAAGAAGGGGGAGTTGGGGGGAGGACGACAAAAGATGGAATCTTCCAGTGTCCTAGGAATTAGAGGAGTCTACCCCAAAGGGATGGCACTCTAGGGCTGAGAGTATGCCTTGGGTCTGGCTCCCAACCAAGGGGGGGGGGCAGGGGAGGGAGGGGTGAATGAAGATTAGCCCCTGAAATCTGGGTTTATGATCAGCAGTTAATCTTGTTCTCAATTCCAAGGACTGTTCATATCTTGAGTTCTGAGGGGTTCCATAATGAGGATTCCCAAGGCAGGATTGTTGCAGCAGGTGCAAGGATACCATGGAGCCTCCCTCCGAGAGTGTCCTTGCCCAAGGAGCACTCTGCAGACCCTGGCTCCCATCACCCTCAGAGGTGTGAGGTCCTCAGAAACATTGAGATCTCCATCTTAGCTCTACAGAACCTCATTCTGCGCTTGTCTTATGTGGCCTGTGCTTAGTTAATCTTAGAAGAGCCAGATGAGCCCCACTGTAAAGGGGAAAACCAAAGTCTCATCCCTTTCCTCTCAGTCCTTTCCTTTGACGAATATTAACGTCACCCACAGTACTTGCAAGATGCCTTGCAGCAGTGCGTGCGTTCTTGTAGCAAATAACTACCTGTCTCTTGTTCCCAAGCCATGTTGGTGCTACTAGGATGTTCCAGCAAAGATGCAATGAACCAGGCTCTTAAAACTTGAACCCACTGTAATGTGCTCAGGAGAAATAACTAGATCGTGAAGACTCTGACCCAGTGAATAGTTCAATCCACTGATGAATTATAGCTTTGAAAGAACTGTTTGGAGGGGAACTGCAAAAGGTAAGATCTGGCGGAGGATAGATCACGGGGTAGTGTCCTCCGAAGCTTCATCTTTTTTAGCCTGGTGCCTTCCCTTTATGACTCTTACATGTTTACTGTATGTCATGGGCAGCTGCCCCAGTGAAGAGAAGGCAAACTAACACATGAGACCCCATTACTATCCTTCCTAATCAAGATTTCGGGGGAAGGGGGAGTCAGAAACTAGATATGGGCATGCTGTTGCCCATGACCACTCTCCGTGCCAAAAAAAAAAAAAAAAAAACCGTTCCCCTTCACTCTTGTGATCGTCACCGGATGATCGACCCATTTTTCTTCTTCAGAAGCAAATGTAGATTTGGTGGCATGTCTGAATCCCCCCATGTGGAAAGATGGTGAAGCCAACATGACTCGGACCCATCTCTTGCTGTCCTTTGATAAGAGGTCTGGGTAGTTCCTTGAAGAGCGGTGTGTGCTACCCAGAGTCAGGTCAAGCAAGCTAAATTGCCAACATGCCACAAACTCATGGCCCCGAGGATCCTGAATTCCCCAGCACCCCACAAAACTGAAGCACATTCCTTCACACCTGTCTTCGCAGATGTGCCAGTTTGTTAGAAAGAGAATAATCTGAAGCATTGCAGCATGGTATGGATCATGGCAGTACGGCTTCTGTAGGGGCGGTGCCAAGCCCAAAGGAAACTCTCCCTTTAAACCACAGAACTAAAAGGAAGTACCAATAGTCTACTTGGCCGTCATGCACTTTACCAGAATAGGAGAGTATGTGAAAATCCTCATTTCTTGTCTAAAACAAAACAGAACAAAACAAACAAACAAACAAACAAAATGGCGTGGTTGTGCCTGGATGAAGTTTTGATGCCTTGGGCACATTTGGAGAAAAACTACTAAGTTGTTCTGGTGTGGAAGTGCTTTTTGACCAGAGGGCATCATCCGATGGATCTATCACTACAATGGAAGAAGCCCAGTGCCAAAATAAACAGCCTGGGATCAGCAAAACATGTCACTCTGGGTACAAAGGCAGGCCCGGTACAGAACTCAGCCCATACAGTCGAGATGCTGGGACTGACGGGACTGACGTCTAACTCCAGCTGTGCCCATGGGCCCAAAGTCTTCTGGGAATCCCAGCCACATCACACCATATTTTTCATCCACAAAGTCCCAGATGGGACCACAGCACCAGATACAAGCCAATCTCTTAAGTTCTCGCTGATAATTTGAACATGAACTCTAAAATGGATCAGTTGGGAGAGGGCATCTGAAACAGAAATGTTTGGCAGAACTGAAACCCACACAGACAGACAGACAGACACCAGGCTTATACAGAGATGGCTAGTGGGGAAGGAGGGCAGAGAATGCCCGTGATCCTTCCCAGGTCTCTTCCACCCGATCCCACCCAGCTAGGACCAGAAAACACCATTGGAGCAACTCAAGGGAACGTGCCGAGTGGGCGATCGTGGGAGTAGATGACAGGGAGTTGGGTCAATCACAACTCACGCTGTTATTGATCGAGTGATTTTAGTGAAGTGAATACATTGGCAGGGAAAAGCATGAAAAACAAAACACATCTGGGAATTACTATTAACATACGTGATAACATCAAAACATCTGGTCAAACGTAGTTAAGAAACAACACGAAGGAAATGGAATGTAAAACATCTTCACAGTATTCAAAGCTTTTTATAAAAGGCTTGGGCTATAAAGCGGAGTCCGCACGGGTGAACTAGGGCCAACAGGAATTCCGGATGTGCTTAGGGCCGGCAGTGCCAGGTCAGAGTGGCCAACATGCCATCGTGGAGATGTGGCCTCGGGTCTGCTTCTGAAGCCCATCTTGAACCATTTCCAGCTATAAAGGTACAATAGAGCATCCGCTTACATGGAGGCTAACAAGAAGAACGGGTTCTAGCTTTGGGAAGCGAGATTTCTGTAATTTACACATTCATAGGAAGCCTGGAGCTGGGCTTAGACTTTGCCCCAGGGAGGACCTAGTACGAACCCACCAACCATGAGCTTTGAGGATTGCTACAGGTTTGAAAAAGTAAAATATTCTTACAATTCTTGCCTCCGAGTCTATTTTCTAAGATAACTACTGATAGTTTCCAAAAGTTTGGTGGGTTTAGCTTTCCCTGCCTGTCCAGAGTGACTCTTTTTTAAAGCTTTCCAAATCTGACCCTTTCTTTCGCTGGCAACGCTGGTCAGAGGGCACATGGACTGCCTCCACTGGAAGCCAGGGACAAAGCTAACGAGTCTGCACTTGGTTTGTTATACCTTCTGTTGAAAAGGACAAAGACTGCTGATCATGCAGCTTTGAGCCCCTAAATAGCCTCCCTTTTTGTCTGGAACTGCTGATGTAGTATAGACAAAACTGGTCTGTGTGTGTCTGAGATCCTCACGCGTCCACAATGGAACTCCAAAGCCGGGGATTCTGAAGTGGGGCTGGGAGGGGAGCCGCTGCAGTTCATGAGATCAGTAGACTGTAAATCCTTTCTGAGAAGGTTGCCTCCTACCCGAGGATTCCTAATCTGGAGCCACCCAGCACAGGCCCTCACTTTTACTCTGTGAAACTGCTAACATCCCCAGAAAAATTCATGTAGGCAGCCCTCCGACCCTTGGGAGAGCCCCCTGCCGCATGATAACACTTTGCCAGAACGAGCAGACCCTCACCAAGAACTGAACTAGCAGCTCAAGGCCCAGATCTACACACTCATGAGATTTTGCACTTCAGTTGGACAAGGAGAAGGTAGACTATTTCTAATTGCTAATGCACATACACATTTTTCAAATCATCCACAATTATAGGCAAATCACTTAAGGTTCCTAATAACGTTATGATTAAGGTTGGAAGAATTCTTAAAAGTGTTAAGATAATAAGATTACTAAACATGAAGTTAATTAAGTCACTACCCCACTCAGGTCTGGAACAAGGTTGGCATGGTGACTTCTCAGGCTGGAGTCTTTCAGAAGTAACCAGAATTTTCCTGTGTCTGTGTCAGTCCAAGGCCATTAGATGACATGATTCCTCACAATCAATGCTGCCTCTGGATTGAGTATGGCAAAGAGACAGCTACTGTGGCCGGTGAGATGTGGTAGGGTGTGAATAATCAGACTTTGGTGGAAGAAATTAACTTTTTTTTTTAAAGAACTACTCGGACAACAGGAGTAAGGCTGCCTAAGAGAACTGGAATATGTACATCACTTATTAAGCATACCAACTTTGAGAAATACCTTTGGGCACTTGGGAAAACTGTGGATGGTTAGTTAGCCTTTGAAACCATCTCCTTGAATAGGGCACTTAAGCCTTAAAAGAATGTGACTGGAGGAATACAAAAGTAAAGGTGGAGGGCTCAGGCAGGCAGCGATTTTAAATTTGTCTGAATTGTAGACAATCATGTTTAAGGAAAAGGGCTCTCCTTGCAGAGCTGCAGAGTCCGGGCAGCGCTGTGAATACTGTGTCCTCCCACAGCTATGCTGGTTCCAGGATAGCCAGGCACACCACCGATGCCACGCCCATCTCCTCCACAGCACATGCGCGGAGTTGCCTTCCACAGCACATGCATAGACAGTGTGCGTATTAAGAGGGCAGCCTTGGGCAGTCAGCGACGACATTAGTCTTTGAAATGCTCAGTGTGGACTTTTACCCAAGCCTTGGAGGATGTGTGTGGGGTTTTATCCCTGCTTATGTGGCTGTTCCTTTTTGAAATGTGACAGACGGAATTACAAAGTGAGGCCGTTCACACCGGATCCCCAATCACCCTGGCTCCGGACCTGCTTGACATTCTGCATTTGTTCATTTCTTCCACTATATTTTTGAAAACTAGCAACCATTGGCTTCTCGCCCTGAAATGCCTCATGTCTCTTCATGCCCACACATCTCCTCATACAAAAGCAGATAGATCCCTGCCATCCTTGCATCCTGATGGACTGGCAGAAAGTCCACCTGAGACCTACAGTTTCCTATCGAAGGTGGCTGAGAACAGAGTAGGCAGTGGCCTCCTTCCAGCCCCTTATCGATCCCATCCTGTATTGGGATACCCTGGCTACTTTCAGAATTTTGTGTGTGTGTGTGTGTGTGTGTGTGTGTGTGTGTGTGTGTTTGCGCGCGCACTCTCGCGTGTACGTACGTGCGTGTGTTGAAGGTGGTGGTGGTCTATCTAAGGCAGAAATAGAGGGGGATTACTATTACCAAACTGAAAGCCACCTGACTTGGCAATGATCAAAACCTTCTACCTAAAAAGGCTTAGACTCCACAAGTAATTGGTAATGATGTCCAGAACAACACAGAGCTGAGCAACCGTCCTCCTGCACTTCTTTACAATCCGTTTGTTTTTTTGTTTTTGTTTTTTTGTTCCAAACCAGCAAACATTTTCTGTTTTATGCCCGAGGCTCAGTGAAAGGATTCGGCCTCTCCTTTGCATGGTGCCTGCTGGCCCTGCTGCAGCCCTTAAAAAAGCCTTTCTAATCTAAAGGGCTGTGGCCTTAGCTGGATGTGGCTACGGAGGGAAAGGGAGAGGGATCGCTGTAGGAACAGAGCCAGGTGCGATGCAAAAGCCACAACTGTAATGGGTGAGAGCAGTATGTGAACCCCGAGAGCCAGGGTCAGCCACGCGCCCACACCCTCACCCCAAGCCACACTCCCTCCCCAGTCCGCCCCAGTGTCACTTAAAAACAGACTGGAAGGTGGGACACTCATGGCTTTTCATTCTTTTCATGAAGTTTTTGAATTCCTTGTTTTTCTTGTCCCACTTGTGAATGGCTGTCAGCAGGTACTGGCTCTTCACCTTGCGGCCCATGATGAGAAAGTTGTGGCTGAGGTTGTCCAGCTGGTGGCAGGGACAGTCGGCACCATTTTTCAGGAAGAGCACGAGCCGCTTCAGCTCCTTCTTCTTGATGGGCCCCAGCTTCAAGGGTTTCTTCTTCTTGGGGACAATCTTCTTGTCACCATTCTCCTTCTTCACTTCTTTGATTTTCATCCTCAGTGCTAGGGTGAGAAAGGGAGGCAGAGAGGGGAGGGGAGGGCAAGGATGAGAAGGCGTTAGAACAAAGCACTTAACATTCAACCTGGTCCTACACAAAAAGTAAACAATGTATCTCAGTTACCCAGTGGGCTACTGAGCTGCAAGCACCCAGGGATTGCTGCGGGCCACCAGGACCCGTCTCAAAACAATGCTGGTTTTCAACATGTTAAGTGGGATGATTCAGAATCGGAAAGCTAAATAATCATGTTTTCTGTCGTGAGCAGAATATAGATGGGGAGAGGGAGGAGTGCAGGGCGGGGGAAGGGGGATGGAGAGGAAGGTGGCTTGTGGTGAGGGAAAGAGGGAATAGTAAAGGAAAGGGAGAATAAGAGAGAACAATGGGAAGAGATACCAGCAAAGTATAATACCCATGCATGAAAATATCCTAATGAAGCCCGTTCTTTTATAGGCCAAAGCAATGGAAAAGGAGAAGAGGTCACATAATTCAACTTGATGTACATGGTCAAATGTTATTAAACTTGTTTAAAGAAATATCTAAAGAAAAACATTTAAAGAAAAAAATCATTCTAAAATTTTTTTAGAAGAAAGTTAGTGGTTTGGGTTTTATTTATTTTACTTTTTGATTTTTCAAGACATGGTTTCTTTGGGTATCCTTGGCTGCCTTGGAGCTAGTTCCAAGCCTGTAGACCAGGCTGGCCTCAAATTCACAGAGATCCTCCTCCTCCTGCCTCCTGAGTGCTGGGATTAAAGGCGGGTGCCACCACTACCCAGTGGGGTTTGTTTTTATAGCATCCCAAACAAGGAAGACAGAATCTGTGTACATACACAGCAAGGGAGATTCAGAGAGCAGTTCAAACCGTATGCCGGGGTGCAAGCAACATCAATGTCCAACTTTAGCACAGGCGAAGTCAGAATTTCTCTAACTGTATGTTCAGCAAAGTCTGCCGGAGGGGACTGCCCACTGACCAATAAGCCACAGACGGGTGCCACTGAGGTCTTGTCTGCCAAAGGACCCATGCCTAAATAACCTCTTCTCTGACTCCCTGGCTGCTGGGAGACGGCCCTAGGAAACACATCCAAGGGATGGACGCTCAGCACATTTCCTATGGGCTAAGAGCTGTTTGTGTTCTCAGAACAGGAGAGGGGAAAAGCCTGCCCGTCAGATCTCCTGCCTCTCTGTGTAGTCTACAGATTCTGTGTTACTTTTCTATATGGGGCACGGAACACATTGCGCCACCAGATGCTAGGCTCGCACTCTACCACTGGACTTCTCCCGGCCCTGAATATTATTTAACCTATGCACAGCTCCTTTCTGAATATTATTTAACCTATGCACAGCTCCTTTCGTGGGGCCATACAGGGCCCAGTGATTGAAGATGTTCTAAGCACACATTGTTGTAGTCGGTTAGAGCTAGCCAACACCACATATTGGAAATTGGGAAGCCTCAGGTAGCAGATAATCTGTACACCCTCTGAATTCTTTTCACAACAGTTACCAAGCCTTCCACCCCCCCACCCCCCGCCATTTTTAATAGCTCAAGACTTCCACAGCATTCATGAAGAAAGTCTTATTTTCGAACCACACGCTGTAGCTAGTGATTCTCAAAGTGCGAGGTCAACCTGTAAAGACACTTGAGTATTTTTTTTTTTATTTCTCTAATGGATGGTTTATAGTAACTCCATGAAGAAAGGATAATTGCTTTCCCCATATAAGAGATGAGAAAACTGACCAATCCGGCCAGTCGATTGGTTTGCTCATTTGTTAATTTTAAATTCCAACCTGTGTGTATTAATCAACTGTCCATTATGTTAACAAATACCTGAGCTAAATAAGCTCTTGTGAAGGAAGAAAGGTTCATTTTGGTGGGGTTCCAGTTTTCAAACCATCACCATTGTCCCATGGGCCTGTGGCAAGACAGCACATCATAGCAAAGCCACATAAGAAGAGAAAGCAGCTAGCCACATGACAGCTAGAAAGCAGAACAAAGCAAACTAAAACCAGGGTGCCCTAAGACAGGCCGGCAATACTCAAGTCCCACCTTCTGAATGTCCTACTAGCTCCCAGAGTGCCACAGGCCAGGGACCGAGACTGTAACACATAGGCCTCAGGGGGCTATAACCAAACCACAGTGCCATTACTAACTGCACACTTCCGATCACAGGGCTGGGCTTCGAAATCTTTGTGGCTTCGAAATCCTTTAAATGAACCCGAAACTTAGAGTGCTCATTAATTGGATCAAGAAAATAAAAGGCTCAGATGGGCTCCCAAATGGGATGAGAGGCCTTCTGGCTGAAAGAGACCATGCGAGGAGAGAATTTACTACTGATTGTTCTGTTGGATACAAGGCCAAACCGTTGCTGCCCTGCAAGTAAAAAGGAAGAGTTAAGAGTCTTGAAAGTCAATCTTCAATGACTAATGGCTAAGTCTGTGAACTCAAACCAATCTCCTATTGCTTTCTTTTTCTGATGAATAGACACCCAGATCTTGAAGCCTTCTTAAATCTTGTATAATGTCTCAGGCCTGAGAGACATCTCATGCCAAGGCCAGCAGGAAGGTCCCAGTGGACCTTTGTGAGCAGCCGTTGAGAGCTGTTGACCTCTCAGCTCTTCTGGAGTTCCCAGGTGAGCCATAACTTACCAATGAATTCAAAGTATCAACACCTCAATCCCAGGGGGTCACTGCCAATGGCTTTGGATTTGGTTGAGTCTCACACCCTGTGAGGAACAGAACAATTGGAAGCCAGCCGCTGGGTTTGCAATGAATACACAGCAGAGACTATCTCTCCAAGGCCTGCCCCACCCCAGACAGGCCCAAACTGGCCCACAACCTACCTCAACTCCCACTGTTGGCTTACAGACCTTGAACCTGGGAGTTCACTTGGAAAAAAAAAATTTACTTGTTCCAGTGCAAAACTTGCTGAATGGGAGAAGTTCTTAGAGGAGTTGAGTGAGACCAGCCAGAGCATACTCACCACGTGGGCCAAAGCCAAGCCAATCTCATCTCTGCCCCCTTCTGCCAAGTAGAACCATTGGGATGGAAAAAAAACCCACCCAACAACAACATTTCCTATTGTTTGCATCATGGCTCCCTTTCAAGACCTGTGAGTTAAAAGCTTAGTCCTTAGGGGAGCTGTTAGGAAGTAGTGGAAATGTTCTCGGGGTGGGTGAGAGGTCTTTAGGTCACTGATGTGTGCCTTTTGGAGGTAACTGTCGGAACTCCTCCCTAGAACTTCCTACAGTCTTTGGGACTTTCTGGTCACGAAGGAAGTGGCAAGCAAGATGTATTCTAGCTGTGATGTACCAACTCTAATGGGGCACCAGGCCAACTGACCATGCACTAAACTCTCCTGCATAAGTTGGTTCTATGAGGTATTTGCTGTATCAGGAAACTAATCCACTACTACTTAAAGAAAGGCTTCAAAGTATTACAGAGTAGCAAGGAAGTAAGAACAACGCCAGCCCTTCACAGGTCATCTCCAGCCCAGGTAATTAGATGATGTCCAAGCCCAGTGCGCAGAACCAATCTACACTTTAGAATTGGTCAAGTACCACCTAGATTACCATGAGAGACTAATGCACATACCAGCAAACAACAGGGGACCTTCTTTACTGCAGTGAAATGTGTCATCATTTACTGAATACCCAGCATGCATTGTGCTCTCTCTCAAGATGAGCACAGACCAGGTGTTCCATCTACTACAATGGTTGTTAACCTGTGGGTTGCAACTCCCATGGGGGTGGTCACATATCAGATATCCTGTATATTAGATACTTTACATCATGACTCATAACAGTACCAAAGTTACAGTTATGATGCAGCAAGGAAATAATTTTATGGTCAGGGATTAGCACAGCACGAACTGTATTGTATTAAAGGGCCACAGCGTTAGGAAGGTTGAGAACCTCTGCTCCACTAGCTTTTGCTTGCTAATCACAATGACTGTTAAGCAGTCATTTTGAGTGTTTTATTATAATCAAGAAGAGCCCGGGCTACACAATGACAGCACAAGGCTGCAATTTGTAAGAGGAGCAATCAGGATTAGAACCCGCAGCCAAGCCCACAGTCCCTGTGCTCTCTTCACCAGCCATTATTATGTTTAAAACGCTTTTGCTTCAGTGGAAACTATTTCTTGATTGTGCTGCTTTTAATCACAACTTTAAAAAAAAAAGTTCCTTTGTCATGACCATGTAAAGGAATTTAGTTTACATAGGTGGGGGAGCAGTGCAAGGAGGGGGATTGATGGAAATATGGTACGCATTAGGCTCTCTAGTTCTTGGCTATTTGGCTCACTTTCTTTTTCAAGGTGGAGAAAGTAGGGAAGAAGGCACATATGGCCAGAATTGCTAACATCTTTCCCTGGGTTTGCTTTCGGCTTGCAGATTACCAGCAGTGTCTGATAAGTAATTATCCATCCAAAGTTAATTTCTTCTCATCTCTAAATGCCTGGGCAAACTCCTCCTCCTCCTCCTCCTCCTCCTCCTCCTCTTCCTCCTCCTCCTCCTTCTCCTTTACCACCACCACCATCACCACCACTACCAGCAACAGCACCATGGCACGAAGGCAGAAGTTGGTAAGAATCCAGAATAGCCAGGAAATCGATCACCGTTGCTCTCCAGTCTCATCATGCTTACTGCCAACCCTCTGGGAAATTCACCCATGGACAAGTTTGCAGTGCAAATGGTAGTAGCCTTAAAGACTGCAGGGGGCAGCAGCTACAGGACACAAAAGTGTATGGACTTAAAGCCTGGCTGCCAATGCCTTGAGTCTCAACTTTCCTTCTTTAAGAACAGTATGGTTGTTGGTATGGCTTACGTCATTTCCAGAACTCTGCTCACCTGCCCTGTTAGATAAACACTACATTGTAACTAACCTTCGGGCTCCAGATTCAGCCACCTTAAAACAAAAGAAGGAAAAACTGGGCAAGTAAAGTGATTCTTTTTTTCCTCCTTAGCAATGATTTAACATACCCCAAGGGTAAAGTATCACTCTTATCTACACATTACCGCCAGCCAACAATTCAGACGCTCTGAAACTTTGAAAAACTCCAAACTTGAGGTTGCAATTTGTACTGTTTGAGTCTTTCTCAGAAATCTTAAAACAAACGATCTCTTCGGTCTGAGTACATCTGAGCACATTTCAGTAGACCATGAAAGCTTCATTCCACTCTCAAGTCACTCAAACCATGTTTTCTGCACACAAATTACACTCTCTTGACAGCCTCCCACAAGGCTCGGCCATATTTCTGAGGCCACAAGGAGAATCTGAAAAGTCCTAACACTCGTCCCAAGCCTGCACACCCTTCCAAATCATCTCTTCCCCTTGACCTCGTAAAGGTGTCTGTCCTTCTTCAGGTATAGCCATTGGACAAAAGGCAGCTACCAGCCAAGAGCCGTGCTGGTAAACAGGCAATAAACTGGTATGGCTGTAGGAATCTAAGAGGAGAAAGTAGAAACCAGGAAAGCAGTGGTGAGTGTGGCTGAGGGAGACAGCATGCTTGAAGCACATCTGATTACAGGTAACGGGTACAGTGAAGGGTAAGACGCAGAGAACAAAAGAAAAGGGAGAATCCCACAGAAGCATCTTGGCTGGCGTGTGGGGAGAAGAGTTATTAGAGAAGTGTCAGAGACAAAGATTAAAAGTGAGCAAAACAGCCTAGCCAGCTGTTTCAAATGGAGGAGACACCTCCCATCCTGTGCTCTGAAGAATGTGTCTAAAACCGGACTGCCTGGTGATGCAGGTCACTGGTGACCTGTACAGGCCAGGATCTGAGCCAGTCGAGGTTATTCCAGAGAGCTGACAGCCAAGGGGAAGGAGAGACCAAAGCATTCCCTGCAGACAGGCTCTGAATTCTTGGGATGTCTGAGAAGAGCAACAACCACTGAAGATCACTAGCCAAACACACTAAGATGAAGAGCACACAGCACTTGGCTTCCTCCTGAAGTGAACTGAAAATCAGTTTAAAAATAACAGACAAAAACAAAAACTGCAGGAGCTGCAGAGATAGATGGCTTAGCAGTGAAGAGCACATGTTGCTCTTGCAAAGGACCTAGGTTTGATTCCCAGCACTGCATCGTGGCTGACAATGATCCATAACTACAGTTCCAGGGGATCCAGCATCCCCTTGTGACCTCTGTGAGTACTAGCTAGGCTTGCGCACAGGGCACAGACAGACAGACAGACAGACAGACAGATATATGCATAAAATAAAATAAATAAACCTTAAAAAAAATAAAAATAAACCAAACCCATGCAAGAAAATGGTAAAGACAATAAGAATGCATCAAGAGCATTCTAGATAGCAGAAAGCAAAAGAGGGTCAGACTTGGCTCGACAAAAGACAAGCTGAAACCAGCTGCTTACAGAGAGAGGTGGCTCATGTTAGCAAGAGTAAGCTGGTCCCCAGAGCCAGGGCCACAGGTGCTGATGGGCTGGCCCACAGGATGCAGCTATGAATTCAAGTCGAATCTAATCTTACCACCTACCCCAGCGGCAGCCAGAGTTTATTCTAGATGGCAGGCTTGCATGGGGCAGAGGAAAGGGATGGAGTGCTAGAGATGTCACAGCATAGCGTAAGAGAGTGTGTGGTAGAAAGTGGGACCCTCCGATCTCGGAAGACGGAGTTTCCAGACCAGTGAGATGGCTCAGCAGTTAAAGGTGCTTGCTGTCTAGTCTAATAACTTGAGTTCACTTCCTGGATCTCAAACCACAATAAGAAAGAACTCCCACGAGTCGTCCTCTGACCTCCACATATACTCAAATAAATGAATACATACATAAAATATGATAAAAAATGTTTAAAAGAACACTGATCTACATTTCTAAGTCAGGGGTTGACTGGTCTCTGTCTCTGACTCTGTCCCTCTCTTTGAAAAATCTAGTAGCTCAAAAGAACAGACCAGGTTTTGTTTTGTCTCCCTTCCTTAAAATTGTCAATGAGACTCAGCAAACTGCAGACTTACTATAGAAAGAGCTCTCAACTCCAAACTTCTAAAACTCAAGTGTCCAAAGAATTGACGGGATTTTGAGGTAAGTCTAAATGTGAATGATAGAGACCAAAATATTTTTTAAAAGAATGAAAAAAGAAAAGGATTTCAGAGATAATAGAGAGAAGGTAGAAAAGCATAAGCAATCTTTAAAATGTGATGTTACTACATTACTATATCACATAACAAGAACAGAAAACTATTAAAGAAAAAGTTCATAGAACAGGACTGTGTTTAATACATGTGTTTTAAGACAAGTTTAAAAGCATTTCCTGAAATCATAAACAAAGTGGCAGAGAGAGAGGGGAGACAGGAAAAAGATAAAAATAGACTATCAAGTCAAGAGTCTCTATGTCCAAATAAAGGGGATTACAGAAAACCTAACAAAGTGAGGACATCAAGGAAATAACACAAGCAGTTCTTTCAGATGAAGAACATAAATTCTCAGGTTACACAATTCCCAGCTCATAGAATCATGACATTTAGAAACATAAGGAATTTAAAGAAAAAAAAATGACATTTTTAAATACACAGAGAAGACCATATATCCATTTAAGCCAAAGGATCCGGTATCAGGATGGTACTGGATTTTGCAACAGCAACCCTAAGAGCTGCAGAACAATGAAGGAAAGGCTTTAAAATCCCCAAAGATGATCCTGAGCCAAACCACCAGTCAGCACTTGCCAACGGGATGTAGACATCTTCAGACACTAAAGGGTTAAATAGTAATCCCTATGTGTCTTTCATGAGGAACCTATTTTCTTTTAATGAGGAAGTTAATGAAAAGAAGTGTAAGATTCAGGAAAATGAAGAACTATCATATCAAGAAGCCCTAAAAGAAGGCTTAAAGGGGCTTCTCTGTAACACTTGGCACAGCCGTATGGTTTCAGTCCACCCAGACTGAAGCAAGAGGCAAGGGAAAGCTGGGGAGACAAACTGATGTACAGCCAACAGGAAATAAGGGACAAAGAAAAGAAAACGAGGCAATTACTATCTCAAAGGAACATGAAGGGATAAAGGAAAGGAGACACAGCAGTGGTGCACTTTATTGCTAGGTTGCAAATAATGTCTACATAGCGCCAAGAAATTAAACTGCATGCACATTAGGCCAAGAGTGCCATGTGGCTGCATTAGGGAAGACCATGTAAAAGAGACCATCTTCCACTTGAGTTGCAGAAATGTCAACGAAGGTTGTGAACAAGGAAACAAAGACACCAAGCCCTGCAGGCCCTGGTACTTGCTGCAGTCTGCTAACCACCTCCAGAAACTGTAGCAAAGGAAACCAGTCACTTCTGGTTCCTGACCTTGGGGTGGGAGAGCACGGGGAGAGAGCTGCACTTTTGCTTTGTTGATTTTTCAATTTTGTATTTTGAAGCGCAAAATGCATCCATGTTTTAGGAGTGTATGGTCTCATGCAGGACGGGAATGAGTCACGGAATGTGAGCTCATAATGGAAACAGAGACTATACATTTCCAATTTAAATGAAGTGGCTCCGGGTTTTGGGGGGGGGGGCTCCTTGCATAAAAACTTCACTTTTCAACCTGTTTGTTTTCTTTCTTTTTCTTTCTGTTGCCACTGATTTGTTGTCTTGTCTTTCAAGCGGTGAAGGAGAGGCAAGTCACACATCTTGTCATCTCCCGCCACTCCCAGATGAGAAATCCATTAGGTCAGAATGCGCTCTGTTTACTTTGAACTGGAGTTCAACTTACTCCCGACTAAGTCACGGAGCTGGGAACCCTCAGAGCCCTGGCTACCACCTGTCCTGGCCCCTGCCCAGAGCTTCAGTGGTTCCTGGAGCAAAAGTGGATGGATGTGGACCACTGACCCAACCCCTGTACACACTCTTTCCAAGAGCACACATGAGCACACACCAGGGGCAGACACCAGGGTGCCTAGCCTGACTCCTGAGAGACTTGCTTCATCCTAATTGCTTTCTGTTTCAGAGAGGTTTCCAGAGAGATGATCTGGGGAGCAAGAGCAAGCTGGTTCTGGAAGCTGACAACCTGGCTGCACTGGAGTCTTTCATCTGCAGAGATGGCTAACCATGGTTTAGGAAGATGGTTGCCGATGGGCTACAGCATGCCACCACCATATGACAGCTTGCGCAGTTCCTACAGTTCCTATGGACCTTCCCAGGTTAAAGTGTGTTCAGATAGCAATGCTTCACTCAGCTGTGGGAACTGGAGGGCCAGCTCTCTGCTTCCTCTTCTCCGTTCATAAATCTCCCAAGGCCTGAGGCGAGAAACACCTTCCCTGAACACAACTATGCAAGTGAGATTTGGTAACAGGCTGGGCAAGGGCTTTTGGTGGTAAGAGCTGCAGGCCCAGAATGCAGCAGAGGGCCTGGTCAACCTGGAGGGCTGGCTTTGAGACACAGGGGCCCAAACGCGTCCTACCAACCCAGCCTCCCAATGTCAGCCTGATAGAGTTCAGTGTTCACACCAGGAGCCGGGTTGTAACACCACTGATTTATTTAACAAAGAAAAGAGCTGCCGCTACTCAGTTACAATAACTCAGACTCTATTTCCTGATCACAAACCTACACACTACATACTTCCAGGCATTTCCTGGAATACTACAGGACATACGTTATACAAATAGACAGACAGACAGACAGACAGGCAGGCAGGCAGACAAATAAGATTGAAGGACCTGCCTAGCTCTACAAAGAACAACAGGTATTGAATTTTCAGGGATGCATTTGGAGTCCATTTAATTAAAGATGTCCTGCTTTGTAGACCTCAGATAACTAGAATTTAGGGAGCTGGCCATAGAAAAGAAGTTTATCCTCCTAAATACACACACACACACAAACACACACACACACACAAAACATGCATGCACCCCAGCAGTTTCAGAGTTAGCCATCTGGAAGTCCACTGATAACCGTCGGACTCCATGGACTACTCCCGCTCCCCCACTCACTCAGGCTGCTGAAGCAAACTGGAACTCCCACCTGGAGACCAGAGTCATGGCTCTGTGATTTTTATCTCCGAAGCATGGCTCTGGCACCAAGAATTTGAACCCCTAAGTAGAACCAAGAGCTTTGGTGCTTTCTTCTCCCAGAGCCAGCATAACTGCCCCCATCTCCCTACCACTCAGGAGGCTGAGAAGTTTCCCTTAAAGTCAATCATTAGGATTGACTGAATCTTGGCTCCAGTCCAGGCAAACCTGCCAAAGGATTGGAGCTGTCCCCCACCGTGAGGTCACTGAACATCCAGCCCCCTCCATTCCATCTCCTGGGGTTCACAGGAATGGCAAAGTCACAATGTCTCACAGTCTCTTGGGAGGCAAGAGACGTATGGGAATTCAGAGCCCATGAACTGCGTAAGCCATGAGCTCTCAGCCGTGACTGCAAGCACAGGTCTCAACCCTGAACGTTAGCATCACTCAGAAGGCACCTTAGGGTGGAGATGCCTAAGACACCCTCCCTTCCTTGCCCCTTCCCCCCTCCTCCACTTCTCCCCCAGTTTCTGATTCAGCAGCCATAGGTTAGGACCCAATAATTCACACTCCTGATAAATTCCAGAAAAGCTGCTGCTGCTGCTGCTGCTGGGCCTGCACCAGCTTGAGAAACACCCAAGGGGTTTGCAGTAAGGATCATAGCAGCATTAGCAGTCGGTGAAGTCCTCGGGCCCTCGGGCCCTCAGCTGTGGTGCTCGAAAGTCAGAAGACAAAGGCTGTTCTAGCAAGAGACAGCGCACTCTGGGAGAAAACAGGCCCCCACCCAGAGTTAGCAGACCTCAACAAACCCCACCCGCAGCTTCTCCACGGAACACGTGGAAAAGCACTTCCCTTCTCTGGCTCTCAATAAACACTTGCAAAATGAGGGAGGGAGAGACAGTTGGGTGTTCCAGGCCTGCAGTCTAAATCTAAATCTTCCAGTCTGCGCGTCACTGTCTTGGAAATCCAGTACTGAATCCCAGGCCACCCAAGATGTAAATATTCCAGATAGCCCAGGTGACCTTCACTGCTCATGTCGCCCAGGGATGTTGCCTGCATTTATCCCAACCAACCCAGCCATACACTGACAGACAACAGCCCACGAGGATGACCTTAGTCCAAACTCAAGGACAATCACAGAGCAGGACCCGCATCATACACTCCAAGCAGGCCTTCATGTCATCCCATTAAAAGATGGCAAGAAGCCGGGCAGTGGTGGCACACACCTTTAATCCCAGCACTTGGGAGGCAGAGGTAGGTGGATTTCTGAGTTCGACACCAGCCTGGTCTACAGAGTGAGGTCCAGGACAGCCAGGGCTACACAGAGAAACCCTGTCTCAAACAAACAAACAAACAAAAAGATGGCAAGAGAGAGGCCCATGACAGGGATTATGCTGTTCTCTGAAAAAGTCAGGAATCCAGTGCCCTTGTGTAACAGTGGCCACGGGCATACTCTGGCTTTCTTCCCTCCATTTTCACACTGAGTCACATAGGGGCAGCATGCGTGTTTTTCCTCTTTAAGTCAAAAGCTCATGTGGCTCTAGGAAACTCTCAGGCAGCCAGACCCAACCCTGCCTGCAATGGCCCTCGATGTCTGAACCTTGGATAGACACAGCTTTGCATGATAACGACCCTCATGCCTTACCTACCCCCATCCCCACTGCAAGTTCACACAAACTCTGCTCGGCAACTCCCGCAAAGGCTCGGCCACCAGAGTGGTCAGTTAGGCATTTCTTGGGCACAAAAATAAATACAAGCACAGTCATTGCCCCGAAGCTCACAGCCTCATTCGTGAGACTGTAATACTTCATGCAAACACGTTCTCTCACTCTTCTCTGTGTATTCCCAGCCCCTAACTTCCTGAAGAAGACACTCTTCTGGATAAAATACATGAGAGCAGGCAACTCATCGGTCCAGGTCCCAACCAGACAAGGACGGAGCTGAAATCTGAACCCAAGAAGTCAAGCTCACAAGACATTTGTAATATCCATGTATCTGGATAGCTTTCTCATCTATGATAGAATGCTGCTCTCCAGGCCTGGCATCGGGACAGATCTCACTCAAGTTTCACCGGCCCCCTTTCCTTCCAAAGCCATTATATCCGTCAAAGGATTTAGAGAATACTATCCCTCTTATTCAACGCAAACTTGTGCTAAGAAGACCAAGAACAAAGATGATGCCCAAATCCTTCATTTCAGCCATCATCAACTCTGTCCCCATACCCACACCCAGTTACCTCCACAGTAACACAGGTGAGCTTCATGCCCATTCCCATTCTCTACCCTATCCACCTACGTTTGAACCGACTGTTTTCAGTTCTTCTAAGGATTTGTGCTCACAGCAGGGAGATTCTGGCAGATATCACTGACTCTGGCCCTCAGCCAATGCTTAGGGCCAATCTGAGCCCAGGCCCTCAAAATACACCTTCCCATCCATGAGACCGCAGCTCTACAAAGTCGGTGGGGAGGAGCTTCGTAGGAGTGGACAGAGCACACATGGGTCTCTTTCACCCAATCTAGAAGCCCACAGGGTATGTCCACAGATCCAGGGGTATGACAATATATACCCAATAGGAATGCTGGTCTTTCTCTCCAAGGCATAATTAGTCCTGACCCGATATGGTTACATTGCAGCCAAGAGTATAAACGTAAGTCAGAGTTGGCACCTGGCCTATCTCAAGGCCAGCCGCATCTCTATCCCCAAAGTTTATCATGATGCTCCAGCTGTTTCTGAGCTGGCTGGCCTTCACCCAGGGTAGCAACAGATGTCAGCCTGGAGCCGAGCATTCTGGTCCCTGCCTTCCAGTCCTCCTAATCTCTCTTCTAGCCATACAAACAGCAGAGGAGACGTTCTAAGAACCCAGGGAAGCAGGTGGGCAGGAGCACTGCTTAGTGTGGGTCCTTGGCTTTTTCATGACACACAGCCTTTCCCTCTTTTGGTCATGGAGAGTTCAATGTTGTATTTACTGAGCTTCGGGACCTCTTCCCTTGCCTATGATTAAAAGTAAGTTCCCTTAGAAGCTGCCCCGAGACCGCTGAACAGACGTCGCGTCCTCTGGAGAGACCCCTATAATATCAGGCCCTTTCCTGGGACCCGCAAGTCCCCTACATTAAACAGACCTGGAGGTTTTGTGGGACACCCAGTAAAACCATACTTAGAAAAATACCTGACAGGCATGTTGGTTTTGTAGCTCTTCTTAAGACGTACTGAGAGATGCCCAGGTTTCTGAGCATGGCACAACAAAAAGAAGAGATGAGCTGATAAAAGGTTCCCAGATTTATATGTGTGTGGTGCGCCTGAGTGGTCACATGTATGTGAATGCATATAGGTGCGTGTGCAGGCGCATGTGGGTGTGCGAAGGTCCAGCAAGGCTGTGTATTGGGGAGTACCTCTGGCAATCACTCTCGGACCTTATATATTAAAGGGAGGTCTCTCACTAAAGCTAGAGCTTGCTGGTTCGGCTGGTTCAGCTAATGTAGCTAGCCAGTTTGCTCTCCGAGTTTCTCTTCTCTGCATCTCACACACTAAGATTCCAGGCAGGCTGCCACGTTCACCCAGCTTTTGCATGAAGTTCTTAGAGATCTGAATGCAGTCCTCCCACATCCACAGCGACTGCTTTATCCACAGGGCCACTGCCCCGGCCCCAACACTCATCTTTGTAGCAGTGAAAATAAAAACTACTTCCTTCATTTTGCTGTCCCTTTTCAGGAGTTCAAGCAACCTCCCACCAACCCCATATTACTGCCTCAGCTGAGCCAGCTTGCACAGAGGATGAGCAACTGAGCGTCAGTCCCTAACCACATCCTCACTGCCTGTTTGCAACTGAGTGTGTGAGTCCTAAAGCAAACCATCCTCAGGTTACCAGGAAGTGGGATTTACACATAGACAAGCACATCTAGACAAAAGCCACTGGAAAACTCTGAGACTAAGGGTAACTCCAGTTTATCAGCCCGGCCTTGGAAGCAGGGTCTGATGGGAAGAAGGAACTGGGCTCCAAGTCCAGTTCAGATGAGCTCTAATGTAGACGGGCCACACTGTGGGAGAAAACACTGCCTTCCCAGAGGTGGTGACACAGCTGGACAACCCAACCTGCCAAAGCCCTTCTATAGCAAGGGTACCCAGGCTCCAGGAATGGCACCCGTGCTCTGTGACAGCTCGGCATGAATAAGGACCTTCAGCCAGTCAGTGTGGCTGCAGCTCATCAGGGAAGCAGATGGGTGGGGCGGCAGCCGAACCGGCAACCAACTCCAGGAGCCATGGCCAGCTGCAGAGGACAGCAGTTCAGGTAAGAGGGCCTGGAAAAGATGGCAGAGGAATCAGTCACCTGGAGGCCACAGGAGCCTTGGCAAGCAGTTGGAGAGCTCAGGTGACCACACCCATGACGTGACTGTCTGTGAGGCAGGAACCTGGCCCAAGCCCTAAGGTCCAACCCCAAGACGAAAGCAAAGTTCCTCACTAACTGGTTTCTTCTTCCACGAATCCCGAGGATGGCCCGAAGTAACAGTGGCTTTAACAGCTGGCCTTGGATCCTCTTCCGCCTACCTAGTGGCACACACTGACTGGACTTCTATTAGGGAGCTTGGCCACACTTTCCTTTGAAGGAAAAGATGCTGCTTCAAGGGTGGGTGAGTGTGTTTTGGGAACGGGTTTTTCTTTTTATTGTGCTGGGTGCAGAACCTAGGATTTTTTATACACGTGAGGCATGTACGCCACAGCTGAACTGCACTTCAAGCCCTTGTGTGTGTTTAAGGGAGACAGGACACAGGCACAAATCCTTAGAGCAAAAGATTTACGAGGCCATGTAACCAGGCCTCATTTCACAAATCAGGAAGCTACCAGGAGAGACCACAGGGCCAGCACTGCTTAGACGGCTTCGGCTGCTATGGCTACCACCACGCCACTCCCCCTTGGTCTCCATGCGCTTCTCTCTCATTTCCCCCTCTATATATCCAGGCTTGGAAGCCCCACAGGTTCTAGCCCCCTAAGTCCAGGCTACACCCCTACATACGAACAGTCCTCCATTCATAATGTAGAGCCAAAACGAAATGCCAACCTAGAAACTAAGGGCCACTCTGCACCTAAATCCATGATCAGGTCATTTCCTGAAGGTGGTGTGGCTGCAGCACAGAGGGCTGCTCCAGGCCAGTGGCCCCTCTGCCACTCTCTGCTCCCTGAGTGCAGAGAGACCCAGAGAGTGGTCTCCTCCCATCTCAGGACCACTGAGCAGATACAGCAAGGCCACAGCCCACAATTCCCTAAGCTCCCTTGTGTATTCTCCCAACCCAATCTATTGACCAGTATTCCAGGCAATATAAAAACCTAGTACAGATAGAACTCACTCCAGACCAAAGAAAGGCTGATGTCCTTGCTAAAGATTTTACATGAGGGTGCCATGATCTTCCAGGCTGAAAGACCTAGCGGGCCCTGGCCTAGCTTTCTCATTTTAAGGAATCTAGGTGGCACAACCGAGTCCACAGCGGCGTCTTCACATCATTTGACCACCAAAGAGTGGGAAAGGGGGAGACCTTAATGGGCCAAGGAGGGGAAAGCTTTCCCCAGCTTGCCTACTCTTGCTTTGGAGCAGTCATGGCAAACAAGAAAATGTGCCAGCAGATACATTAAGTCTGTAAGAAAAGAAGGCTCTAGGCAAATAGCTGTCAGTCAAGGCAAGAAAGCAAAACAATATATTGATTCCACTCCTTGCTCAGTGAAGGGCAGCCTCACGCACAGCCCTCCTTCCCATTTCCCCACCACATCCTCAGCCGTGCAACTGTAAAGACAAAAAAAAAAAAAAAAAAAAAAAAAAAAAAAAAAAAAAAAAAAAAAAAAAAAAAAAAAAAGAAAGAAAGAAAGAAGGGCTTTTAAAAAATTACCAGGAAAACTGATACCAAGGGGGCCTTGGGAGAAGGAAGCAGGAGCAGATACTCTGGCTTACAAGGAGGTGGGCTGGAGGAGGGAAGAGAGTCTCCCGAGGGCCTGAGCTTCACTGTACATCTGCCTGGACCTCTTTGCTGGCAACTGGACAACTGTTTCAGGATCTGGCTACAGACAGCCTGAGCTGTCTGGTCTCCATGTGCAAGCCTCAGGACTCCAGGTGCTTGTGGATGCTCCTTTTGCTCAGCTAGCATTCAGTATGTTAGGTCTATCTTCGAGAGCAACAACTAGAGAGAAACAGGGTTTGGGGTGGGTTTCTCGACTGTGGGTGGGATCTATTCAACTCCTTCATGAAACCCCCGTGGTGCTTTGAATGAGATGCCCCTCAAAAGTCCTGGGCATTCAGTCATTCAGCCGGAATTAGGATGAATGAAAGTCAACTGGTGGTGCCCAGTTGGTGCCTGTTTGGAGGAGGTTAGGAGGCGTGGCCTTGTTGGAGGAAGTATGTTACTGGGAGCAGGGCTTTGAAGTTTCAAAGGGCATTTTGAATTTGCTTTCTCTGTTTCCTGTATCTGGCTTCAAATATGCAGTCTCGGCTACGGCTCCAGCCACCTGCTGCCTGCTTCCCCCCCTCTGCCATCATGGACTCTCATCCCCCTGAAACCATAAGTCCCAATAACTCTTCTTTCAATGAGTTGTCTTGGTCATGATGCTTTATCACAGCAATAGAAAAGAAAGCCATCTTCCTCCCATGAAAGACAAAGCGGGGTCCTCTGCCACCCTGCTTCCTCCACCTTCTAGAAGATACACATCAGGTGCTCCGAGAATTGCTATCCTGGGATATGAAGGGCTGGAAGGGAGCGTGTGCTTGCTACCTTCTGATTTCTGCCAAGTTACATCCCAGAGGTCCCAGGCTAGAGGTACCCTGCCTCTGGACGATCCCAGGAGTGAGGTGCACACTCCTTGACATGGCCACCTGTCCCAAGATGGAAATCTCACCTATGGGATGCTTCATTTTGCTTAAGGAGATAAATGCAGAGGTGTTAACTGGCTAGCTCAAGTCAGGTCACTCAACTACTCAATACCAATCTAGACTTGGCTCCGATGACCCCAAAATTTATGTTGCTTTCTGTCACCTCCTATTTTATCTTTTAACACTGAAATGTTTAATTTTGGGTTTGAGGAAGATGAATAAACTGAGGCACAGACAGAGCGAGTGTAGTGACAACCTAGTCATTGGAATAGCCAAGCACTGAATTCAGGTTTATCGACTCTGAACCCCATGCAAACTTTTTCCAGCATGCCCTTCGTGAAATCCCTGTCACCTGCTGGAATCCACTCAAAGGGGATCCTGCCCCCAGAATCAGCAACCACTAAAGCCTGAACATGACGTACTGGCACCTGGAGTCATCAGTGTCCCCCGAACTTAGGAAGGTGGCTCTGGCTTACACAAAGGCACCACACCAGAGTGGTCTCTCAGAAGCTCCTCCACACCCCCACCCACAACCTCAACCAGAGTAGGAAAGGCAGCATCACCTCTCTCCACGGCTTCTCTGAAAAGCAGTGTGGGACTGAGAAAGGCCTGGGGTCAGGAGTGGACACTACGCCCAGGGAGGAGCCAAGCAGACTACAAGAGGCAGACGGCCATTAGCTTCCAAGCAGCTGAGTAGGCTAGCCCCCACACTATTAGGCCACTGTGCTGTCCACACTCACAAACACACAAGAGCCACAGGTCCAGAGCCTCGCTGGACAGGTGCATCGACACCTACGCAGCAGACACACTCAAGTGCCCAGAATGTAAACATATGCACTTGTCATGTGCATGCACTTGCTCTCGAACATGCACTCGTGCATGGGAATACACACAGCCCCTACATGCATCCCATCTTCATCCCTTATTATAGCTATGGCCTCTCTCACCCTCCTCCAGAGAAACCAAGACACCTGAGCTGACCCAGTCCCTCACCTATGACCAGTCATTACCAGTCCAGCCTTTACATGGTAACTCTAGAAACTTTGTTCTCTGCCCGAATGACTCACAAGCTCAGGAGAGAAAGGACAGGGCACTGTCACGACTTCTAATGACAGCTGCTCTTGCTAAGACCCAGCTCTTGTGTATGAGGTGACTCGAGCTCTGGCCTGCCTGGCATACCCAGCACAGAGCTTTTCCTAGACCCAACTGTAGCAGGTGAATCTTCCCTGAGCCCATGTCCCTGCCCGCCACGCTCGACCCCTGCCTATAGACCCATCATCTATGTGGTTCTTTCTCCTTCATTGGAAGGACACTTCCTCCCTCATCTCTTGGCTACTGTTAGAACACAAGCCTTTAGGAAGGCATTATCCTATATGCCTCCTGATCTCTGGATTATAAGGCTGCAGAAGAGGAGAAACTGCATCCTGGCACACAGAACAAGCATGTCATGTGACTAACCAGAGGAAGTCTGTCTTTCAATACACTGATTCAATCCCACAGTCCCAAGTAAATCTCCATCAAGGCACTTTCTTCCTCCAAAGCAGAACTAACATAAGGAGAACAGAGAGACAGGCACTGAGGCCTGGAAGGAGAATCGAGCGAGGCATGATGGGGAAGCCCGAGAAGAGGCAAAGCTTGGCCTCAAGCCAGCCCCAGGAGCAGACAGAGTGTCCACTCCTGAGCTAAGTCCGCCCCTCACAAGACTGCACCTCACTCCCGAGCCTCACCAGTGCCAATCTGCCCGATGCCCTGCCCGCACGCCCCACTGTGAAGACAGGTCTCCCCAAGGCTTCTCAATCCTTCCAGAGGTTAAAGGACAGCATACAACATAAAAGAATTATCTCACTGCCACCTCACTGCAACCTCTCCAACTTATACTCATTTACAAAGGTAAAGAGCTGGCTTTTGGATAACAGTGATTTCCTCTCCCTCACCAAGAATTTGACTGTGGCTGCTTTCAGAACACCCCCCTCCGCCCCGGGAGAAAGGAAAAGACCTGGAACTTTTCAATCAGCAGGGCTGGCTCTTTAGCTGCTTGGCTGATCAGAATGATCCCACCTCTTCCCACATCCTCCGGAGAGGCGACACAAAACACTTCCATCCGCACAGTCAAATATCTTAAGAGGATGATTCCAAATTCAGCAGATCTGGAAAGATCTTTGAAAGGGATTCTGGACTCAATGCCATTGGCATAGGCATGGACTCCTTCTAAGGATGCTTAGATTTGCATAAGAAACCCCACTTATACCCTGAGCCTGTACGTAAATGGATACCTGATCAGTGAAGAACTTTCGATCGGAAAGGCAGTCCGTAGCAACACCTGGCAGATGGAAGAGCCTCCTTGCACCTCTGTATCTGGAGGGAAGGGGGAGCCACAGTGGCTTCCTTACAGGGAACCTGAGTGGGTCACTTGGAGGCTAGAGGCTTCCTGCAGAGTCTCCGTCCTCCATCTCAAGACCTCCAGAGCTAACAGGCACCTGCTTGGCCTCCTTCCTTCCCTCTTCTCTCCAAGCCTCACCTGGGTGGCATCTCCACGTGGGCCACGACTGACATTCTTCACATATTTATCTGATTTCGGTTTTGCTACTCCACCACTAGTATTTGTTGAGGTCCTAAATCCCTCTCCTTGACCTTGACCCCTGAACCCAGGAATACCCTTCTTGACTTCTTTCCTGTTCTTAACTCTGATCAGTAGCTACAGAAGTCCTCCGAGTTTCTCTAAACCCCATAGAAAATCTTCAGGCCTGAGAGATGAAACTACTGATTACTTATCAGAAGTGATCAGTGCACAGAGACCCTGATGGCCTGGCGGGTCTCACCTGCTAGGGTCCTCTCTAATGTGTCCAGGGTAGAAATGAATCCCCCGTTGTGGAGCTGGGACCAAAGGAAGGGTGTGTGTAGTCTGTGAGTCTGCGGGCCACACGTGACAGGCTGGTGATGCCTCAAGGGAAGGATCATGCTATGTGGAAATGGCTGTGCATGAGGGGTTAAAAGCATGAACATCCAGCCCCTCCAGACACTGAGATATCCTCTATCCAAACCACTTCCCAAAACTGAATGGATATCCAGTGGAAAACACCGGAGGAATTAATTCCAAACACTCATGCAAAAAGACACCCCTAAGACAGTCCGAAGAGGAAATATTGTGGGGAGTCGGCTGATGGGAAGATGGGGGTAGCCAGAGAAATCCCCTAATCCCGCCTGAGTGAGAAAGAATTCGGTTTCGGAAAACCGACTCCTCATTTCTCACCAGGACCAAAGTCCTCTCTTGGCACCTCTTCCCAGCTCCCCACTTCCTTTCAGAATTCATAAATAATTTCCCTTAATTCCTGCTCTGAAGAAAATGATCCTTTATTCCCCTAGATGTAAATGTCTCTTACCTGAGAATCAGACCTAAGGAAAGCCTTGTCTCACAGGGTCTGTGGGACCAAGGCCATTCTGCCTCAAGTGTAGGCACCCACGCTGTGTAGGCACCCACGCTGTGTACCTGAGCCCCAAAGTCCTCATTAAACGATGATCGCTGTCCTGAGCCCCAAAGTCCTCATTAAACGATGATCGCTGTCCCAAAGTCCCCATTAAACGATGATCGCTGTCCCTCGAGCTTCTTGAAGGAGTCCTCTGGAGCCTAAGTTAGAGGACAGGCTCACCCCACTTCTCAAACTGGTTCTTACTAGCAGCCCCTTTCCAAGCCAGCAGCTTGAGAGACTTCCAACTCAGGCCCCTGAATAACCTACCAAGGACATCACATATTCCCTGCAGACTCCTGTCCGAAAGCAAGGTCCTCACTCACGGTGCTACTCTGGAGACCGTGGGGACTTCAGGAGGTTACAGGGTACAGGTTCTTGGAAATACTTCGACCCTAGTTCCTTCCTCTCTTGATCTTGGGTTCCTGACTGCCATGAAGTATCTTCCTCTGCCCCACATTCCCACCACCTTGATCCTCTGCCCGAGCGCACGGAGACAAATCATCCTGGGCTAAACCCTGAGAGCACCAGACAGAACACACCTTCCCTTTTCCTCTGCTACATTGTTTCTCTCGGGCCTTTAGTCACAGCAAGCAAAAAGTAGCTAATACAACTGTGTAAACAGTTAAGGCGACAGACATCCTCCCTGGAAAGGATATCCAGGCTTTCCTTCCAATTCCCTGTTCTATCACTCTGTCATTTCAACACATTTTGGACACAGTTTGCCTCTACATCCTCAAGCAGACCCCATAAAACCACCAGGGAGCAAAGGAAGAAACCCCAGTGTCTGCCTTGTTGGGTTTTTTTCCCCCACTAGAATTCAAATTCGGCATAACGCAAAGCATGTTTTCAACACGTACCCCCATGCACGGGCCCTAGCTCCCAAAGCATTCAATACAACGATCCCCCAGCCCCCACCCCACTCGTTTGACTCAATAAATGCCTATTTCAAAGAAACCTAAGCTGGCTGCTTCTGGTTCACTTCCCTCAAAGGAGGCCATCCTGAGGCCTGCCCCTCCCAGAACCAGGAAGTCCCAAGTGCCAGCACTAAGTGGCACTCAGACCAGGGGGTGGGGGGGAAGCTGATGTGGCTGAAGCAGCTCCTACAGACAGTGAGACAAGCAGAGCCAGGTCTTCTCAGGCAGGCCAGAGTGACAGCGCTAGTGACAGGCAGGGCCCCTTACACAGCAAAGCCATAGTTCAAATATTTATCGTATGTGTCTGGCTTTCACACAGAATGTGCAACCTGCCAGTTACCACTGTTTACCTTGGTAGAAATTCACGGGAAATCTTAGCCTGAGCAGGCCCAGAGTTTATTTTACTGCCAGAGAAACAACTTTCTTTGATAAATCATCCGTGTGACAGTGTTCCTGAAAGACTAAACAAAGATCTCAAGCATAATCTACAGCCTTTGAGAAGCCTTGCAAAGCTAATGCGTGTTTAATTGGCTGCTCTAAGCAGGTTGGGGCAGGGCAAGGGTCTGACATTTCTTAGGCCATTTGTTCTCCTTTTTTAAGAAAAAAAAAAAATACAGATTGAAGCTTTTGGCTCGTTTCTCCAAAACTGGATGAAACCTACCAATATCTCAAGGCCCCTTTCTTCTGAATGTAGCCTATTTGTGGGGCTGAGTGGCACAAGGAACCGGTTTGAAAAGGAACCCCGGACTGGAATACTGCTTGAGAAAAAAGGGGAGGGAGAGGGAGGTGCCCCAACACAAAAGGGGCTCTCAAATCTCTCTGAAACAGACCCCAATAAATTATGAGCAGAATATATTACGGATAAGATTTCTCAAAAGCACATTGACACAAAAGACAACTTCGGTGGGCGTGTCCTGGACCTGCTGTAGATTGGGTTATAATTGTCTGGCGGCTTCCAACCGCATGACTGAAAGGTGTCATCTAAGGCAAACTCCCTGGCTTCTAGAATAGAGAGGGTCTGAGGCTTGGGGGAGGGGCGGGGCTGCCTGTTTGTGTTTGGTTTGTTAACTGCAGTATCTTGAAGCAACACAGTCCCTTAAGTTGCCCAAATGACCTCATAAAAACCTTCTGCTAACCAGAGAATCACCTAGATATTCCATTGTACTTCTTAATCTTTCAATTTTTTTTTTTAAGTTTTCTCTTTTTGCCCAACAAGATGAGAATTCTCCTCCCTAGACTGAGTACCATCCTAAAATGGTTCTTTGCATTAAGTGAACACTGCTATGGCTTCCATAGTCCAGGAAATGGAATTAATTAATCAACTTGATTAATTCAGCACTCTGAACAACTGAATGTTGTAATTACCATTTGAGAAGCAGGCCCAGGGAGGTTGAGAGAATTCCTTGTGGTAGCCCAGCTTAAAGGGTTTCCATTTAACTCAAATCTGTCTGGCTCAGTCAGCTTGGCCTCTCCTCCAAGAAGAAAGCCAAAAAAAAACGGTTGAGCACCTTCTCTGTGTAAGGCACAGGGCGTTTAACGTCCACACCAAAGGACTACGCCATCTCCCTCCCCAGGAGCTCCTCCACCATCTCGGCAGGATAGGAGGTGATAGGCGTGCAAGGATGAGAAGGTAGACCAGAAGGCAGCATCTGTTTTCCTGCCCAGCAGGTACTAGCAAAGGAAAGATGTCTGGGATCCAATCCAGGGCAGGCAGCCTTGGGCTAACGCCTTTCTCTTGCTTTTTAGTCTACAAAGGAAGAACATGGAACTGGTTGGTCTTTGCGGTCCCATACAACTCAGACTACCTTTCCAGCGACAAATTGGTACCAGTGAATCACCCAGCACTCAGACATGAGCAGCTTAGGCTTTCCCCACATCCCAGTTTGTCCCCTACCTGTCCTCCTCTGTCGCCTACCAGAAAGGCTTTGAAAGGGTGATGTGTGAGGGCCAATCTTCCTTGGTCACCTTACCCAAGACTGCTGTTTATAATAGGCATCGTATAGTAAAAGGAGATAGGCCATCAGACTTCGTAAGGTAGGCCAAATGCACAGATGAATACTGTCTGAGCCATTCATTCCCCCGAAGTCCTCCGAGTAGTCAACATTTGTCAAGAAACCATGGAGGCACGGTGTTTGCCAGGGGCTGAAGGGGAAGGGGAGCAATTATTGTTTAACGGGCACAAAGTTTCAATGCAGAGAATGAGAACTCCAGAGACAGGCCTGGTGCTGTTCCCTCCCCAATGCGCTTAACACCACTGACTGAACACTTAGAAACACCTGAAACGGTAAGCTGTTGATTAGGTATGCCATCACAGCAAAAGGAGGAAGCTCTGCAAGCGGTCGGAGTGCTCAAGACCAGGGAATCGCAGCATGCAGAGGCCAGTACTTCCCAAAGACTTGTAGATGGAGCTGCTGCATGGAAAGAGCTAGTCCCAGGAAATAACCTGGGCAGAACTACATTTAACTAGAGACTAGGCATCAGCTGCTGCATGGAAAGAGCTAGTCCCAGGAAATAACCTGGGCAGAACTACATTTAACTACAGAATAGGCATCCACGGGTCCCAATGTGCACACACCTCAATCTGTAAAGCAAGCAAATGTAGCCATACGCAAATGTAGCCATACACAAATGTAGCCATACACAAATGTAGCCATAGGAAGAGGGTAAAAGGTTCAAGAGAGAATTGGGTTTAAAGAATAAAAACAAAAAACAAACAAACAAACAACAACAAAAAACAGCAAAAGTGCTACAGCTTCTGAAAATCACCTCTTATTAACTCTGTTCAAAGCCATGAAGGCCTCACTCACTCAAGACAGATCTATTTAAAAAAAAAAAAAGCAACAAAATGAGCTTAGTCCAGCTTGTGGGCTACTGAACGTTTCATCTCCTCTGCGTCTCACCGAATCTGCACCTGGGCATCACTGTCATCTCGCTAGGGGAAACTGAGGCATGGAGAGTTGGAGAGGCTTGCTCAGCATGGCAGGGCCCCCACACACAGCAAAGAGCTACTCAAACGATGTGACTCTGCCCCAGAGGGTGTGGTAGCCCCATCCTGGGGTTCACAGTTTTCAGTGGATGTGATGCCCGATGATATTTGCCTTACCATCTTCCTGCCATCCAAGAATCAAGTGACAGAGGAAGGTGTCCCTTGCTGAGAACATTGGTTCTTACAGCTTTTCCTCCTGGTTCCTCAGGGTGTGACCTCAACCAGGCTACTCTCCTGCCTAAGGGCCCCCTGGCTCCTCAGGCCAGTCCCTTGGGTCTCCAACCTTTATAGGAACTCTCCCCGATTTGTGATCACAGATGAGTAAGCGATTAGATCAGCGACATGACCCCAGACAGCTTTCCAGGCTTGGAGTTCAGCATGGTTTCAACATAGATTCCCAATCCATGCACAGAAAGCCTGGTCGAGATGAGATGCCAGCTGGGAGCCATATTACACCATATAGTGCTTGGATCTAAGGGCCAAACTCACAATTTCCTGCACTCGGGACACTTGACAACTGTCCCAAGCCTAGAGAATGTGGATGAAACCTGTGTTCTAGGTGCCCCGAGATGTTTCCCCTCCTAACATGGTTTCTCTTGTGTCTATTTGGTTTTACTTTGAATGAACTAGACCAGGTCACTCAAACCACGCATGTTGTTTCCGTCAGCTTAGCAACGAATTGCACATATCCACTTGGAAGGGATGTTCTCTTTGACTGTGTGCCTGCTGTGTGTGAGACATTGTCCAGGGACTAGTTAAAAGAATAAATGGGCCTTATTTTGTTCTAAGACTCAGATTTTCTTCACATTTTAGCAACGAAGTTAATGTGTCCTTTGTCAGTGGTACAAGCAGAGAGAGCATCTATTAACCACGCAGAAGGTAAATATGGCCCCAGACACAGGGCCTGCTCTCAAGCAGCTATGCCGTTATAATTGCTATGCTAGCAGCTGGTCTCCCCCATATCCAAGAGGAAACCTAAAGTTTAGTTTGGAAAGTCTGAGCTGACTTTTTGCAAGAGAGTGAACTGCCTTTCAATGAAGTTCCAACAGCAGCTCGAGCGGCCAACATGGCTTGAGAGATTCCTGAGGCAGAGTGAGAGCCGATCCAGGGAGGAGCATGGACCCGGGGAAATACTTCTAGGAAACGCTCCCAGGCTGGCCCGGAGAAGGTTTTCTTTTCCTTTCCTGTTTGACTAACTTTACTTATTGCCAGGCACAGATTTTCTCTTTGAGGAAACATGGAAACAAACGAAGGGAAGATAGTCTCTCATAGGGCAAGAAAAATTTCAGGGGGCCTGAACAAGAACTGTCAGGCCCCAAATGTAAAGATGCTGGTACAAGGAAAGCACCTTGCTTCCTTGGGAAAGGACTGTAATCATCCTAAGGAGGCTACAGAAAGGCCTAAGTGCACTCACAGGAAGTAGAAGAGAACCTAAGTAGTTGGAAGTGGAATAAAATAAAAAAAAAAAAAAAAAAACCACCACAGTGGCCATGTACCAGATTAGCATCTTAGCATCTCCCTGAGAGAAACAAATCGAGAGAGATTTGTGTTTTTGCCTGTTGAGGGGGAAAAATGTGCTCTGCACCAAGAGGGTAGCGCATATGAGCAGAGAATATAGCAAGGCAGACAGGCCATAGGGTTGAAAAATGTATCATTCAGGGGGGACAGGGGAGGGGAGGGGAGGGGGAAAGGGAGAGAGAGGGGGGGAGGGAGGAAGGGAGGGAGGGGAGGAGAGAGAGAGAGAGAGAGAGAGAGAGAGAGAGGGAGAGAGAGATGACCGTGGGCACGAGCTTTCAACATTAAGGTTGTCAATGTGGAAGCTGGCAAATGCTACGCTGGCCTCTTTAAGAACTGAGCACAGCACCCAGTCACTGTAGTGCAGCAGGCAGTGTGACCACCATTTTGAGACCAAAGGCTTTGCATCAGCTAACCATGGGCTCCCCACATCTGTTGCCTGATCCAGGCTGATCTGGCTGCATTCCTGAGCATCAGTGCACACACTTTCTGCTGTTGTTTTTGCCTGTTGGGGGTGTGTGTGTGTGCTCTGCACCAAGAGGGTAGAGCACATGAGCAGAGAATATATAGCAAAGCAGACAGGCCATAGGGTTGAAAAATGTATCATTCAGGGGGGAAAGTCGCAGGCTTGGCATGTCGGGCTCCATACTGGCTGTGAGGGTACTAGGACAGAAAGGGAGAGCAAGTGAGCGTGTGTGCTCACCCCTAAGGAGCACAGCGCTCACACAATGCTTTCCAGCAATGGCTATCTCCCCACTGGGGAGACCAGGGCCACTTAATACAAAGCTTGATCCCTGGAGTGGGGAGTCAAACATTCTTTGCCTTGTGTTAGCCTGCATTGTCAGGTGCTTTTGTTTTCTAACTGAATCCCATCAGTGTGGCTGACTGCCTCTCTTCCTTGAAATGAACCAAGCCAGGCAACAAGCTTCTCAACAAGGCTGCATTCTGCAGGGCGTGCTACAAAGGGCAGGGCTAAGCTCAATCTCCACTGAGAGAGAGAGAGAGAGAG
>NW_022196905.1:164787054-164809178 GCF_008632895.1 Mastomys coucha | reverse complement strand
GAGAGAGAGAGAGAGAGAGAGAATGAATATATATCCTATTTATCATTTCCTAAAACCTACAAACAAACAAAAAAAAAAGCCTAGAAAACGCTCTCCATCTCCCTCAGAAAAGCCAGACACACCCAATGCTGCCCATGCACACACAGGCACCTGTGGGGCATAGTCACAGTACTGTTCTCCATCTTACAGGAGAGGAGGAGGCCCCTGGTCGAGTCAGAGGGCTCAAGGGAGAAAGGCAGCTCCTTCTACATCATTGTGTGGATTTTGTAAAATGAACCATATGCAAGGTCTCGGAGGACTTCGGGAACCTAAGAAGGAAATACTTTCAGGGTTACAGGACAGCAGTCACTCTGGACCACCGAGCCCGACTGATTATTGATAAGAGGCACTCCTTTAAGTACCACTGGCCTGGGGGCTGCTGGATTGGCAGGAACCTACTGCAGTTGGGGAGTGACCGACAAAGGTAAGTTGAGGCGTATCCTCTGGACTTCTGCCCTTCCTTAGAAAGCCAACCTTCCCACATCAGGTTCTCCCAAAAGCTTGCCTCTTTAGCCCTTGACTTCCAAATGTATCTATGAAACCCCTAAGGGACAGAATTTGGGGGTGGGAGCGAGAGAATGGGAGGGGGAATTTCCAGACGAAGATTCTGGACCTAAATCTACTTTCTCAACAAGGCTGTACATGGAAAGATGCCCTTTCCATCCCTATAACCTCTGCTCTAAAGGAAAACCACACTGTCTAGAAAATCAGCCATTGATGTCTAATCGGGATTTAAAAGTCTAAAGTTACATTTTAATCTCTTCTAGGTAGGTATATTTGAACCAGCGCCTAGCAGAATTCATTGTAAAAGGATAAATGCAGATCAAGACTCGAGCACAAGTACCCTGAGATGGCAGCTTCCCAGCCAATTACCTCCATGCCTGCAGTTCTAGGGCTTTCCATCCCTGAACCTGATTTAATTCCACAAACATGAGGCATCCAGCAGAGCATGACTGGGGCTCCATCTGAGATCATTCCCCCAGACTCACACAATGTCAGGGCAACTGGTAAACGTATACACTGTGGTTCGCCATCTCTAAGATCGATGACTTGGGAAGAACAACCTCTTCTTCAGGCCTCCTGGGGAGCCCCTGGGATTCTTCCAGCCCTCCCCCACGGAACAAAAGGCTTCCCTGTCAGGGCTCCTCTGTGATTCTATTCACCCTCCGGTTTCCCTCCCTTCCAGGTTTATCTTTGGGAAGGACCCAGGGCCTATCTTTGTGGATAAAAAGCTTGCGGCTGCAACAATACGAGGAGGCCACACAATGGTCTGAGCCCAGTTTGGGGCACCTCCTGAGACAAGAGAAGAGACTTAAGATCAAGACGGAAGTGACTTTGTATGTATCACTACACATATGCCATCCATAACTTGCTTGTTGATACAGGACCTGGCTATGTAGCCCAGACTGGTCTCAAACTCAAGATCCTCCTGCCTCCTCCACCCAAAAATGCTAGGATTATAGATATGCACCACTATACCCAATTTCTTGCTAGCATTTTAAATGAACTCGAAAGAAACAAGTGTATGGTATGGTGGCCTGTACCTATATTCTCAGCATGGGGAAGGAGATGTAAAAAGTCGGAAGCTGGCCTGTGCGGCCCGTGCAGCATAGCCAGTGAAAGGCCATCCTGGGCGCCATCCTGGGCTGCATCCATGATTTTTTTTTTTTTTAAAGTCTTAAATTTAAGAGACTATAAAAAAAAAGGATATGACTTACACAAGCAACAAAATGTAGAAAATGGGTGTTTTTCTTACACATACTATTGCCCTCTCAGTAACAAATGAGACAAATACAAACGCTTGATAACAAAATTAAAGCCATCTGAAATAAATATAGCTTTTGAAGAATGTGTGGTCAACAGGCTCAGTGAGGAATGGTGCCTGTTGCCAAGCCTGACAACCCGAGTTCATCCCCAGCACCCACGCAAACGGAGGGAGAGAACCAACTCCTTCAAGCTGTTCTCTGACCTCATCGTGCAGGAGCACACACACACAGGTAAAAAATAAATAAGCATCTACTTCCATTAAGGTCTCTGTGGCAAAGGGCTGAAACAGTTCAGCTTCATGTGCAAGCACAGAGAAGATGTGTACTATGATGTACAAACTCCCTGGGCTTGGGAGTGTCCAGACGCACACTTGTGTGGGGAATATCAGACTCGCATTGCACTTTATCGTGTCGGGTTAATGAAAACACAGTGGCTCTGAACAGATGCGAAGACTCAACATTACCTACCTTCATGCCTTCTCTCCTAAGAAGTTGGGAGAAATCCACCCTAGAACTGCAAGCATTGGCCCAAATCTGTCCTTCAGCAAAATGGCCTTGGCTGCTGCTCTGTGTCCAGCAATGGACACCCAAGAGGGGGAGAGAGCAGGCTCCACAAGGACACAGCTCATGTTGATGCTCTCAGAGGTCAGAAGTCATTGGGTTTTCCTGTTGGCTAGAGTGGCCATCCTAGAAGGGTCCTGGATTTGCTCCCTAGCCCAGGCTAGCCCCACTCTGGCAGCTGCAGGTGCTGATTCAGAATTCTCTCTCAACCCAGAGTAACTTAGGAAGTAGTGACAGGAGTCGCCCTACTGAGGCAGTGTCAGTGTTCTTTGCCTGGAAGACTCTGACTAGGACCTCAGGTGAATCCTGAAGCAGAAATCTCCCCATCCTGGGAGGGCACCCCACCCACCCCGAGCCATTTCAGTCCAGGGTAGAGGAGTGCTGACACCTAGGGGTGGATATAAAAATCAAATCATAGAGAAAGAGCCCAAGTTCTGCAGCAGGTGACGAGAACTACAGTCCAGCACCTCAGCTTTATCCTTGTCCCTAAGTCTGCATCCCTCTGCTATTAAAGAAGGTTCCCCCCAATCTGAAACATAGAGGCAGAAACAGCCTAACTTTAAGAAAAGATGGTCCAAGACAGGCATAGTATCACACTCCTTTAATCCCAGCACTTGGGAGGCAGAGGCAGGCGGATCTCTAAGTTTAGGCGGATGCCTAAGCTTGAGGCTAGCCTACTAGTCTACAGAGTGAGTTCCAGGACAGCCACAGACAAAAGATGGTGGTCCATGCTCACTCTGCCTAGACAGACTTCCTTTTACCTAAGAGAGAAAATGAGAGGAACGAGGCAGAAGACGTGACGCTCAAACGCGATGTTCCTGTGAGCTCATGTCCGCAAGGGTGGGGGTTGAGGGGGGTGAGACATGGGACAGGGAAGGGCAGGGGTTCCAAAGCCCCACCATGAGACTGGAACTCTTGTCTTACCAAACTCGCTCGCACAGAGATGTTCAATGATGGCCTCCGACTTCAACTCGTTGTCACATGGAGGACACACGGTTGTACCTAGCGAGGGAAACCAAGCAGAAACAGAAGCTGTAAGCCATGGTGATGGGGACTCCTAAACAACAGGCCAGGCAGGAGCCAGGCTAACAAGATCTAGAGATCTTCTGGGGCTCCTGAACTTAGAACCAAACTCAGAAGCGGATGAATACTTTCACCACACATTTCGGCCTAGATACACTGAACGTGTTGGTTATTTAGTCTACTGTTATCTGAGGTAGGTGGGGGCAGGTCCAGGCTGCTGCGAGTACCTGAAGGAAAAAAAGCAAAAACAAAAAAAAAAAACAAAAAAACAACCCCTCCCCAAAATCCAGCTGGCTTACAAGCCATAAACAGATCTTCTCATGAATTGTGTCTAGGTCTCCCCCACCCTTTATCTAGCCCCCCCTGATTCTGGCCCCTCCCTATCTGCAGATTCTGAACAAGACAGCCCATCAATTTGACCAGGTCTCTAGGACCAAGAGAACAGCAATACTCAATTACTCAAGCCCAGGGCCCTGAAGTGCCCTAGTGACTCCAAAAAAGCAGGCTGTAGGGTGGGGGGAGGGGAGGGGAGGGGAAGACTAGCAAAAGCCACCAAAAGGAGGACAGAGCTGGCCAAGGGAAGAAACCCTTTGGATGGTCTTTCATGAAGTCCTTTGAAGAGATACGTACGTGCATGCATTTGTGAGGCAAGCCACTGGGACCCCCTTACACTATGCTAGACCCTGGTAGGGAGGGGCTTCAGAGGCCTCTTTGGAAGGATGGAGATGATGTGTTTATAGGAGACTCCTCCTCCTCCTCATTGTCTATCAAACAACATATAGCTTACTGATGGCCTAGAAAACCTAAGCAAAGTCCACTCCCGGCACCCTGGACACTGGGGCCAAAGCCCGGCTGGAGCTGAAAGGAAGTCACCCTGAGACAGAAGCCAAAGGGAGGTTCGGTGTGCTGAACACCTCTGCTTTCTTTTCCTAATCCGTATGGTTTCACCAACACCGGCTCTGATCCCTCTCCTGTCAGCCAGGCTCAGCCTGTGAAATGGGCACCCTCGGGACCTGCTGCTCCCCAGCCCTCTCCCTCCAAAGTTGAGAACACATCTCTAGTCTCTATCCACCAGTTTCTCTCCCACATGAACCACACTCTGGCAGCTGCCTTTCAGTTTTTAGGAGAGAGGGGAGCGCGGTGCGGGCAGAGGCCAAGCAAGGCTCTGTGGGGCCGGATGTTGGAAATAGGCCTGGTTTGCACCCAGAGCTTGTGATCGGGTTCTGGAAGTGATGTTTCTGAACAAAAACAAACAAACAAACAAAAACAAACCTCTTTCCCAGAAATCTCCATCACGGTATCTGCTTTCCATGAAAAAGTAAGAAAGAAAAGGACAAGGGAAGCTGTAGACAGAACCATGCGACCTATAATGGGAAAATGGGTTTCCTCTCGGTTTTTGTGGTTACTTATTTTTCTGTAAGTACAAGTTATCACATTGCAGCGCTCAAGGTATAAAACGTTGAACAAGGCATTCTAAGTCTCCTTCATGCGCCCCAAAACTCTACTGGCATTTCCAGGCTCTGTCCTCCCACAGGACAAGAGTTTCAGCCAGTGGACTGAGCCCAGCCTGCAAGCATTCTCAGTGGCTTCTGGGGACGGGAGGGGTGTGTGCGGAGTGAGGGGTGGATCAGCGTGCATTCTCTATGTGGCTTTCCCTCCTCTCTGTACTTCCAGCGAGGAGCTGAGCAGCTTTCGCTAGAGAGAGAAGAGTGTATGCTGCAATATTAATCTCTGCCCCTCATGTGTGTCTGGGGCCCTGCAAGGCGGCCTCACAGGAGCAGCCAACTGAGACTTCCACAGGACAGGTAAACCAAATCATGGTGGTAAAGTGTAAAGCCAATGAATGAAAGACTTAAAGGTTTGTTACTTCCTTAGTGGTTATGAGGAAGTGGAGGAAAAAGGCCAACACTGGAGCCAGGACTAAGATTACTTTGTGGAATCTATGTGTATAGGGAGAGAGTTGGGGGTGGGAGGAGAGGGCTGGGAGATGGGTGGGGGAAGGGAGAGGCTGAGGCAGGGAGATTGATTTTCACTAAGGAGAGAGGAGGAAGTACCATAATGGAGAGTCAGGGAGAAGTGAGGGCTCCCCGGCCTCTCTAGTCTGTGACTTAACCTGGCTGATTTAATGCGCAACATGCCTAAACAACAGGACTGAACAAGACGGGCTCGCTCTCACAACTCAGTGAAACCTGGCAGGAAAGGGGAATGACAATTTATTAAATGAGTGTAATGTACGTCCAAGACTTAGAAGTTAGTTTCCTGGGACGGACAACATAATTGCTTTTCCTGACAGAAGCTAAGGTACCATGAGCAGCCACTGTTTGAAAGAGAAAAAAAAAAAGTCTTTGGCTCATTATCCTACTTACCTTTAATAACGAGGGGCTTTCCAATCCTCCCAAAACCTGGGTCCAAACTTATTCAAAGATGTAGTGCTATGTTGAAAATTTATATTTCCGCATTAGGAATATAGGATAGACGAAGAGCGGAATAAGGCGCCTGTGTGGAACTTGTTATCATCCCAAAGTCCCAGGGTTCATTTCAGAGCCACCACCCTAAGGTTCTGAGGACCAGTAGTATAATCTGTCTTAACCTGTCCCCTAGATCAGCTTAACACTCAACTAACAGATAGCTCTGTGGGGCAAAAGTGGGTATCCATCGTGTGGAACATCCTTCTAAGGATGTCTCTCTGGAAATCAAAAATCACTTAAGAGAAAGCCAGCCCAGCCACACTCCTACCAGACAACACACACACACACACACACACACACACACACACACACACCTTGATTCAGCAAAGAGTTCCTCCATCTGAGAACCAGATAAGGAGAAACCAAACACAGGGAACCACGAAGAGGCATCCATAAATGGGTAAGGATGAGTGTGTCCTTGCCCTGCCCGTCTCTTAGAGGTACTTGTTTGTGTAGACTGTCCCTCAGAAACAGCACCACCCCCATCTGGTCCTCTTGCCCGCAAACATCAGACCCTTTACACAAAGCTGTTTCTCACAGGCTTCCACTTTAAGCCCACCAGCGGCCCCAGCAAAGGGCAATCAATCAGTGGCCATGGGGAATGGACCGAATTCAAGAAGCAAAGTTGCTCACAGGCTCTCCTGGCAGGAAGGAGCTAGAAAGGAAACTGTGGTCTGCAGGGGGCTGTGGGGGTAGCGGGGTGCAGCTCAATGTGGATAGAAGGCACAGTGCCTGTCTAGGGAAATGCTCAACCCCCAGTAAGCCACCTCAAATGGCTACACATACCAGCCCTGAGGACAGAGGTGCCCAGGGCTACCATTTACCTTACAGGCTGGGGCCCACGCCAGACAAGGGCAATCACTTTAGACCTACCTCCCTCCCTAGAATGAATAGGAGCCTTCAAACTTTCCTCATGCCTACCCCAGTCCTCACTCTGAGGTAGCTAAATGAGGCACCAACAAGAGGCACTTGGCAGTGCGCGCATGCCTGTAATCCTAGAACTGAGGAGACTGAAACAGGAGGAATCTGTGTTCAAGACTAGCCTGGGCTGAACACCCAGAGACTAAGACCCTGCTTCAGAAAGCCAAGACACTTAACACTTCAAGATAAGGAAAGTCTCCCCTTCAGAAATGGCTGGGAGGTGCCCGCTTCTGTGACAAGGGCCACTGGACAAGAATATCTGCTATACATTCCTGAGGCTCACCCCACAGGAATGAACCCAGTCAGGATTCAGACCACCAGCCTGCTCTAGTGCAGCTATGCGTTCTGGGTGTGTTTCTGGTTTGGTTTTGTTTGAATCTCCAAATTTTCTTTTTCCTTCTCACATGAAAATTTCCCTTTAAATACAGGGTTCCCAAGAGAAATTCTGGTCCCCCGGGGTTCAGTATTTGCAGCGCCCAATTTGCAGGTCCTCACCCTCCCAGGAGGACATAAACAATGAGCTAATTACATTTTTATCTTTCTAATTACCTAAGGATTTGTGTGAAGGAGAGAGGCAGGGGGTAAGCAAGGCTGGGGCAAGAGAGGTTTTTGCATTCCCCCCACCCCCAGGTTTGCTAAACTCAAGGTTGCTGCCTGAATTTAGAAGCGAAGAAACAGAAGTTGCGCTTTCTAAACTTCTCTCTTCCTCCAGTTCTGCAACTCGACTGGAAGATCAGCAAAGTAGAGAGGAGTTCTTGTTGACTGTTTTGTTTTTAGAAAAAAAAATACTTTACAAACTTATGAAAATAAATCCCTCAGTCTGAGGTTTTGGGGTGTTTGTTTATTTGTTTGTTTTTGTAGTTTGAGCAAGAGGTTTTCCAGGAGAGCAGTGTCTATCTCGGATGTTAACAGTTTTGGATGAAAACCCCGCGCTCTCCCTAAAGAGATGGACGTCCTCCTTTTATTTAAAACCTATGTTTTGCTTTGTTTCAGGTGTGGAAAACGCCAGAGTGTAGTTTAGGAAGAGCAGTTCCAGGTCCCCCGCCCCACCCCACCCCTGGGCGAGGCTCCCCAGCAATCACGGAGTACCTGGAGCGGGAGAAGCGCCAAGCGACGTCTGGGCCCCCCAGAAGCTTTCGGGATCGGGTCTGCACACCTTGCGGGTTGCGGTGCGCGGCTCCCGGGCTTTCCCCTCTACAGCCCAGGGCCGGTGCGGCTGGGCCCGGGGGTTCGAGGGCGTGGGAAGGCGTACCCTTACCTTGGGGCTTCGAGGCTTCGGTAGCATTGGGCGGGGTCATGGCGATGCAAACGTCGCCCTCGGGGAACTTGTCACATTTGAGCATCTCGGGCCAGTAGAAGCCGAAGAACTGCATGACCGGCTCGCACGAGTCGCGCACGGCCTCGCAGAGCCAGCGACACGGGTAGATGGGCCGGTCCAGACAGACGGGCGCGAAGAGCGAGCAGAGGAAGACCTGGGTGCCCATGTGGCAGTTCTTGTTGAGCAGCGGCACCCAGCTGCTGGCCTGCTGCTTCACCTCTGCCATGGTCTCGTGCTCCAGCAGGTTGGGCAGCACCATCTTCTTGTAGCCCACGTTGTGGCACAGCCGCAGGTCCACGGGGATGTCCACGCACTGCGGGGGCTTGGTGTAGAAGCGCCCGCTCTGATACGAGCCGATGTCCGACTGGAAGCTCACGTAGTCGTACTCGCTGGCCGAACCCGCGGCCAGCAGCAGCGCGGCGGCCAACGCCAGCAGCACGCCCGAGGCGGCCCCGCCGCGTCCCCGCGCGCTGCGCCCGACGCCCATGCTGCTCGGCGACGTCGGGGCTGCCCACGCTGCCTTCACGCGCGCGTCCCGCTGCAAACTTCCCGGAGCCTCCGGGGACAAAGGCGCAGTGCCCGGCCCCGTCCGGCTCGGCGGCCGCGCGCTGCTCCCCGGCTCTCCGATCGATGGGGTCTTCGGCTGCCGCAGGTCGCCGCGGCGGGGCTGGCGCGGGACGGGGAGCGCGCGGGGACGAGTGCCGTCCCGGCTCGCGGAGGCGCGGCGGGCTGCGGGCTGCTGCACCGACTTGCGACGCTGCAGCTCGAGTGCGCCGTGTGCGGGTGGCCGAGCCCTGGATCTCCCCGCGCGCAGCCAATCAGCTCCGCGCTGCCGGGAGCCGCTCTCCACACCGCGTCAGTCAGCCGCGCAGTTAACCAATCGCCGCGCCGGCCAGAGGGATCGGTTTACTAGAACTAGACCCAGGTCAACACCCCTTAAAAAGCAAAACCAAAAACTAAGCAAGTACTTTCGAAGGAGGCAAATGCAAAGGTGGGGGGGGCGGGGGAGGGGACGTAGTTAGAAGTGCGGGGTGGGTGGAGACCGCGCTGGACGCTGTGATTAGCAAAAGTCCGTTTGTTTAAAAAAAAAGGGGGGGGGGACTCTTCATAATACTTGCAAATTGATGCAATTGTGAAGACTTTTTTTTCTACTCGTTTTCCTAGTTCCAAGGAACAACGCAACAGACCAGCAGCCCTTGGCTTCACGGTTTTAATCGTATGTACAGAGGCAGGCTGCTTCCCAGCAGCTCAGATGGGCAAGCTGAAGTTAGGAAGCTCTTTTAAATTCCCCAGGAGTCTGAGCTTTTGCAAAGACTAAGAGAAGGTGGTGTTTGTGGCTGCGTTCAAAATGCAACCTCTTTCCAGGTGACCGAAGGCAGAACGGGAAGGGGCTCACCACGGAAGAAAACACTGGTCACGTAGGTATTAGCTCTCGAGGACAGTTTACGCTTTTTTTTGGGGGGGGGGGGTCGAGACAGGGTTTCTCTGTGTAGCCCTGACTGTCCTGGAACTCACTCTGTAGACCAGGCTGGCCTCGAACTCAGAAATCCGCCTGCCTCTGCCTCCCAAGTGCTGGGATTAAAGGCATGCGCCACCACTGCACTCATGTCCCAGCTCTGCAGACAACGCATCTGTGCACAAACATACACCCACAGACGCGTTTGTGGATTAGAAAGGCAAAGCACTAAAAATACCAGCAAGACCGGGTGGGTGGATACCAACTCCATCGGTCAGATACGCATGCTAATTCAGAGGTCAAAAACCAAAGGTGTGCCTCCCCCTCCCCCGTAAGACAGAAGCCAACCAAGGAAGAACAGCTGAGTCGTCCTCTAACGCCCCCCCACCGGCCCCCCCTCGCCCACACACACCCACTACTCACTTCCTGGGAACTGCTTGAGTGTTCCAAGTACTCCCCTTACATTCAGAGAGCCAGGGGTGGGTAGAGAGGAGACCGCACAAACAGTCCACGAAGTCTTCTGGATCTTCCCCATTTTGTGTCCTTCAGGGTGGGTGGAGGGACAGTGGAGGATGCAGTGTGTTGCCGTCCTGGGTGGCAAATGGACCCAACACAGTTGGAGATGCTGCTGACCCAAGCAGCTTGTTTATACAGCTCTGGGGACCCTCGCTTTCAACTTCAGAGACCCAATTTCTCCGTTCCAAGTAAAAGCTCCGGAGCTTGCAAAGATGGGTGGGTGGGGAGAATACCTTCTTAAAGCAACCACACACACGCTGATGATGCTTGTTGACTCTACTGCGGGAAGCAGCTGCAGCAGCAGGCGGCCAACTTGCCTGCCCTTCCTAGGCCGGTGAGAGATGCCCAAACTAAACAGGCACGTTTGGGTAAAGGGAAAAGCCATGCAGAGCAAGGCTGTGGATGGCCAGGGGTTAACCAAGAAATGTCCCTCAGTGCTCTCCTCCCAGAGGAGCTGAGGCACCACATTCTTCAGCCAGCACAGAGGGCAGGAGACCAGGCAACTGTGTCTCAATTCAGTAGCAGTCAGGGCTGAAAGTGCTGCCTAGAGGGTCCTTGTTCTCTCCCCAGGCCAGATCCTCTTTCTGGACTCAGATGTCTGTTCGCTTATTCATTGGAAAGATTCATGTCGGTTGATAATCAACAGCCTTTGCCCTCTGCTTTAACCCAGTCTCAAGATTAACCCTAACCCACCCCTCACTCACCTGTGTAAGATTCTCCCAAGGAGGAGGAAGATTTGGGTCTACCCTCTGTACACTGCTAGGGACGAGTGCAGCCGAGTCCACCTCTGGTGCTTTGGAGGTCTTTATCAATCCATCCACAGGAAGAACTAGACTAAATCCGGTCAGCCTTGTTGGTTTAGATGTCACCTGTGTTCACCACTCTGCTTTGCCCTCTGGGACTAAGCTATGGGCACAGCTATCAGGTTAGATAAGAATGTCAGTAGTTGTATAGTTCTGAATCCTTCTAAGAATGGATAGGCTGGGAAGGGAAGCCTCTGAGTCGTGATCCCACTGACAGATGTCCATTCTACTGAGATGAAAAGTGTCTCCGTGGGCGGTGGTGGTGCACGCCTTTAATCCCAGCACTTGGGAGGCAGAAGCAGGCGGATTTCTGAGTTCGAGGGCAGCCTGGTCTACAGAGTGAGTTCCAGGACAGCCAGGGCTATACAGAGAAACCCTGTCTCGAAAAACAAAACAAAAACCAAACAAACAAAAAATGTCCTGGTGGGCCACACTACAGGACAGCGTCAGCCAAGGCAGTCTGCACCTACTCCCTAGTTTTCAGGTTAGCAGATCTCACACTTTCTAATCTCCCTTTCTCTGATAGTGCATGCATGAGAGAAAATTCTAGAACAAAGGGCGTTTAAAATGCTATTGTCCTAGCACTGCTCCCAAAAGCCTTGGTTTCTGAGTTTGAGAACTGTAAGCCAGGAGGATGCTCCGCTACCCGCTGCCCTAATACTTTAATTGAGCAGGGACAGAATGGAGCTCTAGATCCTGCCTTTCCTTGCTCGCCTTGGGAGAGCTCTGAGTTTTTCCACACAGTGAGGTGCCTGTACATGAAAATTGGAAAGAGCTTTTCCATTGCTTCCCCTCAGCTTAAGGGGACATTTACTAGTCTCGAAGCTGACAGGAGATTGGGGTCACGGAGAAGTCTCCCATTACCTCGCTGGTAGCCTCTTTCCACACAGAGAACTTAAAACTGGGAGAAGAGGAAGCTCCCTAGGCGGTGGTTCCTCTTCTGTTCTCTTATCGGTTCACCAGTAACTTCTACCCTGTCCTGGAATAATAGATAATGACAGATCAGCATATGCTCATCGGCTGGCAGAGCTGCTGAAGACAGAGGGCTCCTCCCGTGGCCAGGTAGGGGTGGCTCTAACATAAGGCAGAAAAGGGTAGTGTGAGCCTCTCAGTTGGGAAAAGTGTTATAAGGCCTCACTTATGCCCCCGAAATGTTTCCAGCTCCCAGGAAGTACACCCCATATCTCTGGACGTAGCCTGCTTGCCATGCAAAGCTAGGCATGCTTATTTGGCTGCTCGTGACCTGCTCTGCTACTTCTAAAGCACAGGGTGTGAACGCTCAGCCTGCCTAGTGGCACCAGCACAACACAGGAGGCAAAGACAGACTGATCTCTATAAGCTTGAGGCCAGCCTGGACTACTATACCTGCACACACCCACACACACACCAAAAAAAAAAAAAAAAAAAAAAAAAAGTATTGAATTATCAGTATCCAGGATGCTATGAGGTACGTTTCTGTCACATATGAATGCCTTAACACAGTATTCAGCGTGAGGCATCACAAAACATGGGGCTGTGTCCTGAGATAGACTTCTCCAGTCCACCTTCGGGTGGACTGACTTCCTGACTCCTTTACCAACTGACTTGTCCTTCAGTGGGTGTAGGAAAGTCTGGAAACAGTTTTAAAACCTTAGCCAGGCCTGGTTCTGTGAACCTATGAGAAGACTGTGATAGAGTGGCCAAAGGCCCTAAAAGGGAACCTACTACTGTTATTTTGCTAAATGGTCATTGTTGTAGTTAGGGTTTTGCTGCTGTGAACAGACTCCATGACCAAGGCAACTCTTACAAAGGACAATGTTTAATTGGGGCTGGCTTACAGGTTCAGAGGTTCAGTCTATTATCATCAAGGCCAGAGCTTAGCAGTATCCAAGCAAACATGGTGCACGAGGGGCTGCGAGTTTCACCTCTTGTTCCGAAGGCAGCTGGGAGAAGACTGGCTTCCAGGCAGCTAGGCCTGGGCCCGTCAACACTTCATCAGCATCTATCTCTTCCCAGAGACTATATCGGCAGCTAAAGTTTACTAAAGTAGAGGTGACTTTCCTTCAGTGTTGTAGCCACCTGAAAGTGCTCCAATAAGTAACTTCCCACGGATGTGCGTGCAAGCAACTCAGAGGGGACGCCAGAGGTCACCCACAAACAAAGGCATGAAGGTAGGAAGGAAACATTGCACAGAAGAGTTTCAGTGGGAGAGAGAGAAGAGAGGGGAAGGGCGGTCAGGACCAATACCATCCCAATGTATACATCCCTTGGTACTGTTCTTAGCTGGGGCAGCTGCCAATCTCACTGCTACTACCAGATCATCTTGTGTCTGTGGGACACAGCCACCCGTTGATGCAGTCCACTAGAATGTTCTTCCTTCCCTGTAGGGGAGCCTTCACTCCCTGCAGTTACTTCCTGTCGGGCTGCATACGGCTCTTTTCTACCTTCACCCCGATAGTTGTCTGGGGAAGACAACAGTAGCCATTCACCTGAGGTTCGTGGTCACTACCCCTGCCTCTCTGATCAAAAATAAGCCTCCCCACTCACCAGAAGGGTCTTTGCCAAAGTGAACCTAAACACCTTTAATCATTTGTGAATATTGTAATTCGTTTACAAATATATGAACTGTGAACTAAAGTACTATCTTCCAGAAAGATTCAGAGTTCCCTGAGGGCCAGTAGGAAGAATGGAAACAGGCAACCTTGGGAGGTAGGAGGTGGGGGGACCCTCTAGAATGTACCAGAGACCTAGGAGGTGAGAGACTCCCAGGACTCAAAGGGAGGGGCCTTAGATGAAATGCCCTACAGTGGGGAGAGGGAACTTGTAGTGCCCATCTCCAGCAGAAAGACAGGACACCAAGTGGGGAGATGGGGTTGCCATCCCACACTCAAAAACTCCGAGCCAGAATTGTTCCTGTCTAAAAGAACTGCAGGGGCAAAAATGGAGAAGAGACTGAGGGAAATAAGGTCCAGTGACAGGCCCAAATTGGGATCCAGCTCAAGGGCAGGCTCCAAGGCCTGACACTACTACTGAAGCTATGATGCACCCACAGACAGGAGCCTAGCATGGCTGCCCTCCGAGAGGCCCAACAAGCAGCTGAAAGAGTCAGATGCAGATACTTACACCCAACCAGTGGACAGAAGCCAAGGGACCCCTGTGGCCGAATTAGGAAAAGGCTGGAAGAAGCTGATGAAGAGGGCAATCCCATAGGAAGACCAGCAGTCTCCACTAGCCTGGCTCCCCGAGATCTCTCAGACAGTAAGCCACCGACCAGGCAGGCAGCATACACTAGCTGGTCCGAGGCTCACCCCCAACACATACATAGCAGACAACTGCCTGGTCTGGCCTCAGTGAAAGAAGCGGCACCTAACCTTGGAGAGACTTGAGGCCCCAGGGGGTGGGGAGGTCTAGTGGGGGAGGGATGGGGGAGGTGGGGGGGACATCCTCTTGAGGACGGGGTAGGGGGAAGGTATGGGATGATGAACAGTCAGAGGTCAGACCTGGAGGGGGATAACGACTGGACTGTAAAAAAAAGACGAAAGAATAATAATAATAAATAAATCAGAGTTAAATAGCACAATTTAGACACAAATTTGTAAAAAAAAATAAAGAAAAGAAAGGAGAAAAAAGAAAGAAAAAATAGAAATAAAAACAGCTAACTATTTCTAGGATTTAAATCCTCATTGACCCGCTGATAAAGCTGACTTCATCCAAGGTCTGCAGGACAGAGCCCAGCTGTATTAGGACATCAGTGACCGTCCTTCAGAGCGCTGCCCTGGCTTCACTTCCTGCCACCCTCTGCCCCTCCCCACCTCTTGGGTTGTTGCTCATATGAGCCCTTTTCCTCTATGGTCCACAGACTTATAAGTAAAAACAGGATGCCCAGTCAGATTTGAAGTTTAGATAAGTCATCTGCAGTGTAAGTGGGAACCATATAATATTTGGAGCATACTTTCACTTTTGAAAAAAAAAATGCACTTCTCATATATCTAAAATCTGGATTTTACTGGGCATCCTGTCTCTTGTCTCTCTCCAGGGATGCCTCCTCTAGGCTGCTAGGCCTGACCCCTTCTCCATCAAATGCCTCTTCCATGGCACCCCAATCCTAGTCAGATCAATCCCTTTCTCCCTTCCTCTTTCCCTTCCTCCCCTTCCCTCTCCTCTCTCTTAAGCACCCAAGGCACCCACTCATGTCTACACTGCATAGCCGCTGGCTTCTGAGGATTTGCGGCATGTGTCTGAGTTTCTGGAGGGCAGGACCTTGGTCTGACTTGCCAGTAGTCACTGCATCCCTGTCCCTAACACGCTACCAGGTATATACACTGAACCATCGGTCAGGCCCTGCATCCTGGTCAAGAACACACAAAGGTAGAAAAGGCACAGGCTCGGTGGAGCACTGCCCTTGAGCCCTACTCTTGCCCTAAGATTTCTGAGAACCAAGGAAGTAAGCATGAGTAAGTAGCTCGTGTGGTTCCCTCTGTTTTCAGCAAAGAAAAGGATCCCCCAGGTCTGAACCCTGTGGTGACTGGTCGCTATGAAGACACACATACAAGCTTCTTCCCTCCCCAGAGTCTCCCTGTGTGCGGCAGTTTTACCCCCATGGCGCTGTCTGCCCCAAGGAAGAGGTTGCTCAGTAGAAGATGGGAGGAGGTCGTCATGAGTAGGACAGCTGGTTCTGGGCAAAGGTAAGAGCTTCCTGGACGGAAATCCTGCCCGAGCCCGTGGCACACAGACCCAGAAGCAGCATCATGGACAACAGGAGCTAGTACACAGAGGGCACAGGGCAAGGGGGATGGGTGTCCTGGGAGCTTCCAGCAGCATGTGGGAGAGGGGAAAGGACCCAATAGAAGGGGGTTCCCTGGTGTGACCCCTAGCTCCAGGTCATAGCCTCAGGGCTCAGGGATGTCACAGAGCTGGAGAAACTAACCTTGGAGGAAACCAGGCTGACCACCGTCCTGCTCTTGGCAGAGAGCGAAAGTGAAGAGGAGGGGAGGGCCATAAATCTGCTCACACTGCACCACAGGGACAGCCCAACTCCAGAGCGCATGCGCTCAGGGCCATGTGCTAATTTACATAACCCTTACTCACGGGCTGGCAGATGTCTGCCACCCTCAAGAAGGGCTTGAACAGAGGCCCCTGGAATATAGATGAAATGCTAGAGAAGAGGAACATCCTCTCTCCTCAGGAAAGTCCCCCCACTGTGAAGGCACTTTCTCTACTGTGTGTACATCTCAGCTCCACCTGGCTGATCCGTACCTCAGACATCCATGATTTGAGAGGCAAGGCTAACCTGGGCTAAGTAAGCCCTTTTCCCCAGCAGGCTGACTTTTTATGCCTCCCCAGCTTCCTTTGAAGTGTGTTATCAAGTGCGGGCCTCCTCCAGCCCCTCTGAGTTCCTGAGGATTCGGTGTTTCTATTTCACAGAAGCAAATATACGGATTCAGCTTGGCGGTCCCTTGCCAGGAGCCCAGTCTCCAAAGCAGTGTGGAGGACAGGAACACACGCCTTTGGGCTTCCGGCTAAGTCTGATTGCCTTTGGCTACTTCCTGGAGAGAGAGGGACCCGAGCACTTTTAACAGTTAGTGACCTGATATTGTGAATTCCTATACAACGAGCTTAGGAGGGGGAAAGGTGAGTGTGAAAGAGGAGAAGGTCCCAGGTGAAGCAAGCCTGTGAGGTGCCTTGGTATTGGGTCTGGAACAGGTGGAGGGTAGGATTAACAGAGAACAGGACAGCACCTGCAGTGGATGATTGGTGGCCACAGGGAAGAGCGAAGGCAGCATCCTCTTAGCGTGCAGGCTGCTGCCAAGAAGATGGCGTAGACAAGCTGCCGCTACGAGCTGCCACTACGAGCTGCCGCTAAGAGATGGCCCAGAAGAACTCTTCTGGATCAAAAGGCCGAGGAGGCTCAGGATGCGCCTACCCATGAGAAGGAGAGTGGGTGTGAGGCAAGCGTCTGCCGGAGTTGTGTGAGTCTTCTGATAGTGGATGGAATCTAAGCCTAGGGAGGCACTAGCCAAGACTGCACACAGAGAAAACCAGCCGTGCAGCCAGGGCAGCCAGGGCAGCTCTACAGAGGTTAGAGGCAGACATTCAGGCCTCAGCCTCAAGGCTGAGCTCAGGCGGCCCCCTAAGCATAACTAGGCCAGATCCTTGCCAGGACCGAGAAACTCGCACCTCCCCAGGATCACAACTTCCATAGCATTTAGCTAAACTCACTTACCTGTGTGGAGGGCTTATAGGAAGGTCCTTGAGAACAGAGACTGTATATTTTGTATTATACTCTGTGTATGTGTATGTGTGTGCATGCCTGTGATATAAATGTTTGTGTGTGTGTGTGTGCATGTGTGTGTGCATGTGTGTGTATGTGTCTGAATGTGCATGTAGGTGTATGTGGGCATGTGCATGTTCATGCTTGTGTATATATGTGTGTATATGCATGTATGTGTATGTAGGTATATATGGGCATGTGTGTGCTCATGCTTGTGTGTATATGTACATGTATGTGCATGCTTGCTTTTATGTGTATGTGTGTCACAATGCTCCTTTGGAGATTAGAAGACACTTTTCAGGAATAAGTTCTCTCTTTCCACCATGTTGGTCCTGGGTCATCAGATTTGGTGACAGGTGTCTGTACCCAGTGAGCTATTTCACTGACTACCTTCTTGAAATCAGTCTTATGACCCAACTCTGACCAGTGACCAGTAAATAGATGTTGCTATGTGGGAAAGTGTTGTGAATCAGACAGCCTTAGAGGCTACCTATCTTAGTCCTCCCTCTTTCTCCTGTCTGAAATTCAGGTATAGTACCAGGAGGTAAAGCCTGACTGATAACCCCCAGCACACAATGATGATGGAACAGAATGGCAGACAGAACCTAGGGCTGCCCACCCCGAACACTATCAGGTGAGACCTACGTTATCCCAATCACACTTTATCCAGACTCGATGGCTCCTCCATTTTAGGCAACTAAAAGCAAACTAAACGTCACAGGTCATCAACGAAGGGCTTTTCAGGGCAGTTAGAAAACATAAAAGCTGAAAGATCAATTTTTACTATTTCCTAGCAATCCTCTACTCAAAACACCGTCTCCAGACCACCACCAGCAGCTGCTGCATCCAGAACTGCCCCCGCAGAATGGGCAGTGCTATGAGCTAAGGAAATTCCATGTGTATTTAAGACAGAGCCGCTCCTCCACCTTGGGAGCCTCTCCCCTGCCCCAGGTGGTGGCTCCTGCTTCTGCCACATGCTGTAACAGTCTATTTGACATAGCGGGATGTGTCAGCCTATGAGCACACATTGCACTGTCTCCCTCTGTCTTGCAGCCCCCAGGGAGTCCTTGAAGGCCCACTTTTCCCAGATGAGACTGAGCACTGAGGGGTGATCCTTGAGTGCAAAGACTTCAGAAAATGGCATGAAATTAGGATCTGTCTCTACGCAAGAACAGCCTTTTATCAGATCCTTCTAATAGTTGCAGCGTTATGGGAAAAGCCACAGTGTCCCATCAAAAAACTATAATTTGTCCATCAAGCCCTTTTGCTCTTTAACTATAGTCAGACCACCAGATTGTTTAATACACAGTCTTAAGCTACGTAAATAACAATCTCCCAAATAGAGTCACTCGGCTCTAACACATCCTTTCCAGACTCCGATTTAGCTCCTCTGGTGTGAAGGGGTTTACAACAGTTTGGGTCCATCCAAAAACTATATAACCGGCTGTTCCTTAAGTCCCTGCGAAGTCCTCATGTGCTTCATCCTGCAGGGCTGCTTTTACTACTATCATTATGTCCTCTGAAAGGAGAATATGTTCTCTGTGGAGGATGGAATGTTCCACATTCTGCATGGCCTCAACTCATTTGAATCCCCGGCTTTGGGCTTTATTTCCATCCTCCTTCCATGGTAATTGCCTCCTCACAATTAATGGGAATTTCACATGGGAGTCTAATTTCCCTGTCTCCCCCAGTGCAGCTCAGTGTGTGGCTAGGGCTCTCTAAGCTCTACTCCTCAGATTCCAGAGGTTGGTTGGCCATCTTCACACAGTGCCCCAGGGTTTGTACTGGATCCTGTGGAGAAGAGGGAACCTGGAGATGGACTACCTGATCCCTAACTCCAGGAGGCCTCTCAGTGAGGAGGAGAGGTGCGTGCGAAGCTAACAAGGGATAAAGAACTCACAGTATGATGGCATGGGACAGGTAGAGATGGGAAGCTGTGCCCAAGAGACACCACAGTCAGCACCACAGTTTGGATCTTCAGTGCCCCAAAGCCTGTGTGCTAGATGCTTGGTTGCCAGCCTCTGCTGAGAAAGAATAGAACCTTTAGGAAATAAGCCTACTGGAAGGACATGAGGTCACTGCGTGTGAGCCTGGGATGACGACATTGGGTGCCCCCTCCTCTCTTTTCCTCTCTCTCCCTCTCTCTCTCTTTCCCTCTCTCTCCCTCTCTCTCTCTCTCTCACACACACACACACACACACATTCACATATGTACATGCACAAACATGCATACAGGCATAGGTACACACATACACATGCACACACACATGAGCAGATACATCCATATATGCACAGGTACATACATACACATGGATATGCACATAACATGCACACACTTATGCACATACACACAGGCATATGCACACACATGCACACACAAGCACACACATCCATATAGTCACATATACACATGCACACACACACATCTGCACACACATACACACATGTATGCACATATGCATACTTGTACATGCACATACATATATACATGCACACCCATATGCACATCCACATGCACACATTTGCATGACTTCCTAGTTCCTCACCAAACTGTTCTAAAAAGCAGGTTTTCATTCTGGTTCTTTATAAGACAGAGTCAGGAACCTATAAGGGCAAGTTCACTGATAATGAAGGAGGGGACAGAGTACAAGAAATAACGAGGTAGTGCCGATGTCCAGAAAAGGAGAACAAGGTCTGAGGAGTGAGTTCATCTAGTCCAGGAGCCAGGAAAGCCACATTTCCAACCCAGGGTCCTGTTAGGAAAGACACTGGAGCCAGCCTAACCCTCCAGCTTTCTTTCCTCCTTTGGCATAGTTTTCCACCAAGGAGGGTTCTGGATGCGGGCCTAGATTTGTAAAGCTGAACAGTAGAGGCAATGGCTCCCACAGCCGAATTTGTTACACTTAAGGCCCTATGTGACAAGCCAGACACCCACCCTGATGCCCCTCGCCCTTTTCTTCTGCCCTTCATGTTTCTCCTGGTCTGGGCATGACTGGCCTTAGAAAAAAAGATGTACAATGTCCCTGGCCCCAGGCCTCCTGGAAGAGCAATGTGTCTGGTGGGTAGGAATGGAAGAAAAGGGATTCATGGGCTCAGCTATGTAACTGGTGACTGTCCTCTGAGGAAATGGGGTATACAAAAGGCCAGGGCCTAGGCAGGAGCCACATGTCCCATGGCATGGAAGCCACCAGCTACCTCCAGCTTCCATTTGTCTCCCTCCCACAGGCATCCCTGGCCCTCTTGCTAGACCTTGAGTCACTCTCCTCTCCTCTTTTTGTCCCCACTCCAAGGTTCCACCAGCATTGCTGCCCTATGGCTGTTTTCAGGGCTCCTCTATAGCGCTGGAGGGGGTCTGTGCAGGGCTGGAGCATGGGGTGGGGAAGGGATCGGGAGGAATGCTTCCCTCCCCCGCAGCACCCAGTGAGAGCTGCATAATAGAATACATTAGCCCCCACCATTCAGCCCTGCCTCTTTAAGAACAATGGTGACAACTGAGCTGATTTTTGCCAAATGACTGGCTTTCTTCCACTCCAAGCAGAGTGGAGCTGGCCAGACAGTGTCCATCCTCGGTGCTTCCAAGGGTCTTGGCTCGCTTTCCTGGACCCTTGCTCACCGGCGCACCGGCGCTTTCCTGGACCCTTGCGCTTGAGGTGGCCACCAACCATTAGGCTTCCCGTGACGGAGACATCGGGTTCAGGGGTGAAAACAGGCAGAAAGAGAGCGTGTACTCCGCACAAGCTATCCAGCACCAGTGGTGGACTCCAGTGGACTTTGTAATCTGGGGCTTACGGAAGAAAAGAAGAATCATGTGGCTGCCAGGAGGGACACAAGCTGTCACACGTGAGGCCGCCAGGCACCTGCTTCATGGAAGAACACTGTGCTGGGTAACAGCTGAGTTCAGCTTCTGGCTGTGGGGGACCGCATGCCCTTTGGCAAACTCTTCACTCCCAGTCCTAGCTTCTTCGTGTGGGAGGGAACTCGGCTAGGTAGGCTCAGCCCCTTCAAACCATGACCTCCGACAAGGTTAAAAGGACAGTTACTCCTTTACCATTACCATACCCTTTACCATTCTAACTGAAAACCGTTTGAAAACAGGAAGCCCCAAGCAAAACGAATGTTAGTGATTGCTACAGTCATTGGCAAAAGGTAGCTGTGAACAGAGAGCCGATGCCAGAAACAGAGTTATCCTGGTGGAATTTTAAAAAAAAAATGTATTAAGTCCCATAGCTTGCAGGTTAAAACTGAAGAGAGCCGGATGACCAGGTAGTGAGGTTGTGAGGAGAGCCTGTGCATCTATCTTCCCATACAGAGCCCACTGCCCTCGACTTTCTCTTCTGCCATGGATACAATTAGCGCCTTATAAACAAAACCAGGCTCACAGTCTGAGGCTTTTAGCACCTACCTTCCTTCCCTCCCTCCCCCTTCTTCCCTCCCCCCCTATCGTTTCCTCCTTACAGTCTTCTCTCTACCCCTCCTCTCTCTCTTCTTCTATCTTCCAGCACCTGGGAAAAGAGGGTCTCCCACATTCACATATGCTAAGCAAGTACCCCACTGCATCCAGCCCTGCATTTTTTCCTGAGATAGTACACGATCAGCATCCATACTTTTAAGAGTTTCTCCCTGTTTTTTTTTAGTGGCCCTGAGAAAGTCATCCCAAACCCTTAAAGATCTGACCTGGAAAGCAGGGCATCTCTGAAAGGAAACACGCCCAACTTTGCCTCAGACATCCCCACTCAGCGAGACCTCTCCCCTCTCCTTCATGGCCACCCTTTTTCTTGCTTTCCTTCCCACATTTTCTGATTCCTGTAGGTACCCCAGGCTGGCTTTCTTATTCAGTCTACCTTCCAACACTGCCAACACAAAACCAACGCTTCCCGAGGCCAGAGATTCCAGTTAGCGATTTTTCTATCCCATCAAACAGTGCTCTAGCATGTAGGAAACTCAATAACACTGCAGAATGAGCAAAGGAGTAAGTAGATGGGAAACTCAATAACACTGCAGAA
>NW_022196905.1:164786281-164786966 GCF_008632895.1 Mastomys coucha | reverse complement strand
ATGAGCAAAGGAGTAAGTAGATGGGAAACTCAATAACACTGCAGAATGAGTAAAGGAGTAAGTAGATGATTTCACACATGCTGTTTGGAGAAAGTGTGCTATACATATACATATCATATGATTTGGACATTTTCAGAAATAAAGCTGATAGGAGAATGCTCTCACCTAAGATATGGGGGAAAGTCCTCTAAAGTGTTTACTGCTTCTGGACCCTGAGATCTTCTTTAATTTTCTTCACTTTCTATCGTTTCCACAATGACTATAGAGGCTACTTTTGTAAGTAAGGTAAAAGAGGAATCCCTAACTTTTGAAAAAAGAAGATGGATTGTCTGCACAGAATCAACCCAGGGCACAGAGAATAATGTGAGGCTCTTAGTCTCAATTACACAGCTTCTTAAAAATCCTACTTCATTTTAAGCATTGGGTGGTTATTGCAAAAGATCTCGGCTTCTCATTTTCTGGATAAGTGCCCCCATTGTCCGATCCATGGTGCATGTGGAATCGTATACTCCATCTTCCTTCCAGACCACACAGAAGCGAAGAGAGGGACTCTCAGGCCAACAATCAATCAACAGATATTTAATGAGCTCCTACTATGTGCAAGGTTGTTGGTACAAGTTTGCATGTTCTCTTGCAGTCTCTGGCTCACTTTCCTGCACATGTAACTACTCTTCCCTCCCCCTAC
>NW_022196905.1:164781649-164786267 GCF_008632895.1 Mastomys coucha | reverse complement strand
CCCCCCCCCCGGACTTCCTGTGTTCCCTTTAGGAATCTAGTCATTGAACATTGAACTACCAATTCCCTCTCAATTAAAAAAAAAAAGAAGCCAACAAATGTCTTCCACCCGCTGTCACATTTGGTGACAGGGGAGCACCAGAGTGGTGAAGCTGGCTCAGAGACATATACAGCCTGCTTGAGGTCACAGAGAGAGTAAGCTGTTGAGGTAACCAGGCCTCTGAGCTCCCTCCTGAAGTAGGCTTACCTCAGGCCCCTCCACACTCCTGTTCCTCCTCTGCGTGGTACATGTGTTACCAGAGGTCTCCGGCCATAGAGAGGCCATGCCAGGAGGGAGACCCTGAGGGCCATATACCTACCATACCCAGGAGCACACTGGAAGATGTGTTTTTCCAGACTACAGAAATTCATCTTGTGAGAACTTGCCACACCAAACACCTTTCCCATTTGGACTGGATCCTGTACCGGGAGGGTAGGATGGCAAAAGCCTGCCTTGGGTATTGCAAAGAATATCTGGGTTATCTGCAGAGTCAAAAGGCATTGATCCCCTCTGGGGCAAGTCTGTGGGATCTATGTGTCCCTTGAACAGAGTTGGGTGACTCAGATACCTGAAGCACGTGTAGGTAGGAACCAGGAGCCAGAAAGGCTTAGGAGGATTTCCCACAAAGCTACCAAAGCCTGAACAGAAGGAAGTACATTAGTCCCTGGGATCCAACTTGGCTTCTCTAGCATGAAGCCACGTGTGAGCATCCATCCAGCCTTGTTCTCTATCCAAGCACAATTGCTCCGTTGTCCCAGCCACCTCCCAGCCACTCCGGGGCACATCTGAGTCCTCCCGATTTAACTGCTCTCACCAACTGACCCTCCTGCTTCTACACCCCACCCTTATCAAGTGCTGTCAATATCTCCCATCAAGAGCATCTTCAGGAAACCAACAGGTCTCAAACCAGATCTCTTCTTTCCATACAGTCCACCTGGGTGCTGCAGCTCTGGCTCAAGGTCTGCATAAGCGTCTCTGAGTTTCTCTAAGAAACCTCAAACCACAAATAGTGCCTCCTTCCTCCACTCCAGCTCTCCCATCCGGAGGAGAAAGTCCCCGAAGCAGAAGAACAAGCAGGGGTCCCAGGAAACCCTGGCTGGAGCTTTGGTGTCAGCGTATATTCTCTGAGAATAAGTCCCCCACCTATCCAAGGATATTCAGAATCTCATCTGGATCAAGTGCCGCTAGTAGTGGATGTTGATTCAGCCACAGTGTGAAGAACCCCAGAATCAGGGTCCACCAGACAGGTCCATTCTCCAAGGTCACCTGCTCTCAAGCCCAGCTGAGCTTCAGATTCTGCCTCTAGATTTCCTGGACCCTGCCTTGTGTCAAATGCCTCCATGATTGGTTTTGTAAGTCCGATGTGACCTTCTCAGCAAATCAAGGAGGTCAGCGAGTTAGAAGAAACGGCAGGGATGTAGATCAGGAGCCTGATGTACCTGTCTCCTGAGAGGCTCTGCCAGAGCCTGACTAATACAGAGGTGGATGTGTACAGTCCACCATCAGACTGAGCAGGGGGGGGGGGGCAGTGGAGGAGTTAAGGGAAGGACTGAAGGAGCTGAAGGGGTTTGCAACCCCACAGGAAGAACAACAATATGAACCAACCAAACCCCTCAGAGCTCCCAGGGACTAAATCACCAACCAAAGAGTACACATGGAAGGACCCATGGCTCCAGCAGCATATGTAGCAGAGGATGGCCTTATCTGGCATCCGTGGGAGGGGAGGCCCTTGGTCCTGTAAAGGTTTGATGCCCCAGCCTAGGGGAATGCTAAGGCGGTGAGGCAGGAGTGGGCGGGTGGCGAGGCAGGAGGAACTGGGTGGGTGGGGGAGCATCCTCATAGAAGGGGGGAGGGGGATGGGATAGGGGGTTTGTGGAAGGGAAACTGGGAAGGGGATTTGAAATATAAATAAATAGAATAACCAATAAAACGACAACAACAACAACAAAAAACCCTCCAAAAAACAAAAACAAAAACAAAAACAAAAATAGAAATTGTAGAAAGCCACAACAGAGGATCTGAAACTCCAGCCCAGAAAACTCTTCCTCCCTTCTTTGCTTCCTCTCTCTCTTCCCTCTATATCTATCCACCTTCCTTCCCTCCTTTCTTGTCTTACCATGCAGCCAAAGCAGAGCTAGAACTCTCAACCCACAACCATAGGCCACCGTGCCCAGCTTTATCAGAAAATCATTGCTAGTCATAGTAGTAGTGGATGCACGGGTGAGGAGCTCAAAAGTCCCCAAGTGGGCAAATCCTTTGAAGAAACACCAGTGTATCCAGTGCTATGTCAGTGACCAGAGCCTCCATGCACTCTGAGCTGTGTCATGCCCAGGAAACAGGCTTTGCCTGGATGCCAAAGTACTTTCTACTTGTGGGGGCCGGTCCGCATCTGACCCTCCTCCTGTCCTGGCCAGCAGAGGACCACAGTGCCCTCTGCCCTTTGCACACAGCTGCGGCTGCACAGTGGGTGTCTCTTTCTAGGGGGCTTCGGAGGTAGACTCTTGGAACTGTTTCCCAATCTGCATGGCTTTTCCCCCTCTGTCTGTCTTTCACTCCTAGCTTTTAAAGGCAAAGCAAGGTCTCCATTGTATCCTATTGTCACTGGCGGCCTGGCCACTGGGTTTTTTCACCCTGTCTCATTAAGATGGATGGGGCTATGGCCTTATTAATAATTGGGAACGTCTCTCTTTGTTCCCTCTTCAGCTCTTCATTACCATGCCGCTCTGAGAGGCTCCAAATACAGCCTCACAGTATCTAGCTACCAGGGACCTCTCCTGCCAACGCGGCCTCCCTTGAGCTAGAGAGTTCCCTACCCTGGGGATTATCTGCTTTCTCACCTCTAACTCTGGGTATCACACTAGGAGAGGCTAAGAGTAACCAAGAGATGGCATGTAAACAGAAAGGGATTAGAGGACCAGACAAGGACCAAGCCCAAACCCCAGGGCAAGCACTGCCATCTCCCTCTGTGCTGGCCCAGGCTCTCTACACACTGCCTCCAGCTCCTTCCAGAGAGCTACTTAGCCGACCATTTAGCAAGCATGCACTGGGGGGATGTCAGTGGAAGACAAGATGCCCAGCTCTTGGCCACAGGGCAAGTGTCCACTTTACCACTTCTCCTGCCAGCCACAGTGAGCAAGGCAATAGATTTGCTGCCTTTCTTTACATTCCGTTTCTGGAAGAGCAAATCAAGAGAGCCTGGATACACAGACATGAAGAAAGGCAGTGTCATAAGATGGTTACATCTGGAGGGCTCTCATAGAAAAAGGGCTTCCCAAAAAGGTGACACTTAGCTTGAGATCTGAGTGGCCTGTGAGGACCTATAGTTCCCCAGGAACAGTGTTAAGTTCCAAGGACCTCGTTGTCCTGCCCTTGAACAACCAGGCACAAGCAGGTGTTATGTTTGTGGGACTGACACTCAGGGGAATTGACAAGAGATTTCATGGGGGGAAAGGCGGCTGGTGCTCCCAATGAGACCAGTTGGAGCACAGGGCAGCTCATGGGACTGTGCAGGGTCCCGGCACTGTGTGTGTGACAACGGCTTGCCTCTGCTGAATCTGTCCCTGCTGCACCTGGGTGCTGCTCATTCTCAGTCCTGCCAGGGGCAAGGAGGGGGAGAAAGGATGCCCCCACTCCATCCTGGGGCAAGGGACCTTGGGGCTCTCTGGCTTCTGGATTAGCCCTGATACTGCAAACCCAGGCAAACAGAGAAGAATCACATAGCTGAGAACACCCAAATAAACAAGCCATAAAGCCACCAGCAGCTCTGCCAGCCAGTCTGTAGTTGTAAAATGTGCGCGCATGTTAGTGTGTGCGTGTGTGTGCATGTGTGCGTGTGTGTGCGTGTGTGTGTGTGTGTGTGTGTGTGTGTACGTGCGCGCACCTGTCTGTGTCAGTGTCACTATCTCTGTCCGAGTATCTGTGTGTCTGCATGCATCTCTGTATTGGGGTTAGGGAGAAGAGGGAGAGAGGAAGAGAGAAAAAGAGAGAGAGAGGAAGAGAGAGAGGACAGGAGGCTAAGCCTATAGTTTGTAAAAGCCTTTGGATGTATTATATCCGGGCTTCTGATCTCAGGCTAGGCTTCACCAGGACTGCCTTCTCAGCAGCACAGGCTGCCTTCATCCCACTCATCTTTGCTCTCTGCCTCCTACTAGGAAAATGGATGCCCTCAAAAAATAGTTCGGGGTTTCTTTGTGGGCACAGAATCCCTTCTACCTGTCCCTGCCCCTACCCCAAAGGAATAAAATAGGAAATTTGTTTTCTGTTACACTACTTGATTTTCTTGAAGTCCAGATGACTTTTTTTTTAATGCCCTGGACGTATAAACCAAGGTTTATTTGCACAGCCAAGTCAGACAAGATTCTTTCTGCTTCCAGTTTAAGGGATTCCAGCCCAAATTCCCTCCCCCACCCCTGCCCTGTCAAGAAGATTAATGCTCTTTCTCCAGTCTGTGAATGGGAGGCTGGGCCACCACTGACCTTCTAAGGAAAATGTTCCATGTTTGCTTGCATGGGAGCAGGAGAGCTGGGTGGAGTAGAAGCATGTACACACACACACACATACACACACACACACACACACA
>NW_022196905.1:164770585-164781639 GCF_008632895.1 Mastomys coucha | reverse complement strand
ACACACACACACACACACACATGCTTCCCAGAACCAGCCAAAGGGAGGCTTCTATTCTCAACCCAGTTTAATAACTGCATTAAAACTTATCACAGGATCTAAGTGAAAGAATTAGGTTTATCGTCTGCTACACTGGGGAGCTGCCAGCAGGAGGGAGAGACCTAAGTTCAGTCTAATAGACTTCTTCCCACAAACTTAGTGAGTCTCCACACAATTGCTTCTCTTGGTCCTTATCTTGAAATTCTCTGGTGAGGAAGTGAAATGAATTTGGTAGGCATCTGCTAAGAGCGTCACATATACCAAGCCTGTACCCAATGCCAAGGCGCTTGAGACTTGACCCTCCTGTAGCCAGCCAGCCACCATGCTTCCACGTCCTACTCAGGGCTGGCTCATCTGGCCTCCTTAGACTTTACTTTCCCAACTCCCAGCCTGACTAGCTTTCCTCCCTACTTTCTTTTCTTTTTTTTTTTTTAAAGATTTATTTATTGTTATATGTAAGTACACTGTAGCTGTCTTCAGACACACCAGAAGAGGTTGTCAGATCTCATTACGGATAGTTGTGAGCCACCATGTGGTTGCTGGGATTTGAACTCAGGACCTTCAGAAGAGCAGTCAGTGCTCTTACTTGCTGAGCCATCTCACCAGCCCCCTCCCTACTTTCTTATAGGAACTTTTCCTCCGTATACCCGAAGCCACAGATGAGATAGAGGCTACCTTTGTCTTCACTCAGTCCCCACCCAGCCTCCTAATTCCTCCATCATCAGATTCCTAATACCTTCATACGTGCTCCCAAGCACATTTCTGTGGACTGAAGTTCTCCGAGCTCTTTTATAAATCGTGCTATTAATGGATTTAAATGAGATAATCGGCTAAAAGTGGCACAGTGCATGCCAAGCGGCACTCACCACCTAAAGGGTGTTCAGACTGCCTACTCACATAGCAGGTTGGAAGGGCTCTTTGAGTGTCTGCGGCTCAACTCAGGGATATTTATCTTTGCTACCCTGCCCCAGTTTAGCATCAGCAGAGGCACTGGACCACATTAGATAGCTGTTGATTAAATGTTTATTGAACTTATTCAAAGGTTATTCAGTTCTAGGTATTCATCTCTAAGGAACTGGAAGGTCTGGTAAGCCCAGGAATTTGCTTGTAAAGAGAAATACTAAAGGCTCAACAGATCTCAGTGTTGGCACCATTTGCACACTGGCAGCCTTGTGATCTATAAACAACAACAAAAACACCCTTTAAGATGGCCACTCAAGTGCTGGAATGATGGCTTGGCAGTGTAGAGCACCGACTGCTCTTCCAAAGGTCCCTAGTTCAAATCCCAGCAACTACTTGATGGCTTATAAACATCTGAACTGTAATTTGGGCTGGAGAGTTGGCTCAGCGGCTAAGAGCACTGACTGCTCTTCTGAAGGTCCTGAGTTCAAATCCCAGCAACCACATGGTGGCTCGCAACCATCTGTAATGGGATCTGACCCCTTCTTCTGGTGTGTCTGAAGATAGCTATAATTGTACTCATACATAAAATAAATAAGTAAATCTTTAAATAAAAAGGCCGCTCAAGGCACTGGCTGGGATGGGGAGAGCTATTATTGTGGGAAATCCCTTTACATGTATGGAAGTATCACATGATGATTTACATCCACCAGCCAGTGCCGCTTTGTGTCATTGTCAGAACTAATTGGTCCAAGGCAGACACAGTAGCAAATGCCTACAGTCTCTGCTACTTCGAAGGCTGAGAAAGAAGGCCCAGGAGTTCAAGAGTAGTCTGTGTAACATAGCAACACTGCATGTCCTCGGATAAATGTACTCATGAATAAATAAAATGAATGAATAGATGTTTATATAAATGGAGTTTTGGGGTTTTTTTGTTTTTTTGTTTTTTGGGTTTTTTTTTGGTTTTTTTTTTTTTGTTTGTTTGTTTGTTTTTTTGTTTTGTTTTTTGGTGTTTTCGAGACAGGGTTTCTCTGTGTAGTCCTGGCTGTCCTGGAACTCACTCTGTAGACCAGGCTGGCCTCGAACTCAGAAATCCGCCTGCCTCTGCCTCCCAAGTGCTGGGATTAAAGGCGTGTGCCACCACTGCCCGGCTTATAAATGGAGTTTTAAAAACATTTAATCACCTCAAAACCTCAATTCCAGAGGGCTCATAAGGTTCTTCTGGCCAATGCTTTTCTGCCTTCAAGTCATCCAGCTGTTTCTGCCGTTGCTTTCATGTCCATTCCTACCTTGATGTGCATGATGCTGAGTGGCCTCTATCCAACGTGCTTGACCAGGAAGGGCAGGACCCAACTATGTGTCATCTTGTCAGCTTCTCAGGGGTAAGGAGGGAGACGGGTGTAGGTGTACAGAGGCATGTAAGAAAAGCTTGAGGTGTCAGCCTGCATTTGCCACCTCTGCTTGCACAGCCATCCCGAACTCAACCCTACACATCCACACCTGCCCAGACTCCAGTGCGTCCAGCCTCCCTGCTGCAGCTGCTCCTGACCTCAGAGTCTCCTGCAGCTTGGTTCCCAACCCTCCCTCCAGCTTCGCCTCCCAAGCCCTCTCTCCTCTACTGCCGCCTCATGTTCTTCTCATCCTGAGCAGCCACTGCCTCCACCGTCCACTGCCCTCCTCTACTCAGAAAGCTGAACACTGTCATCCATCCACCTACTTCTCCAGGTTCAAATCCTCTGCCTCCTCCCCTAGAAAGGATCTCCGAATGCACATGACAATCTGTCCCCTGTTGTGTGGCCCTGTGGTCTTATAGCTTTGCTGTATATATGCATTTGGCTGAAGCCCCCCCCCCAGACTTGAAATGCATAAAGAACAAGAAAAGAGTATTTACCCACAGTCTTCCACAGTACTGGGTGTGGATGGCTAGGTGTGTGAAGGAGAGAATCAGTTAGAGAATAACCCAGGAAGGGGTAAACACAGGGCAGCCATGAGATTCGGCCAGTATCCCAGTTAGTAACTAGAGTGGGCTGGGCCTCCAAGGATGGTAAAGGAGTAGCTTTCCCTGCTCCTCCTTCCCACCCTGGGCCTCCTTCAGAGTATTCAACACACTGGCCTGAGCTTACTGAGGAAACAATACGCAAAAGCCAACTAAGGTGGTCTGCCTAGAGAAATCCTCTTGTTTGAGAGCCACTGGCCTACAGCAGTGAGTCAGGGACAAATCAACCTGCCTCACCCCCTTCCTTCCTGACACCCCAGAAACTGGATGCAACCACACACAGGTCCCCTCAGCCAGGGCACCGGTGCTTGTCACCATCAGTGACAGATCTTCTAAGCCATAGAGGGTGGCTTAGAGCACCTGGCCTTCAGCAAGAGCCAGGCAAGAAAAGCCACTCGGCTGGGCTGAATCAGCTTACAGGAGCAAGCCCTCCTTGAAGAACAGTTACTGGATTTATGTTTTATTTGTTTGTTTGTTTGTCTCACTGTTTCTTTGAATCTCACAGGTCTCTGAATTAAAAAGAGAAGCAAGAAACTGAAAGTAGGAAGAGTTCTGGGAATAAGAGCAGGAGCAGCTAGCACCCAACATTTGGGTGACCATCTTAGAAAATTCAGCACAAGTCACTCTGTGTGCCCCACATTACCAGACACTACACTTCCCACCTCCCAGTGGCTCTGAGCCTGGGCTCACAAGCCAGAAATCTACCATGCTCGCTCATTGGTTTACAAGATCCACAAAATCCCACACCAAAGGATCCAAGTGATGGAAATCGCCCTCCCCGCCACAGAATGTGTTCGTGGTGCGGCAACTAAGGCCTCCCAAGGTCTCGGTGCTACCCTGAACACAACACCAGCCCCGAAAGCCCATAGGTTTGTGTACTTCTCCATCTCTTAGGACTCTGTGACCTGGACAAGTCACAGAATAGCCTGGCCTCAGGCCCTGAATCTGTAAAGCAGGGACAATAGTAACCCTGGGTCAGGTTGCTATAGGAACTAACAGAGATTCTGGGAGGAAGCAAGAACATGCATAGCACTTCCCCTGAAGACCAGTGTGGCTAAACAAGCTTGGAACAAGAAGGCATCTCCCTTCCTTCAATCTTCCAGACCATCTTACTTATGCCAGGCTTTGGTCGATACTCCTGAATGGTTCTCTTCCAAGCTCCCAGGCTTCTCACGGTTGTGTTGCCCACTCCTGCCTCCTGCGAGCTGTGTGTCCGGCCATTGCTCCCTGGGTCTATAGCACATTCACACATGTTCCCTTGCCCTCTGGATGAGATCAGCCACCTCAGAAGTACTCAGGATGGCTAGAGCTGCCTGCTCAGAGTTGTCACTCCATCCCAATCGCCTGGCCCCTCTAATCACCCTTTTACCCTGGCACAATGCCAGCTCTATCACATGCCTGAAATGTCTTATTTAATCCTCATAGCGAGTCTGTGTTACAGGGACTATTACTGTTTCCTATAGATAAGGGACGGGAGCCCAGGAAAACAACTTTCTCAAGGTCATGCATCTAGGAAGTGGAGGGATGGCCTGTGCCCAGGAGGTCTGGAACCAAGTCCTATTCCTCTCGCTGAACTGGTATACCCAGAGAGTACAGACAGGAAGAACAGCTCACAGTAGCATCATGTTATGTGCTGGGATGCAGGGAGACTGCAGTGGTAATATTGTGTCTAACAGCAAGTCTGTATGGATACTGCATAGTGTATTGGAGACTACAGTGGTAATGTTTCTAACAGTAAGTCTGTTTGGATGCTATATAGTGTATAGGAGACTACAGTGGTAATATTGTGTCTAACAGTAAGCCTGTATGGATACTATACAATGCATAGGATCATTTTCATGCATTTTGTATTTCAGATGAAAACTACGTAATGCTATCCAGTTCATCGAACTTCTTAGAGGTAAATTCAGACTCAACCAATCCCAAAACTCTAGATTTGCAACCCTCCACTAGGAATGACTGGCTGTCCGAGACCAGCCTCAGACACACATGGGTAGTCAAATCTGCCACTTTCGTGCTGGTGCTTTCTGAGAGGTAATAAGACCTCGTTTACTCAGGGACCTCCCCATGACCTCCCATGTCCATACGGAGTTCAGCCGGGCTGTGTTATCTCCGACAGCACCACATGAGCCGGCAGGCGGATAAGTGGGGCTGCCTTTATCTAGGCGCAACTGTCTGTTGTGAAAGAACAGAGGTTGCAAGGATTATAGAGAGGCTGAGGATGATTTAGGGCTGGAGATATTGATGTTCAAGGGGCTTTCGGGGGTGGGTAGAAAAAAAAAGCCTGCAGAAAGGAGGGGAAGCCCGGAGGGCAGAGCTCTGGAGGTCAGATCTGAAGTCTGAGCTCCATCTCTCCGCCTGGAGTGTTACTAATGCTTTCACTCCAGCGGTGGCCCTTAAAGCTGCCGCGCATGCCAGGTACATGAGATTCTGTTAAGAACATAAGAAGGGGGGGGGCGGGTAAAAATGTCTGCAGAGCTTTTAGTATCTAGTGACTGCAGAGAAGCTGCCACCTAGTAACCAGAGCTGTAGCTACTGTCACATGACTACGGTCATGGCCAATAAGGACTTACCAGGGCATCTTTCTTTATGACATTGCTCTTCTGTCCTGTCTCCCCACAGTATAAAGCACAGGTTGATTCTTCCCTATTCCAACTCCATTCTCTTTCAGTGGTGCAGGGACCACTGAGTCACAGAGAGCTCCAAAGGAGATTCTCGATCATCCTGGCAGTCACCTCCTCTACATAAACAGAGCTCCTCATCCAGAGATGAAACCTGAGAACCATGGGAGACTGAGGCATTGTCCTTCTAGAAGGAGAATGCATGGGTGAACAGATGTTGCTCCTTGGGTATCCACAGCTACATAGTTACCCTTGGTCCTTCAGGAACACTGGATTAAGGAGGTGAGTGAAGCACCTAGTTTGGCCAGAATAGGTGTCATTCCTCTCTGCTGGGTTCCCAACAGGACCCTCATAAGTACAGACCTCAGATGACCCCTCATTCCTCTAGTAGAGGACCTAGCCCATTCCCTTCATCGTCAGAATCTAGTGATGATTAGCTGAACCTGAGTCCTCTCTCACCTGAGGAAACCAAATCCAGGAAATGGCCATTGTTCATTTGACATCAGAAACTATAAGAGAGCAGGGCTCCCAGGAAAGTGTAGCCCTGGTGACTCACATGCACACTTTAAGTTTGGAATAGCTTGGATCCAGAAAGACTCTTGGCTGGGAAGGTATGAGATAGACCATCCAACATAGTGAAAAACTCTATGTCGGTTACTCATTGACATAAACAGCTCAGGTCAGAGAGATGGCTCCGAGGATAAAGGCGCCTGCCTCTAAGCCTGATGATGTAAGCTCAGTACCCCAGATCCACGTGGTAGAAACAAAGAACCAGTTCTTCTGGGTTGTCCTTGAACTTCTGCACACATGCCATAGGCCACACATGATAATTAATTAATTAATTAATTAATACAAACTCCAAGACTTAATGATATCATCCGGTTGCGGCTAGATGACACCTCACATCTCTTACTACTGGAAGGAGCTCAGGCTATTTCATCTGGTGACAGTTACAGGATTCTAAAGACAAAGCAGACAAGCGGTGGTCAATTTATGTCACACCACCAAGACAAGGCACCCAGCAGCCCTGTCACAGAGAGGAAGAGGATGGAAATGGCAAGGAGAGGACGAATTGTGACTTTCCTTGGAACCATGGCAGCTGTTGGCTGACCATCACACAGGTCACATTCTCTTTAGCAGAATCAAGAGCATCACGTCCCTCTTTTTGCCTGACTTACAGTAGACACCTGACAAATGTTTCAGTGGATGCCTCGGTGAATAAATACACACGGAGCAAAAGACAGGATGCCCGCATGGGTGGATGGACAGATGGACAGGTGGATGGATGATCTGATGGATAGATAGGAGTGTGAGGTGAAAGGGTAAATGAGTACGTCTGAATGTTACTATTCAAACAGCCTGTGAATTCTGGGATTTTGAAACATACAAGAAAGACTCAAGTCTTTACAATACAACATCAGGCTGAGGAGACAGATCAGTCAGTGAAGCACTTGTTCTGAGAGCACAAGGAGATCTAAGTTTGATTTCCAGAACCCACAGGCGAAAAAGAGATGCAAATGAACTCCCAGGAAGGACCAAAGAATGAAGGCACTTGCTGCCAAGCCTGATACCCTGGAACCCACATGGAGAAGGATAGAGCCAGCTCCACAGGTTGTCCTCCAAGTTACATACATATGCCACAAATAAATAAAATAACAAATAGAGAAATTTTGGATGAACTCAGATACTTACAACTGGTCACCATGCAGAGCTAACGCTTGGCATCCCCAGACCTAAATGGGACACGTGCATCACACACACGATGATGACCCTCCCAAGACTCAAGGGTCACCATGAAAGATGGGGCAGGAAGATGGAAAGGCCTGAGGCCGTCCGTGACTACAGCCAGGCAGTGTTTTCCAGACTCAGCGGGGCAGTTACACACATGAACTCGCTCCAGCTATGTGCTGCCAGGCACAAAGCTTGCCCAAGCTCAAGGCAGACAAAAAAAAAAAAAAAATCCCAGCATGGGGGTGGGGGGTGAGGGGACATCAAGTCCCACCCATAGCTGAAGAGCACTTGGAGATTGAAAGCTGCTCTGAGTCAGCTTCTTCAGGGACCCATCCTCCAACAGCACTCAATGAATGGGTTTATAAAAGAAAAAAAAAAAAGAAAAAAAAAAGTGCATGAAATGGGGCGTGAATGATGGCGAGGGTGGAGTGCAGGTGGAGTGATCCTAAGGGAGGATCTTGATCAAAACATAGGATACGCATGTACAGAATTCTCACATTGGAAGGAAAAAAAAAAAGCCAAGCAAGCATGCATGGTAGGGCGCGCTTGAAATCCCCAGCACTGGGAGGCAGAGACAGGTGGGTGGTTCCTGCCCCGCCCACCTAACCACTTCACAAGCGCTCGCCCGTGGAAGATCCTTTCTCTGCAGTCTGCAGTCGTCTCTGTGCAACAACAAAACGAAAATCTCTTGCACTGCACCCAAGTTTCCAAGCAGGCCTATCCCTCTCACTACTGGATCTATAAGCAGCCTCTCCGTAGCCCTGACTGCCCCACCCCCACCCTGGCTCAGCCACTGAGCTCTTGTCTCCCAGCCTAATTCGTTTTTTTCTAGATAGACGGAGCAAAGAGCTAGCAAATATTATTTATGACTTTGTGATAAATAAGCCTTTTACAGGAGTGATTCCAGGAGCTCTGGTGAATTTCAAGGATGACTTTCAGCAAGTTTCAAAGGTCGGGTCAGCCTGGGATAGTAAGCTCATAGTATTTGCCACGCCGTTCATCTGTTTCGAATTATTGGTCTTTCCCACTCTCGGCTGCCTCTCAATGGACTAGCTGTACTTTAGCTAGCTCTCTGGCTGTATTTTTATTTCCATAGTGGGAACGGGCTTTAATAATTATTTGTGCTGGATTGACAGTGGGAAGAGTAAAAAGACCACAATCAAACTCAAGCCCCTGAAGATATGCAAGGCAAGATGCCCCCCTCACCCCACTCAGCCCCCCCATTCCACCCATCACCCCCACACAGAGCACCTTCTGCAGACCAGAGAGGGCACAATTCAGAGCCTGGCCACACAGGGGCAGGTCATAAAGGGCAAAGCATTCCCAGAAAGCCAGGAAGTCCTGTGCTTGGCTCTGCCTTTCTCTGCCTGTGCATGCACGCATGGCTGACCCTATGCAGATACTACCAACGTAGACTCTGAGGAGCAGGGACCCCATTTCACTCAATTCCACGTGCTCAGCTTCTAACTCCGCCTAAGACACCCCCCAGTGAATGACTAACGCAGCGAACTGAATGGGCTTGAGTTGACTCGAGCTGAATCAAAAGCCAAATTGCATGCTCCTCTGCTCTAAGCTCTAAGCGTGGCGTTCTTCCGCTACGGTTTCCCCCTTCTCTGTTTTCTTGCTTTTGGGGTCGACGACTTGTGTTATGTTCGGGAATTTGGATTCGATCTGGATGAGCCCCAGGAACGTTTAACTTAATGTAAACACTGGACGGGATTTGTTCACTCTCTTGGGAAATCACTCAAGGACAATAGGACACATTCTGCCTGGTCCTTTCTAAGGTAGGTGTAGCCCTGGCTTGCCAAGTGAGTACTTTCCAGGTGAGCACTGCAGAAGGCTATGCTGGCTATTTGTTTAAGTCAGGGTCTACTTAAAGACACTGTTGGACTTTTGAAGATCTGTATGTTGCCTACCTGTCCTATGTGAATCTTTGACACTGGGCTTGCCCAAGTGAAGTTCATCTCTTCTTCAGTCTTCCTTCAGAAGGAAGGACAGAATGCAGGCTCTTCTCAGCCTCCTTTCTCAGGCAGAGACTTGGAAAGTCCAGCCTCTTACATGCAGATCCCAACAGGCAGCTGAGTTCCAAAGAAGAGGTTCAAAAAGGAAGAAAGACATGACTGAAATCAACAGTCCCCAAAGAGGACATTAAATGACACACAGGATTGTGTGTCATAGAATAGAATAGCAGAGAAAAGAGGCTGAAATTCCATGGTAACAGGCTTTTTTTTTCTTTCTGACTTGCTTCTAGAATCGCCTCTGTGTTTTGTCAGGTGCTTTAAAAGCCCCGGGACCCAAGCAGTGAGGTGCTGAGATTTCTAACTCCAGAGGTGAACTTCTTTCACTCTGTCTTTCCACACACTGGCTCCCATTTGACGTCTGCTCATTCCATCTGTAAAGGAGGGCATGAGGAATCCTTCAGGTATCATAAGGAAGGGTCTCATCCTCCTGGGAAAGAGGACACCAGTTCCCCCAGCACTCCAAGGCAAGTCTAGCCAGGCTGCAAGTCCCATCTGGGTTGCTGAGCAATTTGGCTGGCCTGATGGGAAACGGGTGCTATTTTAGCCTTTGCTGAGTCTACTGTTGATAGGTAACACCTTGGTTGTCTCCTCGCTCTCCTGACAAACTCTCCTTTCTTCTGAATTTTGGAGACATCATCCTCATTATCCTAACTGACTAATGTTGTGTAAGAAGCCCATCTAGAACCTGGTGGTTTAAAACAACAGTGTGTGCCTGGGGGCAGTGGTGCACACCTTTGATCCCAGCACTCAGTAGGCAGGTGCAGGCAGATCTCTGGTTTCAAAGTGAATGAGTTCCAGGACAGTCAAGACTACACAGAAAAACCCTTTCTCATAAAACCAAAATCAAAACACAAAATAACAACAACAACAAAAACAAAAAAAACCCAATGGGTTATGAACTCTTATATGTCTGTTCCAATCGGCTCTGGGTTAGGGTCTCTTGTGGATTATAGCCGTGTAGGTAGAGGCAGAAGTTGGACCACACTGCCCAACTAAGGAAGGTTCATTCACAAGGCATAGTGACTACAAACAAGTGGTCTGCTGTCAACCAAATGCTTCCCCCCCACACACACACACACCAAGGTGGCTGGGTCTTAGATGGGAGCCTCTCATGAAGTCACAAAACTGCTAATGCCTATCCTTCATAGTCCCTAAAAATTCACTCTTTTTGGTCAGGAAAACATGAGAGCTAACATATATTCCAAGGAGATCATGCCTCCTTCTGGATGGTAGGAGGAATACACATAAGGGTGGTGGTTATTCAATAGCAGCCATGGTGTTTGGGGACTATGACTTCGTGTTATTTAGACCTTGCTTTTTCATTTCTAAATGAAATCCCTCCAAAACTATATTCGTTTCTAATGAGAAGCTGCATCTACTCCCCTTCCTTCCTGTGGTGGTTTGAATTAGGATGACCCCCCCCCCCCGCCGACCCCATAGGCTTACATAGTTGAATGTTTAGTTACAAGGGAGTGGAGCTATTTGAAAGGATTAGAAGGATTGGGAAGTGTGGCCACAGTAGGTGTGTCACTGTAGGAGGGCTTGAGGTTTCTAAAGCCCAATCGGGTCCAGGCTCTCTCCTCTTCCTGATGTCTGTGGATCAGGATGTAGAACTCTTAGCTACTTCTCTAGCACCCTGTCTGCTTATGTGCCAGCATGCTCCTGTCATGATGATAATTGTTGGCCGCCGGACAGTCTATCCAAAATGGCGCCAAACTTCACTTCCGTACCATGGACAGCTGCTTG
>NW_022196905.1:164769405-164769869 GCF_008632895.1 Mastomys coucha | reverse complement strand
GGAGAAGTTAAAAAGAAAAATTAAGGGAGAACAAGTAGCTACTAAAGAGGAACACTTAGGAGAGCCGAGCCCCGAGGAGTGAGCAGACAGGCCTAGTAAGCTTGTTATTATTGTAACTTCTGCACCTGGGCCAGGAGGTGGAGCTTAAGTAACTGGCTCCAGAGAGCGGCAGAAGGCATAAGACTAGAGCAGGAGGGAGAAAGAAAAGTAACAAAAGTAAACATGGGTGGGTGTTTTGTATTCAATTTTTCTGGCTCTTTTAGAGCTGTTAATGTTAAACTCAATTTTTCTGACTCTTTAAAAGCTGTTTAAGACCTGTGTGGAAGCTCGTTAGGAAGGAAGAGGTCAAGGTTGTGTTCCCCTCACCCATGTTCCTTAAATAGATGACCTTTTACCAGAAGTGTAGAGTGCAGAGAGAAAAGAACCAACATTGTATCTTTAAGAGAAGAAATGTTTCAATTCGA
>NW_022196905.1:164765855-164769129 GCF_008632895.1 Mastomys coucha | reverse complement strand
GCCAAACTACTCATTTTAAGAAAAACAAAAGGGGGAGATGTTGGCCGCCGGACAGTCTATCCAAAATGTTGTCGCGTCGTTCTTGCGGGCGAGACCGGTCGCAACAGATAATGAACTAAACCTCTGAACTGTAAGCCAGCCCCAATGAAATGTTCCCTTGTATTAAAGTTGCCTTGGTCATGGTGTTTCTTCACAGCAATAGAACACTGGCTAAGACACTTCTACTCAGAATCGCCCTAACACCAAAAGGGATTGACAGTTCTCTTTTCCCTTAATCCATTTTTATATTCACGTTACACCCTGGCTGCACTCCCACTTCCTCTCTTCCCTGCCCCAACCTTACAAACACCTCTCCACCACATTACTCCCTGCCTTTCTCCTAAAAGGGGAAGCCCCCTCTTGGGTGTCCGCCCACCCTGGGACATCAAGTCAAAAAAGAACTAAGCGCATCCTCTCCCACTTAAGGGGATCCAATGACAGGCAACAGTCATAGACAGCCCCGCCCCACTGTTAGGGAACCTACGTGAAGACCAAGCTGCACATCTGTTACAAGTGTGTAAGGGCCTAGGTCTTGGTAAAACCAATGAACCGAGGATTCAGAAAATGGCTCCCACTGCCATTTTTCAGAAAATGCAGCCACTGGGAAGCTTTGTTTTCTTTTCTTTCCTTAGTTTTTCTTTTTTGTTTGTTTGTTTTGGGTTTTTGTTTTATTTATCTATCTACTTTATTTATTTATTTTGCTTTTGGAGTTTTATGAGCAGTTGATAGAAATCCATAGAACCCAACTGTGTCACACATTCTTCAGACACTTTCAAAACCCCAGGCTTCTCATAAGAGCCTAGAGGTGGAAACCAAACGGCAAACTGCTTCCTGGAGTTCTCATCTGGACTTGAAAGGAAGTCCAGGGAAGAGAAGAAAATGTAGAGGGAAGGGGAAACTTTAACAGTGAGATAGCTCTTGGAAGCTTGAAGCCTTCTGCCTGAAAGGACTGTGAATCTTGTATTAAAGAATTAGAGTTCAGGAAGATAGTGACCGAGGTTTATGCCGAAAGCTTCATACTCTTGCTGACACCCCTAACTCCACCCCCTCCCCCACCCTCACACAAGGATGCAGGCTTAGTGGTGGGGCCACGTAGAGAGAGAACCACTTTCTTCTTCTTCTCCTTCTTCTCCTTCTTCTCCTTCTTCTCCTTCTTCTCCTTCTTCTTCTTCTTCTTCTTCTTCTTCTTCTTCTTCTTCTTCTCCTTCTCCTTCTCCTTCTCCTTCTCCTTCTTCTCCTTCTTCTTCTTCTTCTCCTCCTGCTCTTCCTCCTCCTCCTCCTTCTCCTTCTCCTTCTTTTTCTTTTTCTTCCTCCTCTTCCTCCTTCCCCATCAGTGTGAGCATCTGTCTTAGGCCCCTTCCTGTCCTAACATAAACATCTCTAATTCTTTCCCTCTTCAGAAACATCTCCAACCTTCTCTTCCTATGACCTTAAAGGAGGGCACGAAGACAGAAGAGCCATTCCTGTCCCTTTCCTTGCTGGGGCACAGGGAGGATTCGCATCCAGTTGCCAGCCTGTGTGTATGATGCTATACCCTCAGTTGCCAGCCTGTGTGAATGATGCTATACCCTCAGGACCCGCTGTTCAGAAGGATCACTTGAGTTCAAGGATTTGAGACCAACCTGAGCAATACAGCAAGACCTCCATCAGAAAAAAAAGAAAGAAATGAAATGAAACAACCCCAGGGGGTGGTGGCGTTAAAAGCCTATAATCCCAGCACCCAGGAGCGAAAGGGCTAGCCAGGGCTACAGAGCAGAACCCCGTCTCAAGAGAACAACAAAAGCAAAACTCTGTAAACATGAATATATTATATATCTACATAGAACATCAGTACAGATGTGTGGAGGCTGTTTCCAGGTATATAAAGCCACACATCAATTAAAGAAGCCAGGGGAGTAGAGACTGTGTTGTTGCTTCTATTACACACGTAGTATTTTTGTTTTTAAATGTCTTTCAGGAAATTTAAGGAAATGGACCTTCAAGAGGTATCTCATACTTTTTCACTCTTCAGAAACTGGCAGTCTTCTGGGGCTTGTAGGTCCTCATCTGGAAAGGGAGTTGGTTCTATTATCCAATCATCTTTAAGTCTCTTCAAGCTCCAATAGTTCTCACTGATAATCCAAAGTCAGAAAAAGCTGACAGAGACATCCTCTATGGGCAGGCTATCTGAGGGGGGTGGGTGTGGAACCAAAGTGTAACTGTACCCATAATCCTTGCTGGAGGCCTAGGCTGGATCCCCCTGAATCTCAACAGAAAGAGGCAATTGGATGCTCCCAGTCGCCCAGCTACTTGGAGTGCCTTGGTGGTCCGAAGCCACATTCTTGCCTGAGCCCAGTTCAGGCCACCAGGGCACCAGTTTGCAAAAGGTCCACCCCATCTCTGAAGCAAGCCTCAAATGGGTAAGTGGGAGCAGGTTGGGCTTCGGCTCTGGAGGCCTCCCTCCCCCTTAGACCCAATCATTAGATCAGAAAGGGGGAGGGGCAGGAACAGAGGGAGAGGAGGGGAGGGGAAAAGAAAGAGAAAAAGGAACAACAAAGAGAGAGACAGCCTAGCCCTGAGATCCTTTGGGGTGGAGAACTCCATTCAGAGTTTTCAGAAAGTAGGGTCAGGCATGTCTTGTGACCTGAGACCCCAGAGTCCTCTGTTCCCCATAATTATCTAATACAGCACTCTCTCTGCCAAATACAATGAAACAATTTGTCACTTCAGTTATCTGTCAGTCACCACCAAGGCTTTTCAGCAGCCCGGCGCATGTGCTCCGAGAGTCTGTCAGCGAGGCTGTCTGGCCAGACCCAGAACCATGGAAAATGGAACCTTTGTTGATGCTGCTCTCGGAGAAGGAAGCCCATTCAGTCTCCCTCCGCTGCCGCCTCTCCTCCTCACTTGGGACCGCCTCCTTCCTCTTCTGAGCCCTGAGTGACTGGCCACAGATTTTGCACGAAGAAGCAGAAATACATTATTCTTATCAGGCTCTTTCCCTCAGTTTCTACAATTCTGTGTATAGAATAGAGAGCACTCAGTGTGTCACCTATCACCCCAGGGGGGAGGGGAGGCAAATGTGACCACTCAGGATGGCCCCGGGCTGTTTGCAATGACCCTACTCAGGTCAGGCCAAAGGTGCTTGTTCAGCTCCTGCTGCCCAAGGCCACCCTACCTGAGGTAGGCGGCCTCTGGAGCAGATTCCGGGGTTGTTTGCTTTAAAGAAAGAAAAAAAAAAGGAAGGAAGGAAGGGAGG
>NW_022196905.1:164726630-164765809 GCF_008632895.1 Mastomys coucha | reverse complement strand
GGGAGGGAGGGAGGGAGGGAAGGACATAGGAAGGGAGGGAGGGAGAGAAGGAAGCAGGGAGGGACGGAGGGAGGAAGGAAGAAAGGAAGGAAGGAGACCTTGGTTGCTACTTGAGGGGTGTCTAAAGGCTTCTGAGTGGAAACAGGGACTCCCTTCCCTGTGAAGGGGACACAGACTTCCTCCATGTGTGGGTACATGAACAATCTTGGTGTGAGAGGACAGAGCTGCCTCCATGTGTGGGTAACAGGGACTCCTAACACCGGTGATAATGGAAGAGTCCCTCTGTGGAGGAGATGAGAACTCTCTGCTGCCGGTCATTGCTACTCTGTGGGTTCTTCTTTTTCTCACCTTCTATCCCCCTGGTTTCACCCTCTACCATTAGATAAGAGAAAAAGAATAGGAAGGGGAAGGGGGAGAGGCAGAGGGAGAAAGAGAACCCTGAGAGGCAGAGAAAGAGAGAGGACGCTGAATCTAATTTCTTTCTTCTTGTTTTTTGAGCACAACTACTAACAAACTACAACCAACCCCCCTGAACAACCACCAGCCACACTTCTCAGGGATCTAGCATTTATGTACACTCTGAAAAGTTCCCAGAGTTCCAAACGTCACACAGTCGTAAAAACTATCAGCAGCTGGCAAAACCACTCCTCAGCCAGAGCACAGGGCAAATCATAGTCAGCCGCTGGGGGCAGTCAGAAGCAGCCCTATTCCCCAACACCCGGGATTAAACAAAAGCACAGCCGCTGGGGGCAGTCAGAAGCAGCCCTATTCCCCAACACCTGGGATTAAACAAAAGCACAGCCGCTGGGGGCAGTCAGAAGCAGCCCTAATCCCCAACACCTGGGATTAAACAAAAGCACAGCCGCTGGGGGCAGTCAGAAGCAGCCCTATTCCCCAACACCCGGGATTAAACAAAAGTACAGCCGCTGGGGGCAGTCAGAAGCAGCCCTAATCCCCAACACCCGGGATTAAACAAAAGCACAGCCGCTGGGGGCAGTCAGAAGCAGCCCTATTCCCCAACACCTGGGATTAAACAAAAGCACATTCTTATATTTCCGTGTTTTTAAAGAAACCAAAATTCCAAAAGTGTCACTACACTCTCCGCGTTGGGGAAAAAGACCCCCTTCATGTGAGGCCAGCACTTACTACATTTGGGTGACAGGGACTGCCACCATGAGAGGGGACAAGGACTGACTCCCTCCTTGTGTGGGTAAGTAGGACTCCCTCAGTGCGTGGGGGTGGAGACTCTCTCCATGTGGAAGGATCCCTTGTTGGAAGACAAGGACCTCCTCTATGTTAGGAAACAGGACCTCCTACATGGGAGGATGAAGACTGCATCCATCTGTGGGATCAGGACTTCTTCTATCTGTAGAGATAAGACCTCCTCTATGGAGGTAAGGAGGGCAGAGACCTCCTTTGTAGAGGGAGATGCAGACTTCCTTTCCTTGGGAAGATAGGGCTACCTCTGTATGTGGGTTAGATCTGCCTTCTGTATGTGGGTTAGATCTGCCTTCTGTATGTGGGTTAGATCTGCCTTCTGTATGTGGGTTAGATCTGCCTTCCCTGTGACAAACCCTGAGAAAAATCAACATAAGGAAGGAAATACTTATTCTGGCTCAGCTTCAGACATTCAAGGTCACTGGCTCCATGTTTCTGGGCCTGTTACACGGTAGCCGGCTCATGGCAGAAGGGTATCCTAGTGAGTTTGTGTCATTGTCAACTGGACATAAACCTAGACATAACTGGAAAGTGGGACTCTCAGCTAAAGAATTGGCTTCACCAGACTGACCTGTAGACACCTCTCTGGGACTTTATAAAATTTTCATTGTGTTATACTATGTGTATGGCTGTTTTGCCTACATGTGTTTCTACGTACCATAAATACACCTGGTTCACACCTGGTCCTCTCGGAAGCTACAAGAGAGCAATGGATCCCCTAGGATTAGAGTTACAGATGTGTGAGCCACCCTATGGGTGCTGGGAATCAAGATTCTACCCTCTGGAAAAGCAGCCAATGCTTCTAAGCACTGAGCCACTCCTCTAGGCCCTGTGGGGGCATTTTCTCAATTGCTAATTAATGTAAGGGGAGCCCAGCCCACTGCAAGCGGTGCTATCCCGTAGGCAACCGAACCTGGGCTATATAAGGTAGATAATTAGACCAGAAGACACACGCTAGAAAGTCACATTCCTCCATGGTCTCAGCTGCAGGTCCTACTTTCTGGTTCTTGCCTTGAGTTCTCTCTTGGCTTCTCTCAATCACTGACTGTCACTTGTAAACCAAATAAATCCCTTCCTCCCTAAGTGGCTTTTGGTGATGGTGTTTATCACAGCGACAGAAAGCAAACTAGAACAGAGTGTGGTAGGCGTAGTTCATCTCATGGTGGCTAAGAGGGAGGGGGACGAAGTAGCCTTGGACAAGCTATACTCTTAAGGCCTTGCTCCTAATGATGAGGACAGAAAATAGAAGATGGGCAAGCAGTTCAAGGGTAGAAACCTCAAATTTGTATCCTTGGCCAGAAGCCAGAAGTATCCTTGGTCCGGTCCTGGCTAGAGGCCAGAAAGACGAGAAGTATTCGAGATGCTGTGAGGGCTATTCCCGGTGGTCAACTTGACTATATCCAGAATGAACTACAATCCAGATCTAGAGACTGGAATTTTGAGACACACCTGTGACTCAGATCTTGAAGCTGAAAGGCTCAGGCTTTTGATTCAGATCTCGAGACATAGTAGCCATGAAAAGCTTGGATCCAGGCAAGGTGGTATATACCTTTAATCCCAGGAGACAGAGGCAAGCAGATCTCTGAGTTCAAAGCCAGCCTGGGTGAGAGCGAGTTCCAAGTAAAGAAGATTTGTAGGTCCCAGGCCTGGTGGGACACACCTTTAATCTGGGCCACACCTCCTGCTGGAGGCCTACATAAGGACAGTGGAAGAAGGAAGGCTTCCTCCTTTGCCTGCTTGCACTTAATTGCCAGAACACCTTTTAGAACCTATTTCTTCAGGATTCCAGCTTGTATAGAAGACAAGCTAAAACACGTAGCCTCGTGGGAGTGAGCAACTATTCGATTCTTGGACTTCCCATTCACAGCTGCCCATTGTTGGGTTAGTTGCACTACAGTCATTCCAATAATGTCCCTTAATACATAGAAACATTCTGTAAAGTCTGTGATTCTAGAGAACCCTGACTAATACAGATATTAGTATTCCTGGCCAATGCAGATACCCTTCCAACACGTATTTAGACGGTTCACTTTTAATGAGTCATGCCTTCATTTTCTATCTTTTTCCAGATTTTATTCCTACTGACCTGGGCCATTTCCCAAAATTCAGTCCTACTCTGAGCATAGGAAAATTCATTGAATAAAATCATTTGCCATTAGGATAGAAAAAATTAGCAACATTAGGGTGCTATGAGTAAACTGTACCCCCATACTGAAAGCAAGTCCAAAAGCTAAACTTTCGAGAGGAACCAAATCATCAGGAACAGCGTCTGTAACGGTCTCGCGTGTGCTGCTGTGGACTGGAGATAAATGGAGCCTGGAAACTGAAGGAGACAGCCTGATCCCAGAGGCCCACACAGATGTGGGGCCAACATGGAGTGGAGAGCAACAGCCCTCTGTAGTTTCTCACTCTGAAACCAGTGCTCCAGGATTCTCACTGTGCACACCCTCCCCCTAGCCTCTGGACTTCCCTCCCCACAAAGTGTCTTCAGTTATTGACACCAGTGTTTAACCTTTCACCTCTAGTAACCTCCACTATTTGCTCCTTGAAAAGGGCAGTGATGACATTTCTCTCTCTCTCTCTCTCTCTCTCTCTCTCTCTCTCTCTCTCTCTCTCTCTCTCTCCTGACCACTCCCCAAAGAAAGGTGCAGAATGAGCCAAGGCAGTGAGAGCTGTGCTCCAAGCCAGTGGAGCTGTCGAATCCCGGCAAGCCCAGCAGAGTTGAAAAACATTTTCCCAGAAACCCTCGCAGCCACACTCCATCCTCTTCTAGGGAACATATTTAGATAGTCCCAGCATTCCACTCCATGATCAATGGCCTGCTAAGCCCAGAGAAGAAACTCCAGTGGCATCAAGCCTGATTAACGGCTGCAGTTAGTTCAGAGACCACAACCTATCTGTCAAGATCTTCCAGCCAGGAGGAAAAGCGAAGGAGGGAGCAGAGAAGACTGGGTCCAGCCTTGGACAAGAGCGCTGCTGTCTCTCTGATGTCCCTGGGATCTACGGGGTTTTGCTTTGCATCCAGCCTGGATGCCTTCATGACTCTACTCCACTGAGCTTTCTCCTATCTTCAATCATAAAATGTCCAAAACTTGGACTGAACACTATTTCTCTCGGGTAACCCCATAGAATAAATATTTTGTATGCGGTTTCTCAGAAACTCGGAGGTGAACTAGAGGGAACAACGCAGATGCAAATCCACCCCCCTGCTCCCTCACGGCCCCTGAGAAGCTGGGAGGAGAACTGCTGAGGCTAGGGCACAATGCGCAGTTTTAAAACGTGTATATCCTCATAGAACTCAGACAGTTCAAGCCATTGTAAACTACTTGTGCATCCATAATAGTAAGCATTGCTAAAAAAAAAAAAAAAAAGTAATTATCCAGTGATAGCTGTTTACCTATAAGCAATTTATCCAGAAACCCAGCTTGGTTTGCTGAAGCTGGTTCTGAGGATGGTTCTGGTAACCATCCCGAGAACAGAAAAAAAAAAAATCTGTAGGGTAATGAAGCAAATCTGCTTAAGAAGCAGCAATACCCAGTTTAGAAACATGGGTCACCAGACTGGGCTCAAACAAGGTATTTAAACTATTCCTAATCCAAGTGTGGCTGCGAGGGGCTCATTCCTGCACAGATCCTTCAAATCACCACACCCTTGTCCGAGAACATGCAGCTGAACAATGTGCTGGGACTTGGAATGGAAGGACATCTATTAGACAGCAGGGGCCACAGCGACTTTACTGAAGGGACTTTAGTTTCTGTGAACATGAAAGGAAAACAAAAAAGCAATAGTTGAAACAGGACTCTAGGCAGAACCTGGGGTTTAAATGACCAGCTCTGGCCAAAAAGAAAAAGTTGAAACAAACTATCAACTCAGTTTCTGAGTTGAGAGATCAGACAGTTAAAAGTGCATCTCAATGCTTGGCTTGAGGCAGTTGTAGAAAAGCAAGCAGGCAGGCAGGCAGCTGACTTTTTCCTCCTCTGTGGCCTGAGTGTTGCAAGCGCTTGCTAACTACAGGTTGAAGTGAGTCTGCTGAAGTCTGTAAGATGCTTTCAAGTTTCAATTCGCAGAACTTTAGTGGGGGTGGAGGGTGGTAAAGATCAGTTGCAATTTCTCTCCAGAATCACCTTTAATCACAGGGAAACAAATTTCGTTACAAAATATACTCAACCCCATTGACCTAACTCTTTTCTTATTTTCTTTTTCTTTTTTTTTTTAATTTATCTAATTTTTTTTTTTAAGAAATTCTTTTCAAAGTTTGCTTTTGCTGAGTTTTCCTGGAAGAATCTCAGACACGGTCTCTCAGGGCTAGAAGGGCAAATGGAGGGCTCACTTGGTCTGGTGGGCATTCGCCCTGGCAGCAGCACAGAGCAGAAGGAATTGCTTCACCAGGAGAACCAGTGGGTCTAGGTGAGTTTCCTTTTTAAGGTTCCCCAAATATCCCAAGTTTCCTGAGTCTGCAGGGAAATGACACACCTCAGTTATATGTAAGGCTCAGTACCCTCCAACCTGATTTTTTGGGGGAGGGGAGTGCAGTTTCAGAAAGCCATTTTTTTGTTTGTTTTTTGTTTGTTTTTGAGATAGGGTTTCTCTGTGTAGCCCTGGCTGTCCTAGAACTCACTCTGTAGACCAGGCTGGCCTCAAACTCAGAAATCTACCTGCCTCTGGCTCCCAAGTACTGGGATTAAAGGTGTGTGCCACCACTGCCTGGCAGAAAGCCAGTCTTATGTCTTTAAAGCTGCCTGGTCGAATCTGACAATATGACACAATATGACGACCCACAGGCTTGATGATGGAACCAGTGTTCACAATCATGCATAAATTCTTATTGAACCTATCTAAATAACTATATTGCCATCAGATTAAGGATACCCATGACTAGTGTTCAAATTCTAGAGGGGTCAAGAAGGGGGGAAAACAAGAACATATTTTAACTCTGGGACAAAAGAATGCATATTCTCAACCAAGCTACTGTAAGCTCTGTTTAAAAGTAAACGGTTTCCTTCAATCTGGTAAACACTCAGAAAAGCAGCAATATTTCCAACGGAATCTGGCAAACATTGTGTCTGCAAGCCCCCCTCATTGAGTTAATTCTTGTGTTACTTCATCACAGGACAGAAGTTCAAGGGACTCACCTGTGTCACTAAAGTTCTAGAAATTCTTCCCCGGTCCGGGTGGTTTCTTAAAACCGCTAGAGGCCATGCTTGTCAAGGATCTCACTCTGAGTCTCCCTGAAGACACAGCTCTGGGATTACAGGGCCATGAAACAAGAAAGGCTGCCTTGAGGACATGACAACAAAGCAACAAACAAGGCAAAGCCGCGGCCCTGAGTTGCTCAGGACACTTAGCTTCAAAATGATGCAATTCAGAGGGAAGTTTCCTTGTTCCTGTGCTATGGGACACACTTTTTTAATATCATTAAACCTATTACCCAGAGCACTCAGCTTTGAGATATCGCCACAGTTCGGAAACATCCTATCAACAAGACACTGATGGCTGCAGCTTACAGAGACTCTGTCATCCTTAACCCTGGATGGAACCTCACTGTAATTAATTCAGCATGACAGAGAAGCCTCAAAAAGTTTGAATGGGGCTTTCATAAAGGTGAGAGAAATATCTTTAAGGATTTCCAGAGGCCCAACTAGAAAGACTAATTAAAAGTTAAAAATTTTTTATTTAGAATTTAACTTGGGAAAATTTGTCAAAAACATCAAAAGTTTGATGCAGACATCCATTTCAGAATGAGTGTTGCAAGGTGTCTCACTCTCTGCACATTGGCTGGCTGTGGGCCTCTGCACTTGTTCTTATCTACTGTAGCAGGAAGCTGATAGTGGATGGGGGAGGCACTGGTTTATGGGTAAAGCATAATGTCATTAATAGTCATTGTATGGGGCTGGAGATATGGCTCAGTTGTTAAGAGCACTGACTGCTCTTCTGAAGGTCCTGAGTTCAAATCCTAGCAACCACATGGTGGCTCACAACCATCTGGCACCGTCTTCTGGTGCGTCTGAAGACAGCTACAGTGTACTTAGATATAATAATAAATAAATCTTCTTTTTAAATAGTCAGTATATGGCTATGTTCCTTTAGCAGAATAGCAATATTTGGTTTTCTTCTAGGTCTCCTGCCTATCTAGTCTTAGACTCTTGAATACCTAAGCAGTGTTGAGAATGGGTAGAATGTAGGGGGAGAGAGGGATCTCCCTAGGAAGGGGAACTAGAATACACAGTTATGGACAGAGAAGTGGAAGGGCGATCATCGTGTTCTTAAATCCAGCCAGAGAGTGGTGGGTTACTCCCACAAGCTTTGTGCCACTATTGCTCTAGTGGGTCTTGTGGGCGCTATTGTTGATGGAAGTGCTTGTAGCTCAGTTGCTGTTCACCTTTCTCCTTTGAGAACATTGCAGAGTGCCTTCAAGTACCAGCACAAGTCTGCAGGGGTGAAGGCTCTAGGTAACCAGCTCAACTTCTCTGTGCTCAGTGAGGTGTCTTCAGTAATGGGACCTTACTTTGCCATCAGTTTGTGGATAGCCACCCAGAACCTTGGCAACAGCTTGGGTTGTTTGGGGGGTTCCAATGAGATCCCGTTGGCCAACAACTCAACTAAATATAATCCATCCCTAGCACTGGAAGATTTATTTGGTGAAGAGAAATGTCCCGCTGGGGCCTTGTCTCCTCCATTATTTGGTAATTTCATTTAGATCCTTTTTATACATACATATTTTTTTAGGAAGCTGCTGCTGTACTAGGCTTCTATATGGACCTCTCAAATGGCCTTTAGCTTCTTCTGTCCCTTCCTGTCCTCCCTCAGCCCTCAGCCCTCAGCCCCCTCTTTCCTTCCCCTCCCTGTTTGATCATCCTGTTCTCACCCCTCCACCTGTCTATCCATAACTATCTATTCTATTTCCTCTTCCTAGGAAGAATTCTCTGTGCTCCCCCCCCCCCAGGTCCCTTACTCTATATTTAACCTCTGTGGTTATGTAATTTATAGGCTGCTTGTCAGTGATTTAACAGCTAACACCCACATATAAGCGAATATATACTATATTTGCCTATTTGGGTCTGTGTTACTTCACTTGGTTTTTGTTTTTATTTGGTTTTTGTTTTTTTGGATTTTTTGTTTGTTTGTTTTTTGGATTTTTTCTCTCCATCAATTTACCTATGAATTTCATGATTATAACAGGTAAGTAATAGTCCATTGTGTAAACATACCACATTTTCAATTTCTGGCTATTATGAACAGAACAATACTGAACATGGTTGACCATGTGTCTCCATAGTAGGATGAAACATCTGTTAATTCTTATTAAATCCCTCTCCTCAAAGCTCAGAGAACCCTTGGGACAGGGAGACAGAAAGACTGTAAGAGCCAGATGGGAATTGGGGAGGGAGAACTCTAAGGAAACATCAGGACCAACATACATATGATCTCACAGAAACTGTTCCAGCATGTACAGGTCCTGCATGGGTCTACCCCAGAGAGGAACCCAACACTGATTGGTGAAATGGACACCAGCCCACATCCCTAACCCAGAAGCTATCTCCAATTGCTAACTACTCAAATGAAAACTTATTCTCTCCTATGGAGTCTCACAGGGGATATAAGCCAATCTTGAGGCTAAGCACCAGGCTCACCAGTAGATGGACAACACAAAACAAACTCAGTGGTACTTTTAGAGGATCTTTATCTTATAAGGTTCTGATAGTGTATTTAATTGTTTTAAGTATTTATTTTACCTTATAGGTCCTTTGCATATACACTATGACTTTCAGGTTTTGTGCTGTTAGGAAATTGCTGGTTTCAATGACTAGGCATAATTCTATCCTGCCAAATAGGCTTTAATAAGTACAACTATGCAGCTGTTGGTTACTGCCAAGGGGTGAGTGCCACTATTGCACCCTTAGGGATATCTTGTCATGCTGGTCTTTGTTGAGGTTCATAGTCTTCACAGCTGTGGGGGCAGGTCTCGAAAAATACCATGGCCAGCAGAGTGTTGATCAATCCTCATGAAGCAAGAAGGAAGTCTGGTTATACATGACTCAGTAGGTGGTGTTGAGAGTCTGGCACAAGGTAGTTTATTTCAGGCATATTTAATGGCAGCACAATTTGGTAAAAGTCTCTAGGTGATAATTAACTCAATCCCATGGACACAATAAAGATTAAACCATGACTATGTTGAAACTCTTTGTAAAGTACACAGAGCAACTTCCATAAACACGAGTTCTGTAGATTGACTACACATAACATCTTAGGGGTCTGGAAGAAGATCTGGTGTGGTCTCAGTCATACAGATAAACACAAAGTTCACCAGACTATAGACCATCTCCATTCCCACTCTTCTGAGCATAATACAGGTTAGACACCCTTCTTTTGAAGAGACATCTCTACATGTGTAACATTTCTGGTTTCCCTAATGTGTATCTGTGAATGCAAGGATCTCATGCCCTCTACACAGCTGGGAAGGAGTATTGGTTGCGTCTTTCCCTTGGAAGCTTGCACCGCTCCTCTGGCACTAGGAAAGCTAGTCCTTAGGGAGAAGGCTTTCAGGCCAGGTCCAGCTCTGATCCTCCTAGTCCTGTGTCTAAGTGCATACTGTCCTCAGCAATAGGGACTTGTCTTCAGCCTCTGGAAGGCAAACGAGGGCAAAGCAGTAGTCTACATTCTCTGGGGAGTCTCTTGGATTCCCTTGACCAATAATTCAATGTTTCTCATGACTAGTACTGGAGGTTATGTTATCTAATCTGTAGTTCTTGGGAGGAGTATTTTCAACCCAAGTATGATAACTTAATTTAAACTATATATGTATACTATATACACTTATATGTATTATATATAATTTTAGGGGAAAATTGATTCCTTATGGCTTTTCAGATGTCCTTAGTGTTATTTCCCCTCCTTTCTCCATCTCCTTCTGCACTAAAGTTCCTCCCCCAACACAATTAAGGCCATTTAATGTGTACTATGCTCCTCTGGGTCTGATTCTAAATAAAAAGCAGAGACAACTCAGGCCTGGCCAGCCCAGAGACAAGAATACATCATATACAATGCTGACAGCTCTAAAGACAACCTTATTTTATTTTTGCCAACAATTTTAAACTAGCTTTTATTTGCCAAAGATTGTTCTAAATATTTTGGTCATTTTTTATTATTCTGAAACTCTCATGAGTACTTGATTCATTTGTCTCTAAGACAAATTTGGGAATGTTTTGAATATCACTAGAAGTGGAAAATGTATTCAGTAGTTCTCCTTTGCCAAAAGGGAGTGGGGAGTGTGTTTAGAGACCCTAGAGTAAGCCTGAGACTGTAGATAGCCCTGACACCTACAGAATGGGACTCAGTGACAGTAGCTGACTCAGAGGACTAGAGGAAACAGCAGGCATAATGGAGTCTGGGTCCATCACTATGATAACATACCTTGAATAACCAATTTACAAGGCCCATGCTGGCTCTGTTTTTGAGATCTAGAATCAGTTGTTTTGAGCTTGTAGTTAATAACAGTACATCATGGTGAGACCATGCTGTAGGGTCGAGTCCTCCTCATTCATGGCAACTGGAAAGAAAAGGAGATGCAGAGGTGAGATTTAATTATCCCTTTCAAGTTTATGGGGAGGCAGAGACGTGTAGACTGACAGAACTCTATGAGTTCAAAGCCAGTGTGGTCTACACGGTGAATTCCAGGCCAGTCAAAGCTACATGGTAAAACTCTGTGTAGTAGTTTGAATATGCTTGGCCCAGCGAGTAGCACTATTTGGAGGTGTGGCCTTGATGAAAAAAAGTGTGTCACTGTGGTTGTGGGCTCTAAGATCCTCATCCTAACCTCATGGGAGCCAGTATTCTCCTAGCAGCCTTCAGATGAAGATGTAGAACTCTCAGCTCCTCCTGCACCATGCCTGCCTGGATGCTGCCATGCTCCTGCCTTTGATGATAATGGACTAAACCTGGGAACTAGCCCCAATTAAATGTTGTCCTTATAAGAGTTGCCTTGGTCATGGTGTCTGTTTACAGCAGTAAAACCCTAACTAAGACAGAAGTTGGTACCAGGGACTGGGGTACTACCATGATAAGTCTGACCTTGCTTTTGTTTGGGAGAATGTGGATTTTAGAACTTTGGATTTGGAAAGCAGTGGAATGCTTTAAGTGGGGCTTAATGAGCCATCCTAATAAGAATATAAAAGACTTTGTTGCTGAGAGTAATTTGAACTGTGCAGACGTAGCCCAATAGATTTCAGTGGAGAACTTCAGTCTGTGGCACAGACACTGTTTTTGTGATATTTTGGTGAAGGATGTGGCTGCTTTTTGCCCTTGTCTGAAGAATCTACCTAAGGCTAAGGTAAAGAAATTTATGTTAATTGCATTGACAAAGGACATCTCAAAAAAGGCCAGCAATAAATTTGTTCTCTTGTTAAGTCTCTTGAAGAGCATTTTGAACAAGCATAGTCAGCTTAGAAAGGGAAAATATAAAATGTATGGTTCAAATAATAATAAAGAGGTATCAGGAAATAAAATGGAGTTGAATTCGGTGTCTAAGGAGATAAAGAGATTAAGGGAGTGGTGAGCTCAGGCAAGACCCCACCCAGCTAAGCTTATTGCTTGTGTTTGCAGTTGAACAAGTAATAGTTTGGACTTTTAATCTGGAATGAACTACAATCCAGAAATAGAGGGCACAACTGTGATCTAGATCTGGAGGCTGAGAAGACACAGGCTTTTGATTCTAATCTAGAGGAATAGTGGTCATGGAAAGCTTAGACCCAGGCATGGTGGTACACACCTCTAATCCCAGGAGAAAAAGTCAAGCAGATCTCTGAGTTCAAGGCCAGCCTGGGACAGAGCAAGTTCTAGGTGAAGGAAAGCTTAAGTCCAGGTGTGGTGGTGGTACAGGCCTTTAATCCCAGGGTTCAGGAGACAGAGCCATACAGATCTCTGAGTTCAAGGTCAATATGCAAAGCAAGCTTCAGGACAGCCAAGTGTAGGCAGATAGGGAGTTGGAAAAAAGAAGACTGGTAATAGAAATGGCGGGGAGTTGGGGGGGGGGGTGGAGGCATGTTCCAGCCTCAGCAAGCAGCAGAACTCAGTAGCTTTGGCCATGCTGGTTCTGGCGTTAGAATCAAGAATAGAAGGGACTACTAGAATAATTGATACTGGTTAGCTGGAGCTAAGAAATTAGCAGTCATCTAGAAGAGACCAGCATTACTGAGGTGAAATCTGGGAAATGTTTTCTGAGAACACAAACAAGCTGTGTTCCAGAGATGGCCAAGGTTGTACCTTGTGCTGCAGCTAGGCTTGGTAATGTGTAAGAGTCACCCAGGCGGTACTGGTTTTAAAGGCATAAAAGGGTCATGAAGAGCAACTGAGGCCTGGCATTATTTGAGGACAGGGAAGGCCATTGGTGAAGGTGCAGCCTCAGTTACAGCCTCCCCACTTCTGAGAGTTCCCTTAGTTCCTTCATATCTAAAAACAAAAAACTCAGGATAGCTAAATCAATCCTGTAAAATAAAAACAACTGGAGGTATCACCATCCCTGATTTCAAGCTACACTACAAAGCTATGGTAATAAAAAATGCATGGTATAGGTATAAAAACAGACAGGTTGATCAATAGAATAGAATTGAAGATGCAGATATAAATTCACACACCTATGGACATCTGATTTTGGATAAAGAAGCTAGAAAGGTACAATGGGAAAAAAGTATCTTCAACAAATGATGCTGGTCTAACTGAACGTCAGCACATAGAAAAATGCAAATGAATTCATATCAATCACAAAACTCAACTCCAAGTGGATTATAGACATCAACATAAAACAAGATACATTGAGCCTAATAGAAGAGAAAGTGCATAGCCTGGAATGCATTGCCATAGGAGACAACTTCCTAAACAGAGACCACTGATAGTGCCGGTACTAAGATCAATAATAAATAAATAGGCCCTCCTAAAACTGAAAGGCTTCTGTAAGGCAAAGGACAGACACATCAATAGAACAAAGCTGCAGCCTATAAAATGGGAAAAGATTTTCACCAACTACACATCCAATAGAGGGCTAATATCCCAAATACATGAAGAATTCAAGAAACTAGACATCAGCAAACCAAATGATCCAATTAAAAATGAAATACAGATCTAAACAGAGAATTCTCAACAGAGGAATCTCAAATGGCTGAGAAACACTTAAAGAAATGTTCAACATCCTTAGCCATCAGAAAAAATGTAAATCAAAACAATTTTGAGATTCCATTTTAATATCTGTCAGAATGGCTACGATCAAAAACACAAGTGACATTTCATACCGGAGAGGATGTGGAGCAAAGGGGACCTCCTCTGTTGCTGGTGGGAGTGCAAACTTGTGCAGCCCCTATTGAAATCAATCTACCTCAAGACCTAGCTACCCCACTCTTGGGCATATACCCAAAGGATACCCCATTCTACCACAAGGACATGTGCTCAGCTATACTGAAGCTTTATTCTTATTTGCTAGAACATGAAAACCTAGACATCCCTAAACTAAATTGTGGCTAAAGAAAATGTGATATGTTTACAAAATGGAGTACTCAGCTGTTGAATATATATATCATGAAACCGGCAGGCAAATTGATGGAACTAGAAAAAAAATCATCCTGAGTGAGGTAATTCAGACCCAAAATGACAAGCATGTACTCACATATAAGTTGATATTAGCTGTAAAATAAAGGCTATCCATCCTACAATCCACAGAGACACTAAGTAAACGGGTTCAAGGGAAGTTGCACGGATTGCCTTGGGAAGGGAAAATAGAATAGATTTTCAATAGGGACTCCCAAGTTCAGATTGGAAAGAATCAAACACATGAAAAATAGTCTTTACTACAAAGAAGTAATTATAAACATGGATGTATTCAAACATTTTAGGCAAAAGAATGTATTCTATGCAAGTACTTACAGGCCGCTTTTGCTCAAAGGGTCCATCTATTTCCTGGGCCCCAGCATAAATAAAGGAAGGGTGAACTCCTGGCACCTCTGCCATCATTTTGCCCTGTACTTTTTATCTTTATCTTTTTCTTCTCTGGTCACCTTGAATTCTAGGAAAGCACCCATCCCACCCTCATCCCACCCCAACCCCATCCCACTCTCACAGCCTCCAAACCCACCTACCCTACCCTCAAACCCCCATCCCCCACCCCACTCCCCATCCCTAATGAGGATGGTTAGCCCTCAGTGATTGACAGATGACAACTCAACAACCCACCGGACCACTCTATTTAAACCTAACCCTCATGTCAGGACCCTAAGGATGGGCAGAAGCAGTGGGGTCACTCACTACCATTTTTCATGTGGCCTCTCCTCTCTCTTTAATCGGAGGAGTGGTTAAGTGTAGCCAAGGCTAGCCTGTTGGGGCTGCCACAGCCTGGGCTTTGCCTTAAAAGGCACCACACACTTAGAGCAAACTTAGAGATCAGATAGGCCGTTGCCCAACTCCTCTGCTAGTGGACTAAGGCTGCCAAATTGTGGAGGAAACATTTGGAGTAGAAGTGCTTGCACTTAGTCGTTTGGTTGCTTTTGTCTTTCTGTTTTGTCTGAGATTTTCCAGGGAGCTGTTTGTTTGGTTTGCTGCACTGCAGGGGTTCAAATCCAGGGCCTTGGGCTTGCTGGGCAAAGGCTCTCCCACTGAGCTATTGAAGTAGCGATTAATTAATTACTCTGGATATGAAGATTTTTCTTAATGGTCAAATCTGAAATGCTGGCTTTTAAAATATTGTCTATGTAATTTCTCCCTTTTGTTGTTGTTATTGTTCAAATATGTCATTAATTAATTTTTAACTTATTAACAACAAAAGGGGCGCAACCCCTTTGGCCAAATCTCTTCTGAAATTTCCTTTTTTTTTTTTGTAAATAAAATATAATTACATCATTGTCCCCTTTTCATATGTATTTCTAAATATATAAATACTACTTGCTCTTAACCTCAGAGAACCTTTGAACTTCTGAAAAGAGAAAGAAGGAAATACGCATCAGGCCATGTGGGGGATCCAATCTCCTACAGTCTTAGAGACGGTAGAGAGAAAAGGAAGCTCCGGTTGCCTGTTGCTTCTAGGGACTCCATCCAAAGCGAGCATTTCTCAGCAACAGTCTGGGCAGTGGAGCCTCAGGCCTGCTCGTAGTGAAAGCAAAACTCAGGACTCCGAGGAAACTAACAGGTATTTTAGAACATCCCTGGCAGAGAGGGCTGAGCCTGATTGGGGCGGTTCTGAAGAACAATGCAGCCTTTGCCGGAGCGCTAGTTGGGGCCCTGGGCTGTGAAAGACCCCTGATAGACATGCAAATAGGAAGGGGCCTGAATAGCCCGCCATCCCGGCCTGGGAGATAGCACAGCACATGGCCCAGCCAAAAATAACGGTTGCTGTAAGGATCTGTAGGTCAGGCTGAAATGTGCCATTGAACACTTCTCTTTAAAGCGCCTCCCCGATTCTGAAAGGCAATCACGCACTCAGTAGTTTGCCTTAGTTAATTGGGCCAAGGGCTCATCAGCTAATCAGGGAGCGCCTGGAAACTATTATTGGTTACTACCTTTAAAAAAAAAAAGTCTTTAGGGATAAAATGGGTTTTTAACATTGTTTTTATTTTTAGAGAAAAAAAATTACTAATAACTCAAACTTCTGAATTCGCAACCTAGGGGAAGGAAATAGGAAAGATTTTATGACTTCAGTAATTCACCTGAGCAGAGTTCAACTGTCAAGATTCGTAGTTAGTTTTATGAAACGGAGCCCTCCACAACACTCCAGAGCTCCATGTTCTTGGGGAAGGCGCAGGATGGTCAGTGTTCCACGCTCCTTCAATAGACTGAGCCCTGAGAAAGGGCAACAAAAGCCCACTGATGGCCCCTGGTCAGAGTCCCGAGGAGTCGCTGTTGGATGTGTTATGATGTAGCACCGAACAGCATCGCTTCAGAGAGCAAGGCAGCAGCCTGGGCCAAACCTTCCTTCCTCTCTAGCCAGGCGTCCGGACGCTGCTGTGATAGTCGTCCATTCAGAATCGTTACCGCCAGGAAAACGCGTTGTAGAACCGTTTCTGATCACTAGCTAAAGGTCTACTTGCCTCGTGGCTCCAGTGCTTTGCTGGATCCAGAGTGGTTACTTGCGAATTGTATCAGTTCCTGTCTTAAGTAAAGATAGAAAAGCAACTGTAGCTACAGAGAAGGGAAACAGAAGTGAGTCATAGGAGGCAGATTAGTTTAAGGATAGTCCCAGAAACTGGGGGCAACCTGGGGTAACCTGGACCAGTTCCTCCTTCTCAGGCAACCCTGGGGGGGGGGCCTGTGACCTTGTTGAAGGAAGTATGTCACTGGGGGCGGGCTTTGAGGTTTCAAAAGTCCAAACCAGGCTCCATGCCTCTTTTTTGCTGCCCCTAGATCCAGACATAGAACTCTGAGCTACTTTTGCAGTACCGTATCTGCCTTTGTGCGGCCATGCTCCCCAGCATAGTGACTAACAGACTAAACCTCCAAAACTGTAAGCAAGACCCAATCAAGTGCTTTCCTTTATAAGAGTTGCTGTGGTCATGGTGTCTCTTCACAGCATTAAAACCCTGACTAAGACACTGCCTATGTTTTCTTCAAGAAGTTTCAGTGTTTCCAGTTTCCGGTTTAGGTCTTTGATTCATTTTGGAGTTTTCGAGTTAGTTTTTGTGCACAGTGATAGATACAGGTCTAATTTCATTCTTCTGCTTATTTACATCCAATTTTCTTTTTCAAATGTTAAGTGGCCATAGTTATATGCACTCATGTTTGGGTCTTTGCTTTTGTCCCATAGGTAGTTGACATGTCCATTTTTATGTCAGTATCGTTGGTTGTGGCTAATGTTGTTTGAGGTTTTTTTTAAAAACATAGCTTAAAATATGGAATGATAATTCCCTCTTGCTCTGTTATTTTTGCTTGGGATTACCTTGGCTATCAAGGTCTTTTGTGCTTCTAAATAAGTTTTGGGATGGTTTTCCCCTTATTTCTAGGAAGAATGAGATGGGAGTTTTAATTAGGGTTGCATTGAGTCTGTAAAGAGCATGTGGTAGCATACTCACTTTCATAATATAAATCCTGCCAGTCAGTTTGCATTGTATATCTTTCCATCCTTCCTGAATCTCTTAATTCAGAAATTTAAAGTTTCCGCCATAGCTGTCTTTCACGTCCTTGGTTAGGGTTACTCCTAGATATTTTTACTTTCTTTGGTGTTGTTTGAACGTGAGTGTGTCCATCATTTTTCCCAGGATATTTGTTGTTGATATATAGAAAAGCCATGGCTTTTTTTTCTGCGTTGATTTTGTGTCCTGACACTTTGATAAAACTGTTGATAGTTTCTAGAAGTTTCCGGTGGAATTTTGGAACCCCTGTGTGTGATAGCATGGTTGTCTGCAGATAGCGGTAGTTTGATTTTCTTTCTTTTCTTATTTGTATCCCTTCAGTTTTCATCTCTTATTATTACTGGTAGACCAAGGACGGTGGATAAAGGATAGTGGATAGGTAAAGTTAAATTTGGGGAACCTGTGAGTTTGTTGTGCTTTAGGAGGATGAGTTACACCAAAGCAGATGTTCCCCCAGAAAAACCTTACTTCAATATGGATGATTTCTCCATAGCCGCACAGATGGAGTTTCTACACCCAGTCACCGTCTGTCTTCTACATGCTCTAGAATCTCCCAGTGAGAAGTTAGAGAAGCATCACATATAACCAACGGGAAGGAGCAGGATCCTCAGGCGAGGCACCAGTGACCCTTTGTATCCAACCTTCTGTGAGGGCACATCAGCGGCCAGCAAGCCTGATCCTATGGGTCTCTTGCAAACAGTCACAGCTGTTCTGAGAAAACTGACAGATGTTGCACTTGGAAGATCTCATTCTGCAACACACATCTATCTGAAAGCATTTCCTTTTCCTTTAGGGCAAAAAAAAGCACAGAGATGAATTTTTGCCCAAAATATGTTGTAAAAGAGAAATTATAATTATGATATAATAAAATGAATTAGAATCATCTCCAAACCTCAAGGTGTTTTTGCACACATTTAAATAGGTTAAGTTGGACTTTTAGTTTTTCCCTTTGTTTCAGATTTTTATAGTTGTATTTTATCAAGGCTTAATGAAGATGAGGATCTTAAAAAAAAAAAACATTTTCTAAAGGAGTCAGTAGCAAATCACAGAGCATTCCTCGAGTGCTTACATTTATTGCTTACATTTATGCATACATACATATACACATATTTTAAATAGGCATGCGGAAAAAGTTCTAATTTTATGAAGTGTCCACAGATTTTCTTAGTCATGTTTTAGGAACTTCAGGAGTAGATTGAGTTTTGTCCCACGTAAAAATAATTATAGGATCTTTTACTTTATTGCTATGTATTCTGTTTGATATACAGAGCCAATTTATGAATGTTCATCATTTTGAGAAGCATAAAACCCAGTTATCTTTAGTTAGATTTTCTTTTTAAGATTTTTTTAGTGTTTGAAAGTTGGGTTAACATAATTATTACTAGCCATAAGACCAGCTGGATAACCAAATGGGCATTTTTTAAAACATTAAAACTCCCTCCTGGAGTTAGATATTGTAGGAGTGGAAAAGGAAACAATCAAATGTTAACAAATTAACAACCCAAACATTCTAAAAAGGAAGAAAAAATAAACAGAATGTTCTAGAGCCCAAAGGGATATCCAAACAAATAGAATTCTAATGACCAGTTCAAATTAATCCCGTGGACCATTGACCAAACTAAGGGAGATCTGATTCCCAGAAAATACTCATAGGTCTGCCCAAGGAGGCAACACTAGATGCTTGGGTCTAAGTGGTCCATGATGGTAACTGGCACCAATCTTTTTTCTTTAAGATTTATTTATTTATGTATATGAGTGGTCTATTTGCATGTGTCTGCATGCCAGAAGAGGATATCAGATCCCATTACCATGTGGTTGCTGGGAATTGAAATCAGGACCTCTGGAAGAGCAGCCAGTGCTCTTCACCACTGAGCCATATCTCCAGCCCAACTGGCACCAATCTCAATGATTCCTCCTGTAAAATTAGACTATCCCTGAAGTTCCATGTTTAGATATAAAAACCATATGTGTAAGAATACAGTTCTTATCAAAGAAGATATGATAACTCATTCTGCAGCCAAATATGGATGATTGTGGCCCAGAAACACAGATCTAGGTTATTCCAGACTCTATATGAAATCCCTGCCATTGTGGACAAAAGAAAAAGTTGTAAATGAGAGCATTTTAAATATATTGATGGAAACATCACACAGAGAGGTTATGACAGAGTAGAGAAACTTCTGTTATAGATCTCAGATGCTACCTGCTGATATTCTTACCCTTTTATCCAGAGAAGTATTGTGGGGAGGATGGTAACTGATTCCTCCTAAGGGGTATGTGAACCTCTCAAGAATGGGTCATCCATAATGTCAGGATCAGGGTTGGAGCGCCCTTTCTCTTTGAGTTTCACAAGGTCCTGGTAGAGACCGTGAATTCCCATACACAAGGGATTTCAGTCTATTTTCTTTGTCATTTATAGAAAAGGTTTGACGGGAGCTTGGTGTTATAATTGAGATGCCATCTAAAAGTCCTCTCTCAGTCTTCCAGATTGTATTGGAGCCAGGCAGTGTTACAGTAAAATGTGATATGATGCCAAGGTTGTACAAGGCAAACATGTCAATGGCTAAGGACACACCCAAGGGGAGTCCAGTAGAACAGAAAGGGAGTTTCCAACGATGACCTTCAATGAAGACAAGGAGGAAATGGAGAATTATTGCTAAGCTGGTTTTCTCAGAAGGGATCCCATGGCAGGGAACGTTTGTAGATTCTCAGAGTCCCCACTTTAGAAAGCTGCTTAGCAGTTTTCGTCTCCATAGCCTTAACTCTGAGCCCCTCCACAACCTGTTATCTTTTTAAATTTTTTCTTATTTTTTTAAATTGAAAGTGGACTTGCTTTACCCAATATGTTCTGATTACAGTTTCCCCTCCCCTGCTTCTCCCAGTTCCTTCCCACCTCCCCACCTATCCTGAGCCACATCTTTTCATCACAGTCTCCTTAGAAAACAAACAAGCATCAAAAAAAATAATATTAAATTAAAATATAACACAAGATGAAATAAAAACAAACAAATCTTAATAGGATGAAATAATCGACTAAGAAAAAGAGCCAGGGCTGGGGAGATGGCTCAGTGGTTGAGAGCACTGACTGATCTTCCAGAGGACCTGGGGTCAGTCCTCAGTGTCCAACATGGCAGCTCACACATGTCTATGGTTTGGGTACCAGGGGACCCAACACCCTCACAAAGACATACATGCAGGCAAAATGTCAATGCACATAATATAAAAATAAGTTATTTTTTAAAAGAAAGGGAAAAAAGATCCAAAGAAAAAGCTCAAGAAATACATATAGACACAGAAACACACACATTCACAAACACAAGAATCCCATTAAAACACAAGACAGGAAGCCAGTGTGTGTGTGTGTGTGTGTGTGTGTGTGTGTGTATGTGCAAAGAACCTGCAAGAATAAAAAAAAAAAAATGCTCTGCCTTAACATTCTGAGACAAAGAACCTTGAAAGAAATGCATGGATTTCATTTTGTGTTGGCCATTTACTGCTCTGCATGGGCCCTTGAGAGTGGTTAGTTCTCCAGCAAGACCCTCTTGGGAAAAACTAAATTTACCCTTTCAAGTGGTTATCACTTGGAAGAAGCTTCTGGGCTAGGGATGGGGCATGCCCACATTTCCTTCCAGCTCTATGTGCACAGCTGTGCAAACTCTGTGCATGCTGCCACAGACTCTGAGTTTACATGAGCTTTGGTCCTGTTGGATTAGTCCTTGATTCCTGGTGTCCTCCATCCCCTCAGGTTCTTACAGTCATTTTGCCTCTTCTTCCCCGAGGAGTTGAATTTAATGGATACATTTCTTTTGAGCTGAGTACTCCAAGGTCTCTCACTCTCTGCATGTTGTCTAGCTCTGAGTCTCTGAATTTGGTCTCATCTGCCGCAGAGGCAAGCTTCTGATGATGGATGACCAAGGCATGAATCTACAAGTATATTAAACTGGCACTAGGAGTCATTTTATTGTTCCTTTAGCAGTATTTGGTTTTCACTAGGTCCCTGGTCTAACTAGTCTCAGGTTGTTGGCCACCAAGTCAGCATGGTGTATACGTTCCATCTCATGGAGTAGGACTTAAATCCAGTCAGAAAATGGTTGGTTACTCACACAAGTGTAGTGCCACTATTGCACCAAGTGTATCTTCCAGGCAGGTCACTATTGTTAATTAAAGCAAGTATAGCTGGGTTGGTGTTTACCTTTCTCCGTTGACAGCACACAGAGGACCTTTATGTTCCACGAACACTAGTCTGCAGGGGTAACAGCTCTAGGTAACTGCCAGCTCAACTTCTCTGTGCTCAGTGAGGTGTCTAGATGTTGTCTTTAGCAATGGGACCTTATTTTACCATCAGTTTGTGGATAGCCACCCAGAGCCTTTGCAACAGCCTGGGTTGTTTGGGGGTTCCAATGGGACCCCTTTGGCTAACAACTCAATTAGATATCACCCATCCCTAGCATTGGAAGATTTATTTGGTGAAGAGAAATGTTCTGGTAGGGCTTTGTTTCCCCATTATTTGGTAATTTCATTTAGATCACCTTTATACATGTGTATTTTTAGGAAGCTTCCACTCTATTAGGTTTCCATATGACATCCCAAATGACCTTTAGCTTTAGCTGTACCCCCCCCGTCCTCCGTCCCTCAGCCCCCTCTTCCCTTCTCCTCCCTGTTTGATCATCCTGTTCTCGCCTCTCCACTTGTCTGTCCGTAACTATCCATCCTATGTCCTCTTCCTAAGGCGATCTCTCTCCCTCCACCCCCCCCAGTCCCTTACTCTATATTTAACCTCTGTGGTTATATAAATTATAGATTACTTATCAGCGAATTAACAACTAACACCCACATATAAGCAAATATATCTTATTTGTCTTTCTGGGTCTGTGTTACTTCACTTGGGATTCTTCTTTTAGCTTCATCAATTTACATGTGAATCTCATGATTGTGTTTTCATAATGAGTAAGTATGAGTCCATTGTGTAAACATACCATATCCATTCATTTATTGGCAAGCATCTAGGCTGTTTCCAGTTTCTGGCCATTATGAATAGAACAATATGAACATGGTTGAGCAAGTGTCTCTGTAGCAAGATGAAACATCTGTTGAGTTTCATCAAATCCCTGTGGTATTTGGTTGTTGTCCCTTGGAGGACTGCTCTTTTCTGAGGGGATATGTGTGTATGTGTGTGTGTGTGTGTGTGGTGGATCTGGAGAAAAGGAGAGGTGGGGGGAGACACTGGGGGAGGGAAAAGAGGGGAAACTGAGTCAGGATGTAATAAGCGAGAAAAGAATAAATAAAAAGGGAAACATTTAAAAATAAATAAAAACAAAAGAGATGACAAAAGATATTGGTGAGAATGTGGAGGATGTGAATGTAACTTTTTGCACCACTGGAGGGAGAGTAAACTTGAGAATCCACTGTAGGAATCAGAACAGAGATTTCTCAAGAAAACTGAAAATGGAATTACCATAACATCAGGGCCATCCCACTCCTGGAAGGAATCTCAGCCGGCAATCCCACCGAAACATTTACACATCCGTGGTTCGAGGCCAAGTTCACACAAAGTCCGCACAAAAGTGGCATGCGGCAAGAGCCCTCTATCACAGCTTACACCACTGTTTGCTTTGGCTCTCACCAGATACTCAGTGTCAGCAGTTTTGGGTTGTCCGGTGTTACTGCCTTGGCCCATGATAAATATCAGTTCCACGTTGTTCAAACACAAACCAATTTGCGAGGCCTCTGTTCCCTCCAATTACTCTTCCCACAATGATCTAATGAATAAATCAAAACCTTCCTCCAAAGACATACATACATGTCAACCTGTTCTAGACAATTTCACATTAAGACTTGATTCCTCACTAAGGCTTTCTTTCCGGGTGATTCTACCTTCCGTCAAGTTGACGACGTTAATCAGCCCAGTAAGTAAGTAGCTTTACCAACTGCATGGACTTGAGTTATGGCTTGTGGTACAGCGCTTCCCTAGCTTGTGAAAAACCCTGGACCTGATCCATAACACCACATCACCCAAGCAAACAGCACTGTCTTACGATGTTACCGTGGCCCACAGTCTTCCGCTTGACCTTGCTTTCCCCTCTATTGAGCATGGGGTTTTGCTTAGTGTTTACTTACTAACTAATTGACTTGAGATTTTTATTCTATTTGGTAGCTTCTTTCCCAATACTCACTCTTCATTCTGATGTTCATGCTGTCCTCAGATTGGCCAGTAGGAGCCCCTTCAAGCTGCCCCTGTGTCCCTTTGAGGCACCGGCTAAGTTCTTTGAGCATGTGCTCCTTTCTACCGTGAGATGTTCTAGGTCCTTCTAGATGCCTATCTACTTCTTTGTTCCTGTCTGGATTTGGTTCTTTCCCCAAGGAGGGTATACACGTTTTGATGACTGGCATTAATTGTCATCTTGCTAAAAGTCAAGAGTCACCTGATACAGCCTCTTGGGCATGCCTCAGAGGAATTAGCTTGATTGCTTTAGTTCAGATGGGAAGGCCTGCCCACTACCACTGGGTGTAGTACTATGCCTTAGGCAGATTCCTGAACCATAATAGGAGAGAGAGGGAGGGAGGGAGGGAGGGACAGGAAGAGGGAGGTCAAGCTGAGATCGAGCTGAGATGCGAGTGCTTTTCTGTCTGTGGACAGAATCTGAGCAGTTGCTGCAGCAGGCTCCTGCTGTAACAACTTCCCTGCCATGGTGATATGCCTTGAACTATAGCCAAAATAAACCTTTCCTCCCTTTTGGGGGAAAGGGGTGGGAGTCAGACTATTTTAATCACAGAAACTGGAAAAGAAACTCAGACACATGTATATCAGCGCATATTGGTGTTTAGCTACAACAGAGAGGGATTTCCATATCCTGAGAGTTCCTGACAGATGACCTTCCAATTCTAACCCAGTCCCTAGAATTTTCCCTTTCACATTTCCCTCCCCTCACTTACAAGCTCCTCCTCACCCTCACCCCCACCCTGTCCAGTTTATCTGCTTTGTTCTCTTCCCCCCTCTGTTTCTGAGAACAGACTGAGAAGAAGCAGAGGGAAGGAGGCCATTCCGGGACCCAAGGGCAGAAGACTCTTATGAGATCATTTACTATTCAGAAAATGATTCCCTAACAGTTTCAGGCTCCTCAAGTGAATGCAAGCACAAAGGGAAGGAGTAAAAGAAGACAGGGTTGTGGAAAAAAAGTTTAAAAATGTGGATGGAAAGCCTTTTATAAAGAAATCAAAAGTCTATCATTTAGATGGAAAAATCAGAGAAAAAACATTAAGAGCAACTGAAAACTACGTGTTCATATCTGGAATGGACCCCATTGAAAATCAAGTCATCAAGTACCTATAATATTAGATATTAAGGCCAAAGGTTAAAATTAATTCTCATGAGAAATAGAAACGGGAACTGGACAACCTTGTATTTGGCCATGCATCATTTATGACGAGGATGCACTCTGGGAGATGTGCCTCTTCATGGCTTCCGATCAAGCTCACATTTCAGAGTATGCAGCCACAGACTGATGTGGCATGATACCACTAGGTCATATCATCGCAAACTGCATCCGTTATCCAGGTGGCTCATGACTGTCCAAGAGTGTCACTGCATTGTGTATGATGGTATATTTCAAAGTGGAAACTTCTGGCTGTGTCATGTGATGTTTTGCTGAAGCAGACACGTGAAAGGACACATGTTGTTTGGAGAGAATGTAAGTAGGACCAACAGACAGCGACGGAGGCCTTGCATTGCTGGCTCTGCAATGCTTCCTTGGCCTCCAGTCTTTGCTGATCTTCACTTCATTGAGAGAGGCACAGCAGAGAACCGCATGCCTTTCCAGCTAGTTCTGGTTGCTCTTGCTGACTCATGCTGAGTCAGCGTTTCTGCTCCATCATGCCACCGCTGCTGGTTTGTGTTTGGTGACACTTTTGAACTGGACTGTTGGCATCTTGACAACGAAAATTGGAATCGTCCCAAAAATCTACTTCTAAACAGGTTCACACCCCTTTGTCCTATTTACCATCATTTCTCTCTTTGGACAGTGGGCTGTGGGGGGGGTTGGGAGGGCGTCAAAACATTTGAGAACCCTTATTAAAGTAGACTTTGAAAAACCGAAGCCTACACTGTCTAAAATATACAGAAGCAAAATACATAAAAAGAGAGACAGAAAAATGGATCGGTGGGTAAAAACACTTGCAACCAAGTCAGGATGACCTGAGTTCAATCCAGCCATAAATGCCAGATTAAAGCCTAAACAGTTTTAGGGATCGATTCCTGGCTATTCACCTTCTGTATGAAGGCAGAGCGTGAGCACAAGAGCAAAGGGGTCCTGAAGCTGCAGGGTCCGCCCTCCTATGCCAGGAGATCATCGAAGCAAAAGCTCCAGGACCCAATCACAGTCGGGAGAGGTGACGAAGAGCAGCTACTCTGGATGAGCCGTTTAAGTTCGGATGATTTGTGACTGCTAACCATCGCTTCCGAAACCCTGATGCTTGATGAGAACCAGTTTAGAGACAAGGATTTTTGGTTCACTGATGAGTTTTTCCAAACGTTAGCAAACTGACGATTCCCATCTCAGAGCCTAGACGGCTTCCCAGGTAATTTTTAAAAGCTTGTATAACTCTCAAACAAAAACCTAAGGTAAGTACAAAAAAGTATAAAAGGGAAAACTAAAAATTAATACCACTTGTTATTTTAATCTATCACTCTAGCTAAAATAATAGCAATAGAATCCAGCAGTGTATTAAAAGAATAATATTCCATGACCAAATAAGGCTTGGTCCAGGAACGAAGCAGGACTCAATCTTCTTAAATCAATACACGTTAACATGGAAATAAGCCAAAACATATGAATATCTCGAGGGAAACTAGATGGATTAAAAAAAAAAAGTCAACAGTCATTTCTTACTTGTTTTTAACTGGAAATAAAAACATACTCCCCTAACCAAATCTGGAATATTTATCCTGGATCAAATTTGAATATTTAGTTTGGATCAAATTCCAAATTGACAGTAAGACAATAGATCAGTCTCTTTTAAAATCAAACATAGGATACAATGATTAGGAATCACTTTTTAAAATATATGGCCATTCTAAACTATGCAGTAAATTAAAGGAAATTATAGAAGTCATGAAACTGCAATATGCAATTACAAAAATGTATGACCTTTTACCTACAAAGGCAGCTTTAAAATAAACAGCCAATTAGGGGGAAAGTCAGGTAACCGCAAATCACACTCCCAAATCAACATCCCCTAAGCCACGAAGACAGGGGTAGAAGAGACCTTTCTAAAAGGATGCCACAGATGCAGCAAAGCAGTAAGATAGCCTTTGAAATGCCAGCCATTAAAGCTGCCTGTCAGTGACAGAGAACATGTAAAATCGAATACCAGAAGCTATAGCTAGTAGAAAAATAAGAGTGACCGAAGACCAGAAAGTGAAAAGAAAACAACTAAGCTGCTACCCCCACCTCTCTCCTAGCCCCACCCATCTGCTGCCGGCTCCACCCCTCTGGTGCTGGCCCCACCCCTCTGGTGCTGGCCCCACCCCTCTGCTGCTGGCCCCACCCCTCTGCTACTGGCCCCACCCCTCTGCTGCTGGCCCTACCCCCTCTGTAGGTGAGTCCAGAGATGTAGTAGAACCAATCTCTCCTTATCCCTGATTAGCTTACAAATAAATGAGACTCACACTATGGTTATTTAATTTAGCTATGACAGTTACTGGGGAGTACCCCCTCATCTACTTTCCTAACTGCTGACTGGCTACTTCCCTGGCGGTATACCCCAAATACTTGTATGTATTTCTCCTGGCCATACACTAATGGTGCATCTCCCCTCATAGCAGCTTTCTCCTCTCCTTTTGTTCTTCCTCCTTCCCTCCTGTTCTTACCTCACTCCTCTCTCTTCCCCAACCCCAGCCAGGTAACTCAAAACCCACCTACTTCTAATCCCTCCAGTAATTGGCTATAGTCAATTTCATTTAACCCATAGTTTTAAATCAGGGAACAAGGTTTGTACAAGCTTTTGTTTCTGAATATATATCTCTAATTGGTGTATATTCATTGTCCTTAGTGTTGACTTTCATAATGACAATTTTGTTTTTTAAGATTTATTTTTGTTTTTGTTTTTAGTCATATACGTGTGTGTGTGTGTGTGTGTGTGTGTGTGTGCGTGCGTGCGTGCTTGTGTGCCTATGCATGCATGTATGTGAACATTAGTGTAGGTGCCTGATCTACAGAGGTATCAGATCCCTCTATAGCTGAAGTTCCAGGCAGTTGTGAGCTACCCAGCATGGGTGCTTAAAACCCATCACTGCAGGCTTTCCTGGCTTCTAGAGTTTCTGTTGAAAAATATGTTATTATTTAGATCTATTGGCCTTTCCATTTGGCTTGATGCCCCCACCAACCTTCAACACACTTCCTTTTTTCCAAATAGTTGGTGCTCTAGCTCCGATGTGACACACAGAGCTCTTCTCTGGTCTTGTGTGCTTTGTGTTTTAAAGTTCTCCTGGACTTGGGTGGCCGTTTCTTTACTTAGATTTGAGAAAATGTCTTGAATGTTTTCTCTCTGTTTTTAGTCCAATTTCTGCCTTTTCTGTGCCCATGATTAACAGGGTTGATCTTTTCATGGCATCTCATAGAGTTCATATGTTGTATTCCAATTTTCTTATTGATTTATCTTTGTATTGTCTGAATTTCTAACTCATCTGCTTCATCTTCAAGATCTGATGCTCTGCCCTCTACTTCATGTATTCTATGAGTGATAATTTCCACTGATTTTTTTTTGACTGCCTGAACTTGTCATTTCCAGTATTCCAGCCTGATCTTTTGCAGTAATCTAGTTATTAAATTCCATATTCCCATCCCCTATTGGCTTCTCTTTTTTCATTCAGCTGTCTGTGTTCTCTTTTAATTTATTCATGAATTCATGTTCTCCTTGATTTCTTTGAACATACTTACAAATATTCTTTCGAATTATTCGTTGGGATTTCATATAATTTGTTCCTATTGGAGGCCATTGCTGTGGGATTAGTCAGTTTTGAGAAGTCATGTTGCCCTGGTCTTTCATGGTTCTTGTGTTTTTGCGCTGGGACTTGCACAATTGGGATTAGCTGGCTGCTTGGATTTCCTTTCTTAATCACCCACATTTATTTTGTGGACATGTTTGCAATGTAGAAATGAGACTAAGTCATAATAGGATTAAGATGTTGTTTCTCTCTGATAGATCAGGGGTGTAGTTCGGTAGTTAGACTTTCATGTCACATGCTCAGAGCAGCAAGTTGAGCCTTCAGGACTACTCAGAGTAGAGCACTAACTGGAGGAATGGTTACAACAAAGGGATAAGCCCTCTATGAAAACACAGCGATAGCAGCTTACGCAACAGTCACCCCTTCAACTTCAGGTGTTTTAGGAAGTAAGAGACCCAAACAGTACTGTGTGCACCAAGATATTAGTTATTGAGGATTCAAACAATAAGGAAGTAGGCAAAGTAAGACTAACAATAACAATTAGAATAATAGAGAAAGAAAAGAGGAGTAAAAATGTAAAAAGGGACAATAAGTCAGGGGGCGGTGATACAGCTGTAAAGGCAGAGGGGAAAGAGGAAAAGGTAAAGGAACACAACCGCAAACAGGCCCAGATCTCAGGAGACTGAGGCGCAGAGGGAACACAACCGCAAACAGGCCCGGATCTCAGGAGACTGAGGCGCAGAGGGAACACAACCGCAAACAGGCCCGGATCTCAGGAGACTGAGGCGCAGAGACCCCTAACTCCAGGCCAGCAGGGGTTCTTTGGGAAATCCTATCCCAAAGCTGGATGGAAAGGGGAAAAGAAAGAAGGAGCCCAGAGTGAACAAAACTGACCCACTAAAATCACGTTAGATGGCAAACAAGGGAAGAATACACGTAAAGAAACAAGAACCAGTTGGCAATGCAGAGTCCGAATGTAGCCTCTTGCCTGGGTGCTGGTTCTAGTCTCGTTTCTGGACAGTCTTTTCAAGGTCTCTCAAGATACTAGTCTTAGCCCTGGGTGGTCTTTTTGTAGCAAATGCTGGTCTTGCCTCTGAATGCATGGATCACATTGTGAAGACTGGTTACATGCCCCAGTTGTCCTTTCCAAGGTCAGGTCACATGTTCAGAACCTGTGTCTGCATTGAGATATGAGGAAATAAGTCAGTCTATTAATACTTTAGTGTTTCACTCAGGATTAGCTTTTTAAATTGTTGGGCCAATCTGTATACTTGGCATGTAAGTGGTTATAGGCTTTTTACATTTGGGAAAAATGAGAAAACGTGAAAGACTGGAGATGTGATACCAGGTCACGGCACACAAGGAAATATGCAACCTTATAGATGCCCACTGATGGACGGAAAAGGCTTGGGGTTTTCCAGCAACACTAAAATTTCACCTGAAGTCTGTTGCATTCATAAGAACTTTTCAGGCATCTGTAAGGCTATGTCTGTTCAAGTCATCTGAAGTGCTGAAAAGAAAATCAGTTGACCTAAGATCATAAATACTGCTTTAATGGTTGGAGGAATTTGATTAACTGAGGGCTAAGTGAAAAATGACTGTTCAGAAGGATATTTCAGTTCATCTTGTATTAATTAAACTGGAATTAGAGGAAAAGTTGCAATTTTTGTTTGTATTTCACTAATCTTATGAGTAGGTTTGTAATGAACTTAAAAGGTTGAGGAAAAGCCCTGTCTTCTATCTATACTCTTACCAAATAAATAAGTAAATAAATAAATAAAACTAATGTTAACATCTTTAAAATAATCTCGGTAGGAGCTAGGGTGGTAGTTCAGTTGGTTAAGTACTCATTGTGTGAACATGAGGACCTGAGTTCAACCCCCAGCCAGTCGTAGGGTTGCAGGCCTATAATCTTAGAACTGGGGAAGTGTAGACAAGGGGATACCTGTGGCCTGCTTGTCAGCTGTTACAACCAAAGTTGTGAACTCCAGATTCCATGGAAAAACATTGTCCCAAAAAATAATATGGAACCGGGCGGTAGTGGTGCACGCCTTTAATCCCAGCAGTTGGGAGGCAGAGGCAGGAGGATTTCTGAGTTTGAGGCCAGCCTGGTCTACAGAGTGAGTTCCAAGACAGCCAGAGCTATACAGAGAAACCCTGTCTTGAAAAACCAAAATAATAATAATAACAATAACAATAATAACAATAATAATAATGATAAGAGTGAATGTCAACCTCTGTCCTATACATACATGTGTACATACATTTGTTCACACACATGCCACGGTCACACACACATATACATTACACACACATGCACCTGTCTTACACACATACACACAAACACACATACACACCACACACATACATGCATACATGCACCTGTCACACACACATACACACATGCATACATGCACCTGTCTCACACACACACACACACACACACATACACACACACATGCACAATCACTTTTGCACTGAAACTCCCTTGGAATAATAAAAAGCTTTATGAATATTTTGAAAATGTACTTATAATTAAAATTTCAAGTTTTTTATAACTAAAACCATAGGTGTCTTAGAGTTTCCAGTGCTGTGAACAGACACCGTGACCAATACAACTCTTATAAAGGACAACATTTAATTGGGGCTGGCTTCCAGGTTCAGTCTAATCACCAAGGCAGGAAGCATGGCAGCACCCAGGCAGGCATGGTGCAGGCGGAGCTGAGGTTCTACCTCTTGCTGTGAAGGCAAACAGGAGAAATACTGGCTTCCAGGCAGCTAGAGGGTGGTCTCAAAGTCCACCCCCACAGTGACACACCTTCTCCAACAAGGCCAGACCTCCTAATAGTGCCACTCCTGGGCCAAGCATATTCAAACCATCACACTGGCTCTCTGATGAGGGTTGAGAGGTACACTAATCTATGGGTATAAAGATAAAAACTTAGTGCTACCACCAAAGGCCATGCTGTTGTCCAGGTCTGAGCTGCCTCCAAGGACCACATCTGTGCCCATGGTCCTACTGCAGCTGGGAGCCATGTCTGAGGTCTGAACTGTCACCAGAAACCGTCTGGAGGTGTGTGCTCCATGCTCCTGCTGACTGAGAAGAGCAAGGAGGCTGCTTTTGCTGTGATATCAATGACTGAAGAGGCATGGTGGAGGGGGAGGAACATGGAAGGCTTCAGTGACAATCTCTATTTTCACCAAACTCCTTATCCACCCCCACCCACCCACCCTCCACAGCCTAGACAGGAAGCCACCAAAGAGAACTCTTAAGAAGTATTATGGGGATGCTGAAGAGTAGCTCTCCACAACTGATGGCCTCTGGTCGGATCTGGGGGTGGGGGAGGGACTCAGCTGTATTTAATGGGGCAGACCACGGAGAGGTTGACCATGCTCCCGCGATGTGGATGACACAAATTGGAATATTATTTAGCAGGATTTCTATTGCTAAAATATTATGACCAGTAGCCAGCATGGTAGCAAACACCTCTAATCCCAGCGTTCAGGAGACAGAGGCAGGCAGAGCTCTGTGAGTTCAAGGCCATTCTGCTCTATATAGTGAGTTCCAGAACATCCAGGACAACACAGACAGACCCAGTCTCAAATAGATAGATGACAGACAGACAGACAGTCAGACAGACAGACAGACAGACATAACATTATGACCTAAAGCAGCTTAGGGAGGAAGGGTAATTTTATTTCATCTCGTACTTGCACAACACAGTCCATTATCCAAGAAAGTTAGAGTAGGAACTGAAGGCAGAAACCTGGAGATAGGAACTGCCGCAGAAGCCTCAGAGAATGCCGCTTACCAGCTTACCCAGCCTGCTTTCTTACCCCATCAGGACCATTTGCCCAGGGATGGCACCCCACAGTGTGCTGGGATCTTTATCATTAGTCAAGAAAATGCACTGACAGACTTGCCCACATGCTAAACTGGTAGGGGCATTTTCTCAATTGAGGTTTCTCCTCCCAATGACTCTAGCTTGTGTCAAGTTGACAAAAATAAAAACAAAACAAAATAAAACCAAAACTAACCTCTATGTGCTTGGGTATAGACCCATCTCCTGGAGCATGGACAGTCTCTTGGGGACCTCATCTCTGAACAAAAACTGATCTCTGGACCCCAGGAGCCATTTATTACCAATAGATTATCAGACAGCATTTCATGAGCCCCTCCCTATCCATGCTAGGATTTTGTCTGGCTTGATGCTGTACCATTCTTATATGCAGTTAAACTTGTTTGTGCCCATGTGTGCAGTGTTTCTGTCATGTCTTGTCGTACCCTCTTTTCCAGATGGCCCCTGAACCATAAGATCTCACACAGTTTCCCATTTATACATGAGAACTCCCAAAAGTGTTATTCTCTTGCATGTTAACGAGTTGTAAGTCTCTTAGTTACCATCTACTACAAAAAGAAGCCCCTCTGATGAGAGTTGAGAGGTGCAGTCATCTATAAATAAGATAAGATAAAGGTAAGAACTTCAGGCAGAGGTTCTTAATTTGTGGGTTGCAAACCCTCTGGCGGTCACATATCAAATATCCTGCATATCAGATATTTATATTGTTATTCATATGAGTAGCAAAATTACTGTTATGAAGCAGAAGTACAATAATTTTATGGTTTAGGGGTGCACCACAACATAAGGAACTACATTAAAGGGTCAGAGCTTTAGGAAGGTTGAGAACCACGGACTTAGAGGGAGCGCAATACAATGTCCAGCAGAATAACAATGCTGGGCTTTTCTCTATGGCCATAGCCAACCATCGATTTGGGGCTCAGTTAATGGTTCTAGACATGAGCTCCACCTTGTGGAATGGACTTTAAAGCAGAAGGTGGTTGGTTACTTCCGTAACATCTGTGACACTGTTGTCCCAGTGGTTGTACCCTGACAAACCAGTCACTGTTGTACATGAGTTCACAGCAGGGTAAGTCTGTTCATGAATTTTCTCCCCCAAGTTGTATGCATACAACCCTGCAGCACTGTGAAAGCTAGCCAGCAGGAATAAACCTACCAGGTCTATACCAGATTGATTTCTCTGTGTTCTGAGTCAATAATGTGGTGTCTTCAGCAACAAGGTTTGAACATCAAGTTTTGAAGGGTAAGCAAGATCTGCGGCAGTAACCAATACCACTTAAATCCAGATATTATAGTGTATATGTGATTTAAACATTAAAATAAGTCTTTTTTTTTAAGGCTGTAAAAAAAAATAAAATAATGACATTTTGGGAAGATAGATAGAACTGGAAATCATTATGTTAAGTAAAATATGTCAGACTCAAAGCCAAACTTGCATGTTTTCCCTCAGATGCAGAACCTAAATTGAAATTTTATATGCATATGTATATACGTATTTGTATATTCATGCTAACACTGCTTCTATTTAATTCTAGGAATTCTAAATTTTCCTCCTTGATTTCTTCGGCGCCGTCTGTTTATTTGGAAGTGGCTATTTGTTTGCAGCTTTTGTGGTTCTATTGTTTCTATTGCTGTTACTTTCAAGTTTTGTTCTATGGTTTAATAACAAACCAGGGTTCATTCCCTTTTTAAAAAAATTCCTTAAGACTTGCTTTGTGGCCTATATGATCAATTTTAGAAAAAGCTCTATGTGCCACTGTGAATAATCTCTATTCCCTATCTGTGGGGGGATATTCTTTAGAAATATTAGAGCCTTTTGATCTATAGTGTCATTTCACTCCAAGATGTCTTTGCTGAGATCTAGTTGGGATGACTTACCTAAAGTCAATCATGGAGTATTAAAGTCTCTCACCATTGTCGTATCAGCGTCTACCTGATCTGTTGTGCTTGCTTAGTGCATCTGATGAAATGGAGAACTCCAACATTCATTGCCTAGATGTTCACAACTGCTTTACCTCTTGAAGAATCAGCCCCTTATTAGCATATGAACATTACCCTTTTCACATCCTCTGTAGTTTGAGACCCAAGTCTACATTTCCAGAAATGAGAATGTGCCTGCTTGCTTGTGGCTTTTGGTTCTTTCAGGAGGCTGTTAAAGGTACAGCTGTGTTCGGTTTGGTTTCTTCTCCTTGCCCCCACCCACCTTCTTCCCTGTCGTTTTCAAGTATCCTGTCACTGCCTTTGAGATCCAGGAAGATCCTTCTCTGTTCATCTCTTCAACTGTTCGTCTCTTATTCTCATTTCTTATGCTTCATTTTCCCTCATCACTGGCCCTGCACTAATGCTGTGCTGATCTTTGTATTCAAGACATGGCATTGCAATGCTTGACTCACAATGTGTCTGCCTCGACTAAACAGTAGAATGCAGAGCCTGACCACAGGAAGGGACACTAGATGACACTCCTGGCTCACAACACCCATATCTAAGGGAGATACATAGAGGTGTAGACACTCATTCACAGTTCATTCTAAACAATACACCAACTGAGGGTTTAGAACAAACCTGGGTGTGGGTCGCCCTCTGGTGTTGAAACGGTGACAACAAACGAAAGTGTCTTCATGACAAATCCAGTCTTAGAGTGACAGCCACTGCTGAGATTGTAGACAAAGGAAATAATTAGCCTGCTAAGAACTTCTGGGAAAGTAAGAACAGACTGCAATAAACACATGATTTAATGCTCAGATTACGTTGCACACCAAGTCCAAGTAACATCAAGAACTTCCAGTAAAGAGAGATGATTAGGAATTGGTAGAGAAGCTAGAGGAAGGGGAAGAGAAAGGAACAAAGGCAGTAGAAAACAGGCATAACCAATGCCTGCTTTCATGCATGGAAAGGTCAGTGAGTCCCATTTCTGTGTACCAGAAATATGTGTTAATTTAAATTTTTCCAAGGCTGGTAGAGTGGAGTAGAAAGAGTGAAAATGAGGTACAGAAAGTAGTCATAAGCAACAGAGATAAAGCCTAAAATGTGGGTTGAGGGCAGCTGTGCAGTGGTTTGAATGAAGAATGTCCCTCACAGGCTCCAGTGTTTGAATGCTTGGTCTCCAGTTGGTGGTGCTGTTGGGGTTGGCTTGGAAGTGCGGCTTGCTGGAAGGAGACCATCCTGGGCAGGGGGAGCCTTTGAGGGTACAGAGCTCCCCCATACTTTCAGTTTGCTTTCTCTGCTTACATTTGAAGATGTGCACTCAGCTTCCTGCTGTTGCTATCCTGTCTGCTACTTGCTACCATAATTTCTGCCATGACTGACTCTTATCCCTCTGGAACCATGAGTCCAAATAAAATCGTTTTAAGTTTTCTTGCTTATGGTGTTTTATCACAGCAACAGAAAAGGTAATGAATAAAAACTGTTAAGGAAGCCAAACAAGTTTCAAGAAACCACTCATTCATACACACACACACACACACACACACACACACACACACATACCCTCAATACTCTAATAGAGAAACTTAGTAAAAAAAAAAATAGTAGTCACTCTTTTTAAATTAAACAAAAATCTTTGAACTGGAAATACCTTAAGTGAGTAAATTAAATAAAATAACAAATGTTGAAAAAAGCACCAATATTAAATATATCAAAGGAAAAATGGGTGAGACTGAATTCAGACTTATTAAAGAAAAGAGTGAAGAAGAATGAAGAAATTGTGAGAATGTTGGGGTCACACTAAAGGCAAAAAGAAAAATATGGATTATTGTGGTTCAAAGTCTTCTGGAAGTCAAAGAAAGCTTATTCAAAGGGATAATAACAGAAAATTTCCCAAACAAACGAAGATACAAATATTCAAATACAGTAACCTTAGTGAACGTAGTCTACCCCCAAGACATTATAATCACGCTTTCAAAGGTCAAAGAGCAAGAGAAAATCCTCAAAGCACAGAGAGAAAAGAAGTGGACAGACTGCAGAATCCTCGTGGACAGACTGCAGAATCCTCATGGACAGACTGCAGAATCTTCGTGGACAGACTGCAGAATCCTCATGGACAGACTGCAGAATTCTCGTGGACAGACTGCAGAATCCTCGTGGATGGACTGCAGAATCCTCGTGGACGGACTGCAGAATCCTCATGGACGGACTGCAGAATCCTCATGGACAGACTGCAGAATCCTCATGGACAGACTGCAGAATCCTCATGGACAGACAGCAGAATCCTCATGGACAGACTGCAGAATCCTCATGGACAGACAGCAGAATCCTCATGGACAGACTGCAGAATTCTCGTGGACAGACTGCAGAATCCTCATGGACAGACTGCAGAATCCTCGTGGACAGACTGCAGAATCCTCATGGACAGACAGCAGAATCCTCATGGACAGACTGCAGAATCTTCATGGACAGACTGCAGAATCCTCATGGACAGACTGCAGAATTCTCATGGACAGACTGCAGAATCCTCGTGGACAGACTGCAGAATTCTCGTGGACAGACTGCAGAATCCTCGTGGACAGACTGCAGAATCCTCGTGGACAGACTGCAGAATCCTCGTGGACAGACCTGAATCCTCATGGACAGACTGCAGAATCCTCATGGACAGACTGCAGAATCCTCATGGACAGACTTCAGAATTCTCGTGGACAGACTGCAGAATCCTCATGGACAGACTGCAGAATCCTCGTGGACAGACTGCAGAATCCTCGTGGACAGACTGCAGAATCCTCATGGACAGACTGCAGAATCCTCGTGGACAGACTGCAGAATCCTCGTGTTGTCTGAGCACACCAGGAGAAAGTGGTGGGAGAGTTTCCTGGTACTGAGGAAAGCATTGACCAACCAGAATGCATACCCAGCCAAAATCTGTTCTTCAGAAATGAAGGAAGGGTAAAGAATATCTCTCCCCCAAGCCCTGTCCTGTAGGAAGGCTAAGAGAGCCCTTCAAACAGATAAAAATGTTAGTGAACAGAATACCAGAAGACATAAAAATAATGAGAAAGGACAACAGCTAAAATTCATATTTTTCTGTTATTACAAGGTGATACATAAGCCATTCATATCTTAGTCATATGAAGACTAAAAATAATTATAATAGATTAGTTATGCCTTATATTTTCGAAAATGGTTAAGACAGAGAGATGCAACATGGATACCAAATATTTAGACTGTGTCGTGCAACTTCGAAACTCAGAAGAAAACATCTCAAGATACAGGCATAGAGAATGTCTTTCTGAATTTAGCTCCAAGTGCTCAAGAAATAACAGGAAATGACTAAGAATTGCATCAAATTAGAAAGCTTGCTTCTGAACAGCAAAGGGAACAATTAGCAGAGTGAAGTGGCCAGCTACGGAACGGGAGGAAATGTTTGCTAAATATTTATATGACATGGAAATAATACCCGTAATATATTCTCAAAATTGGAAAATTAAGCAACAAAAGAAAAATAATCTAATCAATAAATAGGCAACTTCAATAGATACTTTTCAAAGTAAATGTTAAAAAATAATGACCAATAAATAATAAATTTAAAATGTTAAACGCTTTAGCCACTGGGGAAATAAAAATCAAAACTACACTGAGATTCCATCTCACCCCAGTCAGAAAAACCAAACCAAACAAAGCAAACAAAAAAACCAAAATCCAACAAATGTTGGCAAGGGGAAAAAGAACTCTTATAGTGTGCTGACAGACGTATAAATCAACGTACCCACTCAGAAATCAGTAAGGACATCCTTTATGAGTTTCATGGTCATAGATCATGAACACATCAGGAGGAATCCAAGCATACAGTAAAATTTTTTGCATATTTACATTTATCACACACTATCTTTAATAGTGAAGTCAAGGACTAAGCTTTGGTGCCTAGCAGCAGAGAAAATGGGGGTGTGTCGTGTGAGAACAAGCAATGCGGTATCCTGCCATAGAGTGAAACCATGTCATCTGCAGGGAAATAGATGGGGATAAAAATCATTGTGCTATATGAAGCAACCTAGGGTCTCCTCGACGAGACAAGGGTCACGTGACTTCCCTCGTGTGTGAAATATGGAAGTGGGGAAGGCCATGAGAGCAGAAAGGAGACTATTGGTGACAAGAAAAGCTCAAGGGGCTTCTGAGAAGGTCCAAGATCCATGCAGGACAGATCAAACACCTGTACATCACCCCCGCGTCTCTTCCTGTTAGAAGCCACCAGAAGTTCAGAAGGCCATATCTAGGTGCTAGGTCAAAAGCAACGTGAAAAAATGGCTCAGCTGCTCTCAGCATCCCTGTGGTTCTTGGTGGAGGGTGGAGGACTCATGAACTTCTCCTACCCCATCCTCTTTGGCTTGTCTGTTGTGGTTCTTCTTGTTCAGCTTATATTTACGCCATCATGAGGAGAATTTATGAGTGTAGTTTCTGACATTAAACACAATCTCACAGCAAACTCCTGATCCTCTGGCTCATACACTCTTCTGGCCCCTTCTTCTCCCATAATTCCTGAGACTTAGGTGCAGGAGTCGTTTCATACATGTAGACTGCTGGGACTGGGGCTCCACATCTATGAAATTTGATTGGTGGTGGTTTTCTATGATGATCTTCAGCTGGTACATCCTAAAGTCTTCCTGACAAGAGGAGTGCATATGTTGATAGACAACAGGTAAGTGCCAAACTTATCTGGTGTGTTTAAAAACAAACGTTTAGAATGTACTTCGAGATTATAAGGCAGTTTTAGGAAAGCTGTAGTTGTAGGTTCTCCTCCAAGATCCATGAGTTCCCCAGCTTTGGGCAGGTGGCTAGGTTTCCAGTAGCAGGCATGATTTTCCTCTTGTTGAGTGGGTCTCCCCTCCTTTGCAAGCTTGCATGGCGCTTTCTGTACCATGAGAGCTAGTCTTTAAGGAGGAGATATTCAGGTGCTTTCCAGCTCAGGACCTCTGGACCCTGTGTCTGAAGTACAAGTTACCTTCAGCAATAGGGGCCTACCTTCCACCTCTAGAGGGCAATCAAGGCCAATAACAAGAACCTGTGATGTTTTAGGAGTCTCCTGGACCAAAGCTCAAAAGAGGATTTCTTTTTTTTTTTTTTAGATTGAAATAA
>NW_022196905.1:164726411-164726565 GCF_008632895.1 Mastomys coucha | reverse complement strand
TTAGATTGAAATAAGGATTTATTGAAGAAGTTTTCAAGGTGACTAGGAAGCATAAAAACTGGGGTTATCATGGATATAAGCGTCTGTGGGAAAACATTTCTTTTTTGACTGGCATAAATCTTTATGACCATCTCTTAGTTTACAGAAGATTTTC
>NW_022196905.1:164724905-164725146 GCF_008632895.1 Mastomys coucha | reverse complement strand
AAATACAATAATATTAACAAACACAGTAGAGTGCCAGGCAGTGGTGGCACATGCCTTTAATCCCAGCACTTGGGAGGGCAGAGGCAGGTGGATTTCTGAGTTCGATGCCAGCCTGGTCTACAGAGTGAGCTCCAGGACAGCCAGGTCTATACAGAGAAACCCTGTCTCAAAACAAAACAAAACAACTAAACACAGTAGAGTAAATATATCAAACAATGTTAATCACTTGTTATCTTGTCAC
>NW_022196905.1:164705036-164719574 GCF_008632895.1 Mastomys coucha | reverse complement strand
TTGATTTAAGTTTTATTGCATTATGATGAGAAAAGATACATGGTTTCAATTTATCTGAATTTGTTAACTTTTAAAAACATATTTTAAGTAAATGGAATTAAATCACATTCTTGTTTCCCTTTTTACCCCAACTCCTCCCAGAGACTCCCCTTTCAATATATACAATACCTTTTTTGTCATATTCTTTAAAATTTATAAAATATTATAACAATAAAAATGAGTATTATAAAAGTTGTTTGATATAAAACAACAATCAATTTAACAGTCTTATGTAGATGCTTGTCTATGGTAATACTGAAAATACATACATTTTTCTCACTATAAATTTTAAATACTCCAAACGTATTAACTGTATATTTCAAAATAATACATCACTAATAATATTTTCTTACATAAACATAAATATATAAAGTGGTTTTGTTTGTTTGTTTGTTTTATATTTAGTAGAGCTTAAAATCTTGGCTCTTACTGTGGTAACTTGATACAAGAGTTACAAACATCAAGCAAAGCATTCAGTCTTACTCTTTGTTGTTCTCTTACAAACCCCCTCCCAATTTAATTGTCTACATTTCTTTTGGGTATATAAATACTTTTAAAATATGTAAGCTATTCTAAAAACCATAGTATAGTGTAAAAACATAATATAAACAATACTACTAATAGAGAGGCTGAGGTAGGAGACACAAGGTCTTAAGACCATTATGTTGTACACAACAAGACACTGTCATGAACAAACAAGCTGAAAGTGTATATGGATTGTATAATATTGGACCTATTTCTCCAATTACCAAATTAGAGGGACCATTGGATGACAGTCAGTAAATTTCTAATTCCCCATATTTTTTGGATTCCAATCGATTAGGGTATGTTGATAATATTAATTTTCATATTAAGATATTAAGAAAAAGTAATTGTTACTTCCTGTTGTTTTTGTTGTAAGAGGTGAAATTAGGTTTGTGTGGATTTGTTGAAAGATTACTTTCTTGCATCATCTAGGGTATAGTTTTGCTCCTTATGTTGATGTTTTCCATCTATTATCCTTTGTAGGGATGGATTTGTGGAAAGATATTGTGTAAATTTTGTTTTGTCATGGAATATCTTGTTTTCTCCATCTATGGTAATTGAGAGTTTTGCTGGGTATAGTAGTCTGGGCTAGCATTTGTGTTCTCTTACGGTCTGTATGACATCTGCCCAGGATCTTCTAGCTTTCATAGTCTCTGGTGAGAAGTCTGGTATTATTCTGATAGGTCTGCCTTTATGTTACTTGACCTTTATTGCTTTTAAAATTCTTTCTTTGTTTAGTGCATTTGGTGTTTTAATTATTATGTGATGAGAGGAATTTCTTTTCTGGTCCAGTCTATTTGGAGTTCTGTAGGCTTCTTGTGTGTTCACGGGCATCTCTTTCTTTAGGTTAGGGAAACTTTCTTCTATAATTTTGTTGAAGATATTTACTGGCCCATTACATTGGGAGTCTTCACTCTCTTCTATACCTATTATCCTTAGGTTTGGTCTTCTCATTGCGTCCTGGATTTCCTGGATGTTTTGGGTTATGAGTTTTTTGCTTTTTTACGTTTTCTTTGACTGTTGTGTCAATGTTTTCTATGGTGTCTTCTGCCCCTGAGATTCTCTCTTCTATCTCGTGTATTCTGTTGGTGATGCTTGCATCTACAATTCCTGATTTCTTTCCTAGGTTTTGTATCTCCAGGGTTATCTCTCTTTCTGATTTCTTTATTGTTTCTATTTCCATTTTTAGATCCTGGATGGTTTTGCTCATTTCCTTCACTTGTTTGATTATGTTTCCCTGTAGTTCTTTAAGGGATTTTTGTGTTTCTTCTTGAAGGGCTTCTAGCTGTTTACCTGTGTTCTCCTGTACTTCTTTGAGGATGTTATTTATGTCTTTCTTAAAGTCCTGTATCATCATCATGAGAAGTGATTTTATATCTGAATCTTGCTTTTCTGGTGTGATGGTGTGTCTAGGACTTGCTATGGTGGGAGAATTGAGTTCTGAAGATGCCAAGTAACCTTGGTTTGTGTTGTTTATTTTCTTACGCTTGCCCTCCGCCATCTGGTTATCTCTAGTACTACCTGCCCTAGCTAAATCTGACTGGAGCCTATCCTTTCTGTGATCCTGGTTGTGTCAGAACTCCTCAGAGTCAAGATGTCTCTGTGATCCTGTGATCCTCGACTTGTTAGAGCACCTGGGAGTGGAGCTTCCTCTGGGTGTTGTGGGACTGGCTGTGGAGCTTGTGCCCAAGGTCTGCTCAGGACACCAGCAAGCCCAGACAGACCGGAATTCTGTTATGGGTTTTGTTAGATGATCTTTGGCTCTTGGAACGAGCACTGTCAGCCCGATGAGAAAACTTCAGTTAAACTATATATGTATATTCATACACAGGCAGGTATATATTATACAATTGTTAAAGCATGTAGTTAATGGTGTGGTTCCTTATGACTTTTTCAGACATTCTTACTGTTATTTTCCCTCTCTCCTCCTTCTTCTGTATTTACCTTCTCCACTCCCTAATTAGAGCCCTCCTATTTTCCCATTTCCACAATCAGATCATTTGTACTCTGCTAATCTCCTCCCTGTTACTACCTCACTCTACCCAGAAACCACAGCCAAGGTCCCTTTTTACTTTCCTAGCTTCTGCAGTGCTAACATCTGGAGATTTGTAGTAAGGGACCTCTGATGATGGAGAACCTGCAACATTTGTTTTTCTGGGTCTGGGTTGTCTTGCTCATTCCTATTTCTGTCCATTTACCTGCAAAGTTTATTATTTCATTTTACAGATGAATAGTATTCCATTGTGTGTGTGTGTGTGTGTGCATGTGTGTGTGTATATGTGCATGTGTGTGTGTATGTGTGTGTATGTGTATGTGTGTGTATTATGTGTCTTTGTGTATGTATGTGTGTATGTATATGTCTTTGTGTGTGTATGTGTGATTGTGTGTGTATATGTGTATGTGTGTATATATGTGTATGTGTGTGTATGTGTATATATGTGTGTATGTGTATGTGTGTGTATGTATGTGTCTTTGTGTATGTGTATATGTATGTATGTGTATGTGTGTATGCATGTGTATATGTGTGTGCATGTGTGTGTATGTGTGTGTATGTGTGTTTGTGTGTGTGTGTGTGTGTGTGTGTGTGTCACATTTTCATTATCCATTTGTCAGTGGAAAGACATTTGGTTGTTTCCATTTCCTGGCTATTGTGACAAGAACAGCAATCAAGATGGCTAAGCATGTGTCTGTGGAGTAGAATAGTGTTTGGATAAGCGAAGGATTGGTATACTTGAGTCATACGGTAAATTTGGTTCTCGTTTTTTGAGAATTCTCCACACTGATTTCGAGAGTAGCTGCACCAGTGTGCAATCGCACTAAGGATGAAGGGCTGTTCCTTTCCCCCTTCACCCCTCCAGCATTTGTTGGCAACCGCTTTGTTGATCTTAGCCACTCTGACTAGGATAAGATAAAACCTTAAGGTTGTCTTGATTTGCAGTTCCCTAATTGCTAGGGGCAATGAACAATTGGAGATATTTCTTAGTCATTTTTTTCTTATTTTGAGAACTGTCAAGTCCCAGGTCCCATTTTTTTCTTTGAGTGGGTTATTTGCTTATTTGACTCTGTTATTATTTATTTCTTTAATATTCTGGATACTTATCCTTATCAGATGTACAGCCGGCAGAGTGTCTCTCCTATTCTACGGGCTTCCTCCTCACTGAGATGATTGTTTCTTTAGCTATGCAGAAGTTTCAGTCTTATAAAGTCTCACTTGTCAATTGTTGGCCTTAACTCTTTCCCTTCCTGAGGTCCCTTTGTTCTCTCTGGTCCCTTGGTTTCTGACCCCACTATGCCTGGATAATCTTGCATTTGTTTGTAATTTCAATGACATAGACATATTAACAATGTCATAGGCAAATGAAGAAAAAGAAGAGCCAAGTGACACCACTTTCAGAGTTCTTTTAAGTGTCTGGTTTTATGGTTGTGTGTTAAATCTTCTCTAGGTTATAGGTACTTATATGATTAAAGGGATGGGGAGAGACACATTTAAATAAAGAACACTTGCTGATTTTTTCAGCTTGACTTCTCCCATCTGCAAGCACACACAAATTGGTTATGGGTATACACTTTCAAGCAGTGGTCACCCCAAATCCAAACATTGTTATCCAGAAATGTCGAGACATTGGTAAAAGCAGGTACTTCTATCAGATTGCTCCTGATTACTCATGAATGCAAACTGCCATGAACCCATGATCTTAATAATTTACAGATATCAGAGTGTGATTAGCCGGGCAGTGGTGGCGCACACCTTTAATCGCACACTTGGGAGGCAGAGGCAGGCGGATCTCAGAGTTCGAGGCCAGCCTGGTCTACAGAGTGAGTTCCAGGATAGTCCAGGGCTAAACAGAGAAACCCTGTCTCAAAAAAAGAAAAAAAAAAAGAACAAAACCAAAAAACAGAGTGTGACTAACACTTAAAAAGTAAACGTTCTGTTTTTTATAAGACACACACACCTCTATGTATGTATGTATGTAGGGATGGATGGATGCATGCATGCATGCATGCATGTAGGTATACTGTCTGTCTCTTGGCAGGACCCATCAGGCCCAGAAGATAAGATTCATTTGGGCAACTTAATGCAGATTTAAAGGATGACAGAAGCCTTGGATCCAGCCACTTTTCACTGGACTCAACAGTTAGTTTCCTACCCCAAATAAATCACTGGGTTAAACTTTACTTTTAAAAAGTGCCTTTTGTATATGGATGATAATGGTAAGTTGTCATATGCCTTCTGTATATGAATGACAATGGTAAGTTATCGTATGCCCTTTGTATATGGATGACAATGGTAAGTTGTCATATGCCTTCTGTATATGAATGACAATGGTAAGTTATCGTATGCCCTTTGTATATGGATGACAATGGTAAGTTGTCATATGTATATGGATGACAATGGTAAGTTGTCATATGTATATGGATGACAATGGTAAGTTATCGTATGCTGTTTAAGGTCACTGAAAAGCTGGCTCTAGAGATGGGACTTGAGCTGCCTACTTCAGATTCAAGCATTTTTGTCTCAAAGCTTCCCTACAGGTGATATCATATTACAGCATATATGCAACTTAGGTGCAACTTTCTTCTATTAAGATGGTGTTCCATAGTATCTTCTAAACTAACCAACTGCTATATTTATACTTTTAATTATTCCTGCCTACAATGATAACATCTGGACTTGTTAAATGTTAATCTTCCTTCACAGAAGGAGATGATGGACCAGGACATCCTAAACAGTTATATGCAGCTAGGTCTTAATTCTACAAGGGTGGAAAAGACTAAGAAAGGAGGGAGTGGCTCTATCTATACAGCTATGGGGAGCTATTATACATAATGGATGAAGATTCCAATGCCCTTAGGAAAATTTCATACAACATATAGTAAATTTATTTAATTATGTTTCATACTATTAAGATTGTCTTAATTTTTTTCAAAAAGTATTTTTATATAAAAGTTGAGAAATATGGATGTTTTCAGAACCTAGGGAGAAAACAAAAGAAAATACCTGTCACAATTCCTAATGGAAATTAAAAGACAATGATAATATGGCTTGCCATTCAAAACTACAAGTACAGGGTTGACATGGAATGATCTTCAGCTCTGAGGACTTTTGTCCTGACAAAAATTCTTGTTTATAAGAATGTTCCTCATTCAAAACCATCAATATCACTAAAGCTCTTGCTGTGATATGAATTTACTCCAGGTCTGTAAGACCACAGGAAAATATAAAATGTTAAAAGGAGAAGAATAGAAGGTTGCATAGTTAATAAAAATAGTCAAAATATTTTAGATAAGCATAAGTCATGTATATGTATGTGTATGTGTGTATAAAACATATTCTGTCCTACAAATATAACAATAGAAAAAAGTCATAAAAACTTAAAGTCAAGTCACAGATGACCTGAATAAGTTATGTAAGTGTGGTTTGAATGAGAACAGCTCACATATTTGAATGCTTAGTCACCAAGGAGTGAAACTGTTTGAAAGGATTAGAAAGACTAGGAGGCATGGCCTTGTTGGAACAAGTGTGGCCTTGTGAGAGGGTGTCACTGGGGATGGGTTTTGAGGTTTCAAAAGCCTATGCCAGGCTCAGTGGCTCTCTCTTCCAGGCAACTGTGGATCCAGATGTAAAGCTCTCAGCTAATGTTCTACCTCCTGCCTGCATGCTGCTGTGCTCCCTGCCATAATGATAATGGATTAGTCCTCTGAAACTGTAAGCCTCCAATTACAATGCTTCCTTTTGTAAGAGTTGCCATGGTCATGGTGTCTCTTCACAACAATAGAACAGCGACTAAGACAGTAAGATTTGTAAAGAATAGGACTAGAGGATTGTGGAGGTTTGAATATGCTTGGCCCTGAGAGTGGCACTATTAGGAGATGTGGTCTTGTTGGAGTAGGTGTGGCCTTGTTGGAGGAAGTGCGTCACTGTGGGAGTGGGCAATAAGACCTTCTTCCTAACCACATGGGAGCCAGTCTTCTCCTAGAAGCCTTCAGATGAAGATGTAGAACTCTCAGGTCCTCCTGCACCATGCCTACCTGGATGCTGCCATGCTCCTGACTTGAGGATAATGGACTGAACCTCTAAACCTGTAAGCCAGTCCCAATTAAATGTCATCCTTATAAGAGTTGTGTTAGTCACGGTGTCTGTTCATAGCTGTAAAACCCTAAGACAAGGATGATACATTTAATGATTAGAGCTTATTAGTATCCATAAGGTTGTGATCTATTCATGTTAGAAAATTCTGACTTTAATTTTATGCTAATTACACACATTTTTGTTAGCTTTGTCAGGTGTTAGCCACTTGAGGACACTGAATCACAATGGCTGTGATAGTGATTAATTGTCCATATTTTTAGTCTTGTGAATGTCACCTTATGAGAAGCAATTTTACTATTCTCCTCAGTAATTATATTTTATGATGAAATTCTTTATGAGGAAAGTGAGATTACTTGATATAAAAGATAATGTCAAGTATTTCCATTGCTGGGAATCTCACTTAAATTATGAGGATTCTAAAATAAAGAAAATGCCAGTTTTGAAGAATACATTAAATACTAAAATAAAAATGACCAACCTTTTAGCTTCTGGATATAATAAAAATTGAAATAACCTCTTAATAACTGCTGAAATGTTTTTGCTATAACAGCTAATAACAAAGTATATATAAGTAATGAAGAAAAACTTAATGTCTGATCTATTAAATTGTTTTGGTTGTTTTTATGAAGGTGAATTATGGAAGAACTAGGGAAATGAGGACTCCATCTTCTCCACAGGTTGTGTTTATGATTTGAGGTTTATTTTGGTATAAAAAGAACTTCAATTTAAAAATGCTATTTCTTAAGTTTCAAAATCTTAACAAAGAAAATTTCTAGTTTATTATGAGCCATTAAAAGATATGAGCTCATGATCAATCACCTTATAAGTGATTAAATGTCTTTAATATGCTAGAACTATGTTTGTAGTCATGGTAAATATAAATGTACTTTATTTACAGAGGCAAGATTAGAGGAAGAGGCCAATTTATATCTCCCATCATATAAACTTCTATATATGTTGTCAATGCATCAAAGTTAAGCCTAAAGCAGGTAGATCAGAACAAATTTGAAAATAAACTTAAAGTTTGCAAGTCTGGAATAATATTTAGAATCAAGAGTATTTTAGAAATAGAAACTATAAAAGTAAGACCTGGTTGTGGAATTGAACACTTGAATAAAACAGGTTAAATTTATAATATATGCATACTATAAGAGTAATTGGTTGGTATACTTTCATATCAGAACATCTTCCGGTTCAAACAGTGCCCTTTTCCCTTGAATGGGACACGGACCCCATCAGAGTAAGGTGCATGCTAACCTCAATGCAAGAAAAGGATGCATGGGAAGTAAGACTTGTTAGAGTCTGTTGCTCCTGTTCCCAGGAGCTAGACCTGAGTGCAGGCTAGTCCAGTGAAACGTCCTCCTTATCTACAGGGAAGATGAATTGCTTCTTCCGTCTCACATGAACGGGAAATGGACTCTCTTACCCGGGGGAGGATCTTGGATTCTATGCCCACATTCTAAGTATCTCAAGCAATGGAGAGGTAAATAGCAGTTACTCTGCACCCGGTGTCTCCGGAACTGATAATTGATGTCGCTGTAAACAGAGGAGCCTTGTTCCTAAGCCTATTGACTGGCATGGCACCTGAATGCTAGTTCAGTTAGCCATACGTTTATCCTGGTACTCAGTTCTCCTCCTTCTAGCAGTCTAGCTAAGTCTATGGGGAGTTTCACTTAAAGAAGCTTTGTCACATGGCCATTCGTCACAGCTGGCTGAACTGTGGACACTCAGACATTCAAACACTGAGCTGTAGGCATCATCCTGGGGATTCACCATGGCTAGGTTAAAAAAATAATAATAAAGGCAGTACCAACTGAAAAAAAAAAAATACTGGACTTGAAAAGCCTACTCAGTCTAGCCCTTCCAAGTCACCATCTAGCAACTCGTTAGCCTTGACCACACCTGGAAGTCATTTGGTCAATGCAAGTTTGAGGAACTCCACAGCCCTGTTCCCACTGCAAACCTGGAAGCCAATGACTCTACACCCAGCAGAGGTTTAAGGAATTCAACAACAGATACCTGGAGATGGGGATTTTGGTGCTGTCTTCTTTCCTTTGGACTCATGGCATTACCAACTTTAATGCTTTCCATAGCTACCATGGCTCCTCAGGATCGGAGCCTGGATTTATTTATTTCATTTCTTTAGTAATTTATTCCTAGTTAACAGTATATCTTTATAAATATATGAATATCCTCTTGGAAATAAAATAGAGCCTTAGAGCTCTGCTCCAAATAAATGTGATGATATATCTGAGATAATGTACTGGCTGGTTTTGTGTGTCAACTTGACACAGGCTGGAGTTATCACAGGGAAGGGAGCTTCAGTTGGGGAAGTGCCTCCATGAGACCCAGCTGTGGGGCATTTTCTCAATTAGTGATCAAGGGGGTAGGGCCCTTTGTGGGTAGTGCCATCCCTGGGCTGGTAGTCTTGGGTTCTATAAGAGATCAGGCTGAGCAAGGCTGGGGAAGCAAGCCAGCAAAGAACATCCCTCCATGGCCTCTGCATCAGCTCCTGCTTCCTGACCTGCTTGAGTTCCAGTCCTGACTTCCTTTGGTGATCAACAGCAATGTGTAAGTAAGCCAAATACACCCTTTCCTCCCCAACTTGCTTCTTGGTCATGATGTTTGTGCAGGAATAGAACCCCTGACTAAGACGGATAATATACTTGTTTTCTGGAAAGAGAACTCCCCCCCACACATACACACACAGAGAGAAACACACACATAAGAGCCGTCCAAAATGTATTAGATACACTTAGATCAGAATGAGTTCAAGACCTCTTATATGCCTACATATATTCAGGTTTCCCACTGAAAAGTGTTACATTTGCTCCTCTCCCTTGAGAGGCGACCACTGCCAATATCTGCCCAGACAGCAAGTCCTGTTTGCTAAAGGCAAAACTGCACATTTCAGCTTTTGTAAAACTTGTTCAGGAGCTGGAGAGATGGCTCAGAGCTTAAGAGCACTGTCTGCTCTTCCAGAGGTCCTGAGTTCAATTCCCAGCAACCACATGGTGGCTCACAACCATCTGTAATGAGATCTGGTATCCTCTTCTGGTGTGTAGGCATAAATAAATAATTAAAAAAAAAAAAACTTGTTCAGTTTGGGAAAGTGATCCATTTGGGGTGGAGATTAAAGACCACCCTAAAATGGTCACCGGCTTAAGACAATGCCTAACCCTATACAAACCAGGACTTATTTCTGATTGAGACTGGGCCTCTTTAAGCAATAGTCAGAGACTTTTGCTTGTGATAATTGAAGAAGTGCCATGTTTCCTTGATGCAAGACTCCTTATCTGAATGATTAAGGATAGGTCATCGATAAAGAGCCCTGCCTGCATCAAGGGAACAGGCTCTGAATGGCTACTTCCTTTCCATTCTTTTTAGGGATTCTGTGCTGGTTGCTGATATTGAATAGATAAAATAAAAGACCTATCAGGAGGAGTGGTCTTAGATAAAATAAGAGACCTATCAGGAGGAGTGGTCTTAAACACAACCAGAGCTCACACAGGTTTATCTTTTAATCAGTGTGGTAACTTCTGGATATTACCCTATACACGCTATCTTAGACATATGTATGTGAATGATAGTTAAAAGGCAGGAGAAAGTTAGTGAAATTGCCTGTGTGTTAAGGCTGGGCCTCAACTCTCCCAATGAGAAATTCTCAGTACTCAGAGATAAAGAAAAAAGGGTTGATCTTTCATGAGGTCTTAAGCAACTGTAATAAAAAAACATTCTCTTTTTAATTTTTATTTTTTATCTCTCTCCCTGGCTTCATCTGGAGTCCGTGTGCATGTGTGTGTGTGTGTGTGTGTGTGTGTGTGTGTGTGCCCCTAGTGTCCACAGATACTGGAAGAGGGTACCAGATGCCCTGAAGCTAGAGTTAAAGGCAGTTGTGAGCAGCCTATAACCGAGAACCCAGCTTATGTCCTCTGGAAGAGCAGCGAGTGATCTTAACAGCTGAACCATCTCTCCAGTTAACTCTTTACACAGCTTTTTTTATGTTGCTTTGAAGGCAGGAAGCTGAGATCTCTGGCAATTTGGGTCACTAGGACCATATATGGTTGAGAAGAAAATAGGATGGAGAGCAAGACCATCAGGGCTGGACCAGTCATCATCACTGCCTTCAAAGCTTCTTCATTAAGTGAAACACACATTAAAAATCCTGTGTAAATCTACATTCCATGATTCTATTGACCAAGATAAGCTTCTTGTTCCCTAGAGAAAACACTTTCTTATAAAGAGAGACACAGGAAGTCACAAGCAAAAGGTTCAGTTAGACCAGACTGATAAGATATGCCCATTGGTACAATAGCAGCATGGCTGTTATCAGATTAACCAATGCTTTCTGCTTGGATTTGAAGCCCTCTCTATGGGAAGGAGTTCATGCCTCCTAAAATCTGGTCAAAAACTGATGGCTGATATGATTATAGGCCCTAGAGCAGAACCAACCTACTAGTATGGCCTTGCTAAAAGGACAGAGATTCAAACTGCCTTCTAAATATTATGGTTAGACCCATAGGTTGGTGTTGGTCTCAGTTTTCATCAGAGAAGCTCTCTCTCCCCTTTCCAAAATGGGTGGCAGTTAATGCAGATCCACAGCTTGGCAAAGTGTGGAGAACAGATGACTGTGGAATGTTGGTGCCTAAGGGTAGATCTATATCATTCCTCCAAGGCGCAGAGAACATAGCAAAAGAGGAGGCATAGGAGTGTGGGACTGCAAGCAAGGCCCCAATTAAACATTTTCTTTTCTAAGGGTTGCTTTGGTCCCGATGCCTCTCCACAGCAACAGAAACCCTGACTAAGACGATGGCTGAGGGGGTGAGTTATGCAGCCCCATTCCTCACTGACAGACAGAGACGGCTAAAGGATGCCAGGCAAGGAGGTTTCCCAGTGTCCAGTAAATAACCTGCCTCTCACTCATGCCTATAACTATAAAGAAACCCTGTGAGATTTTTTTTTAAAGCCACTAAAGTAAAATGGGAGTGTTTGGAGATTGATTTCAAGCAGAAGCGGGCACTGTGCAAAAATAATAAGTAGTAAAAAAAAAATCAAAATATATGTGTGTAGGAACTTGTCAAAGAATTTTAAAAATCACATTATTTCAAACCAATTAATTTTGTAATGGCAGTTGACATTGGGGAGCAGTGTGGGTGACCTCAGAGGTGAGGGCAGTGCTAGGTGTGTTTGGGGTGGTGCACTTTGTGGCTTAGGAGATGCAAACTGAGATGTCTCTAGGGTATTGCTACTGGAGTTCTCCCTTCCTCTGGTTGTCCTTAGTTAGGGTTTACTGCTGTGAACAGACACCATGACCAAGGCAACTCTTATAAGGACAACATTTAATTGGGGCTGGCTTACAGACTCAGAGGGCCAGTCCATTATCATCAAGCTAGGAGCATGGCAACACTCAGGCAGGCATGGGACTGGAGGAGCCAAGAGTTTTACATCTTCATTGAAAGGAAGCCAGGAGCAGACTGTTTCCAGGCAGCTAGGAGGAGGGTCTCAAAGTCTACGCCCACAGTGACACACTTTCTCCAACAAGGCCACACTTCCTAATAGTGCCACTCCCCAGGCCAAGCATATTCAAGCCACCACATTGGTGTCTGTTAGCGCAGCATGCACCTGCCAAGATCCTGTGGAGGTTGTTTATTGAGGGCTTTAAGACAGTGTGTGCTGAAACACTGGCAGCTAGCTATGGTTCTGATTGTAGCAGATATCCAATAGATGAGAGTCCTACCCTTTTTGATCTATCAAGAAGAACTGTAAGCTTGTCTCAGTATGTATAAAATAAGGAGAGAAAGGTTTAATTGGAGTGTGTGGCCAATGCCTCTGATCCATGATCAGTATTTACCTCTGATCCATGATCATCATCTTCTGCTTCTTCTGCTTCTGCTTCTGTTTCTCTCCTCTTCCTCCTCCTCTTCTTCCCCCTCTTCCTCCTCCTTCTCCTTCTTTAGTAACTCATTCTAGGACATTTCTCTATGTGCTATACTAGCAGTGACTCAGATCCACAAGGGCTGGCTATTAAATAGAAACTGTAAACTATGTAAATGGTATTTTTTAAAAAAAGGAGTAAGTGTTCAAAACTCAGCACTTAATAATTATTTACCATATTTTGTTGCATCTTACATCTGTGTTGTAAAAATGTCATTTAGTGGTGCACTGCCATGCACCCATTTTAATCCTTTATTGCCGTGGGAGAACACCTCAGATTGTATATATTTTAATGAACAGAAATGTATTGGTTAGTGGATCTGGAGGCTGAGAAATCCAGACCAGGGATTTGCATCTGGTGAGGGTTTTTTGGTTTTCCATTGCATGGCAGCTGAGATAGAAGAGAGACCCAAATTCACCCTTGCGTAAAGACTCCACTCCTCTCCTGACAATAAGCCCATTCCTAAATGCCAGCATGCATCACCTCAGCATCTCTAGGACCAACTTCCAATAGCCCTGCATCAGGGATCAAGGCCACAGCATCTCTAGGACCAACTTCCAATAGCCCTGCATCAGGGATCAAGGCCCCATACTATGAACTTTGGTGAACAAGTTTAAACCAGCATTTCTCTCCTGGTTCCCCAAATTTATGTTCTTTTAACATGAAAAACACATTCATTCAATCTCAAGAACACTCAAAACTTAAGTCAGTTCAGCACTAACTCAAAAAGTTCGAAGCCCAAACTCTCACCTAGATAGCAGCCTACAGACAGAGCCATTCCGAGAGAACCTTCCTGAGCTGCAGACATGAGAAACAAAACTATCACGTGCTTCTAAACGACAATGCTGAGGCAGGCATAAATAAAATAGAGATGCCCATGCCAAGGGGTGGGCATCAAGAAAAAGAAAGTTTCAGGGGCCAAGTTAACCTAGGAGCTTACACGACAAACACGAAAGTCTCAGGTCACCAGAATACTCTTTGACGCTGTGCCACTTCTAGGGACGTTGGAGGAGTTGGGCCTCTGAGTCCAGTCTGTACCAACAGCTCTGGTGAACTCAGGCCATAGAATAAGTAATGGTTGAAGTTGTAAACCTGCATCCAGCGAGGAAGGAACTGGGGACCAAGTAGAACCTTTAAGATATGCTCCCTTAAGACCCATTTTCTCCAGGTATGCCTTATCTCTTAAAGTTCCCACCATCTCCCAAAGAAGCACCTTTAGGGAAGGCCCAAGCATCCAACAAGTGAGCCCACAGGGGACAGGTCATAGTCAACCACGACAGGGCATTTCCCTAGTTTCCAACACCGTGTTCTTTGTTTCTTTACTGTGTATATTCCCACCAACCATGGTAACCATGACAACCTAAGTCACGTATCTTTCGGACTTCCTCTGCAGTTTTTTTCCCTGTACCCTCTTCAGAATCACCGTAACTGCTCCATTTATGGCCGTCTGGGCCTTTTCTTCCCTGTACCCCCAAATGTTTCTATCCTTGACCCAGCTTCGACCCAGCTGCTTCTACATTTTTAGGTATCTCTTACAACAACGGCCCTCCTTCTTGACTGCCTGTCTTCATTCTGTGATTCTACAAAGGTGTCCAGCTGACTGTGTAACTTACACTGGCGGGTAACTTTCTGTAAGGAGAATCTTAAGTTTAAAGGAAGGGCACTCCAGAGAAGGCAGCCTGTCTGCTGCATCCCATGGCTGTCGGGCAAAGGGATGGCAAGAGACAGACAAGAGAGAGCTAAATCATCCTTTACTAAGGACCACGGACTTGTAATAATGACATTCATCTGTCTAGGAGGTGGCATCTCTACGACCCACACGCTTCCCAGTAGAGCAGTGGTTCTCATCCTTCTGAACCCTGGGACCCTTTAATTCAGCTCCTCCTGCTGTGATGACCCCTGACCATAAAATCATTTTCATTGCTACTTCTTTTTTTTTTTTTTTTTT
>NW_022196905.1:164704651-164705011 GCF_008632895.1 Mastomys coucha | reverse complement strand
GTCCTGGAACTCACTTTGTAGACCAGGCTGGCCTCGAACTCAGAAATCCACCCGCCTCTGCCTCCCAATCATTGCTACTTCTTAACTGTAATTTTGCTATGGTTATGAATTGTAATATATATATTTTGGGAGATAGAGGGTTGCCAGGGGTCGTGACTCACAGGTTGAGAACCACCGCGGTAGGACCACTCCTAACACGACAGCATAGGAATCGAGTTTCTGCTACCTGCAAACCATAGCAGTGTCAAACCACAGTGAGCATCAGAGAGACCGACTACGAAACAGTCCATTAGAAATAGGAAAGCCCTGCAAGGCAGGGATGTTATTACAGGCTGTAAGGGAGTTAGGGAGGAACCTTTT
>NW_022196905.1:164694059-164704641 GCF_008632895.1 Mastomys coucha | reverse complement strand
AGTCCTGCACAAATCATTTTAAAAGTAAGCCTTCTTCAGTGCCATAGTGAGCGTTTGTGAATACTCACGGGTAACACTTGCTGTTGCCAGAGGTGTCTATATAGAGGAGAGTTAGCACAAGTATTTCTGCGCGGTTTTTCTCAGAGCCATTGTAAGAGATCATAGGGCTCTATGCATGAGGGTACCTCCTTGCTGGCCCCCGCGTTCATGTTTCTCACTAGAGGATCCCACTTTGGGGATGGCAACTTTAGATCAACAGCTCTTTTCAACTCCTGGCTGGTAAATACCTTCACACCTTTAAAACTGGATGTGAATTAGCCATTTAGAGTGTATTCACACCACATGTACAGTGGAAATCGGTCGGCATTGTTACAAATATACGTGAAAAACACAAAGGACAACAGTTAGGTGCTTTTGGTTTGGCTTAGGTTTGCAGAGTAGGGAGGAGTTAGTTGTTAAACTTTAACCAACTAATCCCCTTATTTTACATCTCTCTATACTTTATTTTATTCTGTTTGTTTATTTTTATTTGTTTTATTTTATGCGTATGGGTGTTTCTTGCCTGCATGTATGTTTGTACACAACATGCATGCCTGATGTCCAAGAAGATTAGAAAAGGGCGTTGGATCTTCTGGAAGTAGAATTAGACAGTTGAGAGCTGCCATGAGGGTCATGGGTACTGAACCCAGGTCCTCTGCAAGGGCAGCCAGCGCTCTTAACTGCTAAAGCGTATCTCCAGCCCCTGCATTCCAGCCCCTGCAATCTAAGACCACTTCTTCAACCCTGCTACCAGGAAGTCTTCACTAACCACCCTGTGCGCCAAATTCCCACTGGAGCAACCTTCTTAAGCCTCCGTTTGCCTTTGGCCAGTGACACAGGGAGTATAACAAGCCCTTTTACATGGCTGTATACTTGTCCCTACTGTCTTCAAAGTAAGTTGTGTGCTCTCTGAAGGAAGACACTGAGTGCGTAAGCAGGCATTCAACAAACGATGAACTGAAACTTTGTCAGTGAGATAGCCTGCCCTGCTTTCCAAAGACCTTCTATCTAAAGAAGATGAGTCACATAATCACAAAAGGTTTTATCTTCTATGCCTACTTAAATATTACCAGTGCGAAATGTAGTTGTCTCTTACTGCATATAGAAATACTGCTTCCACTGAGTGGTAAAGTGGATCGTACATTCTTTTCTTTCCAAAGTGATCTTTGAATTATGACCTTGTGGAGATAAGCTTCTAGTTGATCTGGAGAAGGAAGAAAATGGAAGACTCTGGAAAAGGCTACTCTACTCCAGCCTCAGGCTGCAATTAGCAAAACTGCATGGCAAGGGGTGCTGGAGCCCTGAGATGGAACACTGTCCTAGGAGCCAGGCAGGGGCAATGCACAGGCTGGCCCAGCAAGCTGACACCTTGCAGGGGAGCAGCTGGCAGGGAGGAGGGAGCAGAGGAGGAGAGCTGGCTTCAGTAGAGGCAAACAATTCTAAGAGAAGAGGCTCCGACCACGAGTGACATTTGGCATTTGCAAAGGAAGCAGCCCTAGGCAGGAGCGCACAGCTGGTTTGATTTAGGGGAAACAAGCCCAATCCTGCTCCTTGCAGCTTGTCTGCTATCTGTAAACACAGATGAAGCCATCTAGGGATGGCGGTTCAGATTACCCAAGTGCTCTAGAGATCTGCACAGGGGTTGGGGGTCCGCTTTGGAAAAGTTTGCAAGAGAGCGTGAAGAGGACAGAAAGGATTGCGCTCTGCCCCTCTAGAGCTCTCTGGCCTGTCCTTGCGCACCGCAGGGAGGTGTTCTAGAGGATACAGCGTGGATGAGAAAGACCCGCGTGGGCGAGAAAGACCTGGGTGGGTGATGTTCAAATCTGACCAAGGAGTAAAGAAACAAAAGCTCCCTTTCCCAGGACGTTTTGGGGGAAACATTTCTGATAAGTTGCCATGTATGTGCCCCGTAAAGAGGCTTGTTCTGGAAGCTTCTCCGGACAGGCCATTGCCAAAGCATCCCATAAATCTGCTCGCTCCGTGTGCTTGCTTTTGTTTTGTCTTTCCTCCTTTCTCTCTCCTTCCCTTCTCCTCCTCCTCCAGGAGCAAAATGACCCACTCCGTGTAGGAGGAAGGAAGCAGGAAAAGCCGGGAGGCCACTCCATTAGTAAAGTGCGTGCCGCACAGGCACGAGAGCCTTGGTTCTGATTCCTCAGAACCCATATGAAAAATCAGGCACTAAAGAGTGTACAAAACCACCTGCACAACCCGCACACACATGCCTACATATGCATACCACACACATGTACACGTGTACACATGCATGCATACAGCACACACAGCACAGCACACACACTCACACATGTGCACATGCCCCCCCCACACACACACTCAGGCACACATTCATTCACACACGTGTGCACACCACACACATACACAAGAGAGTCAGAAAAGTAGGTGCCACAAGTAGCCAGGACGTATTTTGTAGGGCCCAAGTCAGTAAATAAAAACTGTTCTGCTCGTACCAGGGCGCAGAGACACATTTCTCCCAAGTTCTGCTCAAAAGATGGCTGAACTGGAGTGTGGTGCATCTGTCTAGATTTAAACTCTTTCTCCCTCCAGCCCACGACTGTAATTCCACCAACTTTTAGTAAACTGTGCCGCTTTAGTGGAGTTCCTAATGTGGAACCTGGGAACGAGTCAGTGTCCTGAAGGGAGTAAGGAAGTGTACCGCTGGTTCTGACTGCTCGTACCTGTTAATCATAGCACCCTTGAGGCAAAAGCAAGTCCATAGCAAGTTCAAGGCCAATCTAATCTACATATTGAGTTCAGCAAGGGCTACACAGAGGAGACCTGTTTTAAACCAAATGAAACAAAGCAGCAAAGAAAGCAAGTGTCCCGATAACCAGCCATGCCTGTTGATCCCGGAGCTTCCATGGAAATAGGCTAGCACAGACGTGCCAATGTCTCTCACCCACCTCCTACCTGTTCCCATGCTGTAGCATGACCTTAGTACTGGTCCTCAAGCCCCATAACTTGGGAGGATGCTGGATGGAGGCCAATGACCCTCCCGCTGTGCCTGGAGCTCCATCTGGTTGGGAGGTTTATCGCCGGCAATATACAGCTTAAATCTATTAACTCTTTATCTTGTCATCACAGATCAAATGAAAGCTTCCTCTGCTACCCTTCCTCCCTTCGCAGCAGAACTCTTGCCTCCTGCTCACCCACGCGACCTTGCCTGTGTTTCCAAGGGCTTCTTTTCCAGCTTGTGAAGCAATTTGGTCTAATGAGCTCCTAGGGAGTCTTCCTGTAAGATGGGAAAGCTTTAAAAAAAAAATCAAGATTAGCCCTGGTATGACGCTGGCTTGTGTGTATAGTTCTGGAGCAGTGCTCTGTCTTCCCCATCCTTCTCACCCACTTAAGTGGGAGATGGGATAGACGTGAGTCTGTTGAGGGCCCAGAACTACATTTATGATTGTGAACAGAGGCCAACAAGAATCAGCATGTTACAGTAGGTAAAGAAGAAGGTGAGAAGGAAAAGTTGTATCTTGTTGAAAGAGAAACAGTAGAGTATGAAGTAAAAGCAACACCAGCAACTTTGAAAATAGATATACAGCTACCAGCTTCTTCTGAGAGATTTAAAGTAGGCATCAGGTGTGGGTCTGTCAATAGACAGCCCTTAGGATGGTGGAGGGGATGGCGTGAGTACACCTGGAAAGCAAACTACCCCCAGAAATGGCAGTGATGTTCCACAGGAAAAAATAAAAAATGTGTTGTTATTGTTGCTGCTAAAGATGAGGAGGAAGAAAAGGAAAAGAAGGAAGAAACTGGAGAGAGTGCCATTGTAGAGATCTAAAGGAGATGCTCCAGCCGAAAACACGCACAAAAATCAAACCAGTACTGAAAACCCTGAAAACCACAGCACACAAGCTCACGTGCACGCGCGCGCACACACACACACATATACCAATACACACACACACACCGATACACACACACACAAATCTAAACAACCTAGTTCTATAGATGCATTAAAGCAAAAATGCAAGTGTGTAGAAGTATAGAAACAGGTGGTTCTCTCTCCCAAATGAAAGTCAAGGTCATCAGTTAAGTGAAGAATTGCTTCCAGATGAAGAGGTCAGAGGAGCCCAGTCAGTCTCCTGTCTCTAGCCACATTCTCGTCCCACTCACAGTCGACAGTGAGAGAGGGGAAAAACATGGGGAACCCCATTGTCCATGTGGGAATAGAATAACAATTTAAGAAGGAAAGTAAAACTCCTAAGACCTCCAGGAGCAGCAGGACACTGACCAAGAGAAACTGCGGGTATCGCAGTTCCGTGCCGGGGCAGGCTCTGCGGGGCAGCCGAGAGCCTGGCAGCTTCTCTTCCAGCTTGGAGGCTCTCAGGGGGCTTCAGGGTACCACCTGAGAACAGTCCTTCACACAAGTCTGCAGAAAGCAGAGCCCTGATAGGGAGCCCCAGGGGAAGCAGCTCTCTAGCTGCTCTCAGAGGCTGGGGCAGCTTCAGGAATGAAGAAGCCTCTTCTGCAGCCCAAGGGTAGAGTCTTGGAGGCAGAGGCAGGAGTGAGTGCCCCTGACTGCAGCCACAAGCAAGTTGAATCCTAGAGACTGCCTGAAGCAAGTGCTCTGCCTGGGACAGAAACTTCAAGCTTGGGAATCCTCCATGAGCCTGTCCCAGACAAATCCTCAAGGCGGGGTCATCTGCAGAGACTCCGAAGACACTTGTCCAAGCACAAGGCTGAATTTTCTCCTAGTGCCGTCAACCAAGCCTGTTGGCCTCATTGCCAAACTCCAGGTCTCATGCCCTTAGAGCTGCACTGGCAAACGCAGTGAAATTGCTGTTGGGTTAGACCACCCATGAGCCAGCAGGCAGCAGGCAATGGGCTCCGTCACACTTCTGCCACTCAGCGTCCTATGAATCTCTTCATTACATCACTAAGCCTTCTATCATGGACACAAGGATCCTCCAATGTTCCTAGGATTCATTTTGATCACTCAGCCACTATTTTAGTCATGCATTAACTAATTATACTTGTATATACTCACAGGCTACGGTATAATGTCATGATTACTAACCCGGTGTAGAATGATTAAACTAAATTAATTAACTTATCTATGACTTCAAACACTTAACTTTTTTGTGATAAGAACATCTGAAGTTTGCTCACTGATCCTGAAACATATCATACTTGGTTATTAGCTAGGTTTACCATTCTGCAGTTAATCCTAAAAATGTCAAGTTTTTTTCCCCTATCATCCAGTTTTGACACAATTCATTGCTCCCTTCTTAGGACACCTGATCTTCAGGACACCGACTCTCCTGATGGTTTTCTGTCTCTCTGAGTCCTGAGTCCTATAGCTTTTAGTGGCCTGTTCTTTGATCTTCCACATCTTTCTAGAATCCGGTAAGATAGGGGGCCACAGCGAGACCCTGAGTTCTCCTCATCGTACTCCACAGGTGAGCGCAGCTGGTAAGATGGCTTTCAATGCCATCTAGTCACTATGATTCCCCACCTCTCCATCTCCAGAGTGGACCTGCTCCTTTAGTTAAAGACTTGTCTATCACTGATGGCCCTACCTGGATACCTAATAGGCATTCAACCCTGAGTGGCGAAAATAACACTCAAAAAATACACTCGGAACCTGCTCACATCCTCCATTTCCACTGACTCCAACTCTAGGTGCCTTTTTCTTGAAGGACTCCGAAAACTCTCCCTACATGGCAGAGAAATCTCTTAAAACATAAATGGAATCATGCAACCCTGAAGGCCGCACATTACAGAGAGTAGGAGCCAGGGTGACGGCAAATGACCTATGGGTATATGGAAGTGGGTAAGGACCAGATTTCCTGCATAAAAACAGCCAGGGCTCAGGCCATGAGATAAGGGTATGTTCAAGACTCTCTGCTTCTGACTTCTTTTCCTGCTGCTCACTTGAGGTTGGTGAATAGGGTCTCCCAAATTCATATCCACCCAGAGCCTCAAAGAATGGCCTGGCTTTAAAAAAAAATGGTCATATATAGTTACCTAGTCCAAATGGTGATGAGGCCTCACTGAATCAATGTGGCCTTGCAAATCTAAGGAGTCTTCAAAACTAGAAACAAGGCCCCAGTGAACGAGACGTGGAGTAAGCGGAAATGGACAGATACCTGCTTTTGGAATCCTGAAGGCCCTGTTTTCTAGAAGAGGTAACTAGAGGACTCTTCCCCAGAGCCTTAAGGAGGAGGGGCGGCCTTGTGACACCTTGACTCCAACTCCAGATTTCTATCTGCCACAGCTGTTAACCACACACGTCAGCCCTCTTAAGTCATGAGGTTCGTTTGTGCCAGCACTCCTGAGAAAGCATAGGAACACAGACACCTTCTTCATTTGTCTTCAGGCTCTTGGGTCTCCTCATACAAGGAATGGAATAGATCATAGGATTCTATTACAGTATCAGGAGGCCTGACCCAAGAACCTGTGTAATTTTCTCCAAACCCCTTGACCAGTTTGAGTCTCACATGTTTCCTGTAGTAACAAGGCAAACTGTCTTTTTCCTGCAGTTCCGAGAACCAGAACTCCCCTAATTAATGGTGTAGCCTAGAATCAGTGCCAAAGCAATTACCACCAGATAATTGTATGTTTCCAGAGCTAAGGGACCTGCCTAACATGAGTTCCAGGAGACAATGCTCTGCTCCTCAGGCACGTGAATGTCACAGGAAAGCTGCTGGGGTGGACAATCCCTGGAAGGAAACCCATTCCACATCGACTTGACAAAACAATCCTGTACAAATGCTCACTGTCCCCAGTCAATGAGAGAAACAACTCACCAACGTCGCTAAATGGGACAGGGCATTAGCTCCATGAACTACTCATACCGATGGGATCTATTCAGAGATAGCCTAGCCTGGCAATGCCACCTTGCTTTTGCAGAAGCAAATCCTCCAATCTGGACTCTGTTCTGGACATCCTTGCACTTCATAAACATTTTCCCCTAAACATGCTGCCGACAGCCGTCCACGTGTCCCAACAGCTTGTCCTCGGTGCTCGGCATTAGCATTCTAGACCTAGAGCTCAGCCCTTACTTAACCTTGTTGGTTTTGTGAGCAGAAGGCACCAGCACCCACACTGCTGAAGTTATTTGCTCAGATACAATGAAAGAGACTGGAAAAGGCTCCGCCTCCATTCCCAGGAACTCTCCGCCATGTTCCCTGGAGGGAGCGATGTCTGATGTGTTGGCTGAAGACCTGTTCCTGAGCCACCTTGTGTCCTCTAGACCACAGAAATTAAGTCTACACGATTCCTTTCTCGATTTTATCCCCCCCTTTAGAAAAACAGTGCAACAATCACTTTCAGTCTGATCCAAGACCACAGGGTTGTTTCTAATTCCCCCATCCGTATCTCCTTCACTCCCAAGAGACTGTGGAATGTTTCCATACTTACCTCACGGGCTCATCATTTTAAGTTCTACAGGGTCCTCCTTGACAAGCTGGCAATTATGTCTCCCTGCAAGCTTCCAAGTTTACTGTAAAGGCCTCAGGGTCTCAAACACCCAGAAAACAGACTTTTTATGTTTTTATAAACTATAAAATTGTAATTGGATCAAACTTTGCATTCAAAAGCACATTCTTCAGGAATATTTTATATGCACATAAAACAGAGAAAATGTTAACATTATGATCTTAACTGTCTGCACATTGGAACGAGCTAAAAGTCAGGGAAATGCAGTCCATCTGGCCTCAGCTTTGAAACGAAATTCTTTTGAGAGCACAACAGATGCCTCAGGAAAGTTTGACACCGCCCTCTCCGGCTCCTGTTATCGGGCGACTTGAAGTGGGGTTGAGGACAGGGGAAAATGGTCTCATGGGGGTGGGGAGTTGGAAAAGGAGGGGTTGCTTTCTCCAAACTGTGGTGTGGCTAAGCCAGGATCCTTAGCTGGAACGCAAATTCCTCCATCAGCTGGGCAAAATCAGGATGGGCATGTGGTCTCGATGGCCAGGCTCTGGCTTCAGGTGCCCAGGGAGGTGTGAGGATCCTTTGAGATCCCATCAGGTTGCATCCCATCATGAGGAGAAGGGAAAACCAGAGTTCTCTATAGCCCATAAGCACGTTTGTTCAAGACTATGCATCAGGTCTTTCTAGCCTTGGTTATGGAGTACCAGAGCCTGCTGAGCTCACCTTGGGTTGGTGTCTTGACAGGGGGAGGAGAAAACAGAGTGAAAGGCAGCATTTGCTTCCCTCGGGACTGGCCATGCCGCTCAGATCCTGTGTTCTCCTTGCCAGCAGTCTATTGCTCTTTAATTGTCACATTTGCAAAGTTCCTGGTACATCCAGGGATTGAAGATCGGTAAAAGAGACAATGGATAAAAGTTGGCCTCCTCAAAAGCAGAGAAGACACAAAGATATTTTCCAAAAAGGTCTGGGGCAGCAGGGTTAGGCCAAATGCACAGGTGTTCCCTTGAAGAATGTGCTAGTCAGAAAGGACTAGACTACGCTAAAGACCCATCCTAGATATCTTACCATTTATCCTCCCCAAAATCTTACAGGAACATTTTTCAAAAATTATTTTGGGCTGGAGAGATGGCTCAGTGGTTAAGAACACTTACTGCTCTTCCAGAGGTCCTGAGTTCAATTTCCAGCAATCACGTGGTGGCTCACAGCCATCTGTATGGGATCTGATGCCCTTTTCTGATGTGTCTGAAGGTAGCTACAGTATACTCACATACATAAAATAAATAAATTTTAAAAAAATATTTATTTTTATTTATGTATGTGAATGTTTGGCACACATATATACGTACATACATACATACATACATATGCACACACACACACACATACATGCCACAGAATCCAGAAGAGGAAACTGGAGTTATAGGTGGGTGTGATCTGTCACATAAGTGCTGGAAATTGACCCCAGGTCCTCTGCAAGATTAGCAAAGGCTCTTGGCTACTGAGCCATTTATCTAACCAAGGAGTCTTTTTCAGAGTATCTTTTTCTTATTCTTTTACAAATCCATACAAGAATACCATGTATCTTGATAATTTTTATGCAATACTTCCCACTGCTTTCCCCCCTTATCCTGTAACACGTTCTCCTCCCACCTTAATGTCTTTTTGGGTGTCTGTAACCCACTGATGAGGAATGTAATGGTTGACTGATCTTCCTTGATCTTGAACAGGTAAACATAGCCTCAGTGAGTCCATTAGCACAGTGGCCACATCCTATCCGGAAGACAGGATTCCACAGCATACCTCATGTGGCTCTGACATTATCTCTGCCCTGTCTTCCATGATGCCAGATAAGCATTGGGATGGGGAGTGATAGACATCTCCAATCCAGAGCCCAGCACCCAACAGTCACTTGACCAGTTATGAGTCTCTTCACTGACTGCTATTCACTACACAGAGAAGCTTCTCTGGCCAGAGGTGAGAACATCTCTAATCTGTGGATATAAGCATAAATATTTATAAAGCAGTTTTGATATGTCCATTTAGAGAAACAACAGCAGTCCCATAGGTTCTATGATCTCTCAAGTAATGGGCTCTTACTAGGTTTACAGTGTCACATATGAAGTCCCCTCCTGTGGCCACAGACCTCATATCCAATCAGAAATCAATTGGTTAGCACCATAACCAATATGCCACTATTGTACCAGTGGTTAGTCTTACTTGGTAAGTCAATAATGGAGTGTTCAGAGTTTACCATGAGGCAATCCCACTTATGACTATCCTCCTACAGCAGCCTGTATAAAACTTCACAGTACTATAAAACTAGTCAGTAAAAAAGAAGTTCCCATGTCAGTTCCAACTTGATTTCTCTAGGTCTTACTATCAAAGCATGTTCTATCTTCAGAAATGGGGTTCTATTATTCTGTTAGTTACTTTTCTGTTAGCAATAAAAACAACAGACCCAGAGGCAGGAGTGAAAGAAGGCACACCTTTAATCCCCAACCTCAGGAGGCAGAGGTATAAATATAAATCTCTGTGAGTTTGAGGCCATTCCCGGTCCACATGGGGAGTTCCAAAGGGATAAGAGTCCAGCATGGAAGGAAAACAGCAGCAAGCAAGCTTGGTGGTTGGAGCAGGAACTCAGAAGTTACATCCTCATCTGCAAAGATGGAGTGAAGGAGCAGGATCAAGCTGGACGTGGAGGAGTGAAGGAGCAGGATCAAGCTGAACATGGAGTGAAGAGCTGGATCAAGCTGAACGTGGAGTGAGAATAAGTGTTCTCAAAAACTCTAGAAGCACATCACCAATGCACACTTCCTCCAGCAAGGCCAAACCTCCCAAACCTCCCAGATACAGTTGCCAACTAAGGACAACATGTTCAAATGCCTGAGCCTGCCTGTGACAGTTCTCATTCAAACCACCACACTCCACTGTCTGGCCCCCATAGGCTCATGCTCATAGCATTATGACAACAACAACAACAAAAATCATGTTTGGTCCAAGGCCAAAATTTCCCATAGTCCTTCACAGTATCAAAACTGCCCAAAGTCTCTCCTAAGATTCAAGGAAATCTCTTAATTATAATTCCCTGTAAAATAAAAAGGCAAACAGCATAGTTCCAACATATAATGGCAATACATACATATATATATAT
>NW_022196905.1:164693699-164694049 GCF_008632895.1 Mastomys coucha | reverse complement strand
TATATATATACATATAAATTCTAAATGGGAAGAATGGTGGGATACTATGAGTAAGATACTATAGGAAGGAAATGCTGAATGAAAGCGAGACCAAAATCTAGTAGGGCAAAGACCCTGAAGCTTTATGTCTGATCATAGGACTTTAGTTTCAAAGCATTTAGTTAGCTCTGCCCCTCCTGGTTTGCTACCTGCATGGTGTCTCCAGTGTACTCTTAGAACTTAAATCACCACTCATCTCAGCTCCTACTCCCAGCCCATCCCCATCCCCTGTCATCTGAGGCCAGAGCTAGGGAGGGACCCCAAGATTGGAAACCAAGCATAATTCTACTGCTTGTCAGATTGTAGCAATG
>NW_022196905.1:164675154-164693689 GCF_008632895.1 Mastomys coucha | reverse complement strand
TTAAAAAACACTTCAAATACCCTAATTACAGATATCTAAATCCTATCACAAAAACACAAACATGAACAACCAAGATACTATGTCTCCTCCAGAAGCCAGCAACACTATCCTACTATGCCTTGACCAAGAAAAAAATATAGATCAGTTTAACTGAAGCACAAGGAAAGGACTTTAAAGTATCAGTTATGGGTATGTTCGAATATGTGGTATATTTATTCATATCTGTAAAGAAGATATAAATAAATGTCTCCATGTAGACCATGAAAACACAAAGAGTTGAATGAGATCATGAAAACAACTTAAGATGTGAATGAATTTAACAAGGAAATGCAATGACTGAAGAAAATCCAATGTTAAATAAAACTCAAAATGAAAAATTCAGGAAGTCAGCAAAAGGCCCAGAGGTAAGTCTCACTAACAGGATGAGAGATGTGGAAGAGAAAAGCTTGGGGCTTCAACACAGAGAGAAGAAATGGGTGACTCAGCCAAGAAAATGTTAAATCTAAGTAATTCCAGGCACAAAACATCCAGGAAATCTGGGGCACTATGGAAAGACCACACTGAAAATAAGAGGTATAGAGGAAGGAGAAGAAACCCAGGTCAAAGGCACAGAATATAGTTTAAACAAAATCATAGAAGATTGTTTCCATACCTTAAAAAGGGGATGACTACCAAGGGACAAGAGGCATATAGAACACTAAATAGAACCAGAAAAGAAAATCCCTGTGATATGTAATATTCAAAATACTAATGTATAGAACAAAGAAATAATATTGAAATCTGCAAGAGAAAAAAAAACCAAGGTAACATATAGAGTCAAATCCATTTGTATAGCACCTGACTTTTCAATGGAGAATCTGAAAACCAGGGGGTCCTGCCTAGTACAAATGCCAGCCCAGACAACTATACCCAGCAAAACTATCAATCACAATCCATGAAGAAAGAAAAACACTTCACATTCAAAACAAATTTAAGCCATGCCTTTCCACCAGGGCAGCTCTATAAAAAGCAATAAAAGGAAAGATTCAGTCTGAAGAGAATGTTAACTACACCCAGAGGATACAAGGAATAGATAACCCCAGAACAGTAATCAATAAGGAAAAATCATAACAATGAAGTAACAGGAATTAATTAACATTGTTCAATTCTTGCTCTCGATATTAATAGTCCCAAGTCTGGAGAGTTGGCTCAGTCACTGAGGCACTGCCTGCTCTTCTGGAAGACCAGGGTTCAAATCCCAGCACCCACGTGGTGGCTCACAACTGTCTGTAACTCCAAGATCTGACACTTTCACATAGACATACATGTAGGCAAAATACCAATGCACAAAACATAAAGGTAAATAAATAAAAATTTAAAAAAATATTCATAGTCTCAATTCCCTAATTAAAAAAATACAAAATAGGGCTGGAGAGATGGCTCAGTGGTTAAGAACACTGACTGCTCTTCCAAAGGCCCTGAGTTCAAATCCCAGCAACCACATGGTGGCTCACAACCATCTGTAATGAGATCTGATGCTCTCTTCTGGGGTGTCTGAAGACAGCTACAGTGTACCTACATAGAATAAATAAATCAATAAATCTTTTTAAAAAAAAGAAAAAAATATATTATTAAAAAAATATACAAAATAACAGAGTGAATTAGAAAACAGGATCCAGCCGGGCGGTGGTGGCACACGCCTTTAATCCCAGCACTTGGGAGGCAGAGGCAGGTGGATTTCTGAGTTTGAGGCCAGCCTGGTCTACAAAGTGAGTTCCAGAACAGCCAGGGCTACTCAGAGATACCCTGTCTTGAAAAACCAAAAAAAAAGAAAAAAGAAAAAAGAAAAAGAAAACAGGATCCATCTTTCTACTGCATCCAAGAAACATACCAAGGACAAGCATCACCTTGGGTTACAAAATGGAAAAGGTTATTCCAAGCAAACGGAACCAAGAAGCAAGCAGCTGTAGCTATTTTTAAAAACTCGATGTCAGATCGAAACTTAATCAGAAGAGATAGGGAAGAGTACTTCACACACATAAGAGGAAAATTCTGTCAAGAGGACCCTGCAATTCTAAACACTTACATAGCTAACACAGTCATCCAAGTTCATGAAGGAGACACTACTACAGCTAAAATCACATATGATCCTAACACAGGGAAAATGGGTGACTTCAACACCCTATTATCACCAATAGGTCATTCAGACAAAAAACTACACAGAGAAACGCTGGAGTTAAATAGCATCATGATTCGAATGGACTTGACAAATATCTACAGAGCACTCCACCCAAACACTGAAGAGCATGCTTTCCTCTCAGCAGTGCATACCTTTCTCCAAAGCCTGTTAGGACACAAAGCAAGTCTCAACAGCTAGAGGAAAACTGAGACACCATGCATCTTAACTGACCACCATGGATCAAAGTGGATATCAATAGCAGAAACAGCAGAAAGTATACACGCTCATGGAAACTGAACAACTCACTACCAAGCGAAAATCGGGTAGAGGAAGATCAAGAAGGAAATTAAAAATGTTTTTAGAATTGAACGAAAATGAAAACACACATACCCAAACCATGGGACACAATGAAGGGGGAGTGTAAGAGGCAAGTTCATAGCACTAACCGCCTACATCAAATTCTGGAAAGATCTCATTAATAACTTAATACATTTGATTGCAATTACAATTAATACAATTATATTAATAAAGTAATACATTTAAAATCTCTAAAAATAAAATAAACAAGAAGAAATAAAAACAAAAAGGAGTGTTATAAATAAATAAATAAATAAATAATCAAACTCAGGGATGAAATCAATGAAATTGAAACACAAATTAGAACGAATAAGCAAAATGAAGAGTTGGCTATTTGAAGAAAGTAAAAAAGGTTAATAAATCTCTAGCCTCATTAATTTAAAATGGGTCTAAGTTAATAAAATTGAAAATGAAGAAGGAGGTATTAAAATAGATGTCAAGGAAACTTAAAGAATCATAAAGGCATATTTGAAAAATCTGTATTTCACCAAGTTGGAAAATCTAAAAGAAATGGATGAATTTCTTGATATATATGACCTACCAAATGCAGTAAACAATCTAAGCAGAACTATTTCTCCTAGTTAAATAGAAGTATTAATTTAAAATGTTCTAATCTTTCACAAAAGAGAAGCCCATGGCCAGATGGATAAAGTGTAGAATTCTACTGCCCTTCAAGAAGTGAGAATGCCAACAGCCTTCACATTATTCCATTAAATAGAAACGGAAGAAACACTACCAAGTTTGTTTTATAAAACTCCTATTATCTTGATACCAAAACCACACAAAACTTAAAAAAAATTAAGACCAATTAATGTGTGTAAATAACTCTTATGTACACATATGCAAAAATTCTCAATAAAATACTTGCAAATCAAATTTAAGAATACATCTGTGGTGTTTTGAATAAAAATGGCCCTCATAGGTCCATAGGAAGTGGCACTATTAGGTTTGCTTTGCTGGAGCAGATGGGGTGTTGCTGGAAGAAGTGTGCCCCAGCCTCTACCTGATGGCTGCAGATAAAGCTCCTGTCCTCCCCTCCAGCACCATGCTGCCCATGCTGCCCGTTACCATAATCATAATGGACTAAACCTCTCAACTGTAAGCTCACACCAGTTAAATGTTGTCCTTTGTAAGAGTGGTCTTTGTGTCTTTCCATAGCAATAAAAATTCTAAGTAAGACAGAGGTTGGTACCAGGGACCAGACAATTGCTGTGATAGACCGGACCATGCTTTTGTTTATAGGGATATGAACTTTGGAACTATGGATTAGAAAAGCAGTTGAATGTTTTCAGCTGGGCTGACTGGGCCATCCTCATAGGAACGTGGTGCTGAGAGTGACAGGAACCATGGGAGCCTGCCTCAAGAGGTTTCAGAGGAGAAGAATGTTAGTGTGCAGCCTAGATTCTGGTGATAGTTTGAAGAATGTGGCTGCTTTCTGCCCTTGTCCAAAAGTTAAAAAAAAAAAAAAAAAAAAAAATCTGCCCGAGACTAAATTAAAGTGGTTTGGGTTAACAGCTTTGGCAGAGGAAGTTTCCCGACAGCCTAGTATTGACTGTGCGGCTTGGTTGTTAGTGGCCACGCTTACGCAGATCTACAGTGAAAAGGAGCAGGCTAAATAAGGAAAGTTATAAAACGTACACTGTAAGGACAAAGGGGCACCCAGAAGTGGAATGGAGCTCAGGCCTGTGTTCAAGGGGATAAACAGATTAAAGGAAACCCCGATGTTAAATGGAATACAGGGAAGTGATGGCCTCAGAGCAAGGCCCCACCCAGCTAAACTTCCATGGTCATAAGTCTCTTCACAGCAGTAGAAATCCTACCAAGAGAACATCAAAAAGACTGCCCGCCATGATCAAGCTGGCTTCATCCCAGAGATAGAAGGATGGCTCAAGAGATGTATGTAATCCTAAACAGAAAGAAACTCAAGGCATTTTCATTAAAATAAAAAACAGCACAAGGATGTCCACTCCATGCCAAGTCAATGTAGTACTTGAAGTCACAGCTAGAGAGGCAAGACACCTGAAGGAGACACAAATACGGATGGGAGAAGTCAAAAGTAGCCTTATTTATAGACAATATGATTTTATATATGAGATTTAAAGACTGTACCAGGAAATGTCTACAATTGATAAACACTTTCAGCAAAGTGACATGCTATAAAACAGCAGCCTTCCTACATAGAAATTACAAACATACTGAGAAAGAAACAAAGGAAATGATATCTTTTACAGTAGCCTCAGAAATAATATCTTGGAGTGACTCTAGCCAAGCAATTGAAAGAGTTGTATAGTAAAAGACTTTAACACATTGAAGAAAAGAAAATCGGAGGATGAAAATGTCACTTATGTTTGTGGATCAATAGGATTGACATTGCGGAAAAAATGACACCTTACCAACAACAATCTATAAATTTAATGCAATCCTCATCAAAATTTCAATCCAATTCCCTGCAGAAATTAGAGAAAAAAGTCTTTAACTTTATATGGAAACATAAAAAACCCAGGATAGCAAAACCAATCATGAATAATAAAAGAACTGCTAGAGGTAATACTATGCATGGTTTCAAACTGTACTAAAGAGAGGTAGCAATAAACATCATGGTGTTGGCATAAAAACAGACACGTTGATCAAAAAAATCGAATTAAAGGCCAAAATTTAAACCCCCATATAAATGGACACCTGAGTTTTAAAAAATGAAGCCAAAAATTCACACCCGAGAGAAGACTGCGTCCTGGTCATGCTACAGGGCTGGGTGTAGAAGAATGCAAATAGGCCCATACCTATCACTAGCACAAAACTTAACTCCAAGTTGATCAACAACCTCAACATAAGACCAGATACACTGAGCAGGATACAAGAGAAAGTATGGAATAGGCACGAACTCACTGGTGCGAAAGGAGACTTTCTGAGTAGGACCCCAATCATGCAAATATTAAGGCCAATAATTAATAAGTGAGACTCCACAAGACCAAAAAGCACACCACCATTTGAGAAAGGTGGCAGCCCAGAGAAGGGGAACATTTTTGCCATTCATACAACTAACCAGGGGTTGGTATCTGAAATATGCAAAGAACCAAAGAAAAATTAACATCAAGGAAAGAAAGATGCCAGTTTAAAAATGGGGTACAGAATGAAACAGAATTCTGCAAAGATGAGACATAGAGGTTCAGAAACGCTTTTGAAATGCTCAGCATCCTTGCCAGCAGGGAAATGCAAATTAAAACTATTTTGGGGGTGGGGAGGCTATCTTACCGGAGTCAGAATGGCCAAGATCTGTAAAACAAAGGCCAGCCCATGGTGGTGAGCATATGAAAAAGGGCAACACTTATCCATGGTTGTGGGAGGACAAACTGCTACAACAACTGTGAAAATCAGTGCAAATGTTTCTCAAAAAGCTGAGAAATGATCTAATACAATATCCAGCTAGGCCACTCTTGGGCATATACCCAAAGTACTCTACATCTTTCTCTAGAAAGACTTGCACATCCATGTTCATTGCTGTTCTATTCATAAAAGTCAGACTTTGGAAACATCCTAGATGCCCATCAAATAATGAATGGATAATAAAAATGCAGTGCTGTCTTAGTTAAGGTTTTTCTACTGTGAACAGATACCACAACCAAGGCAACTCTTATAAAGGACAACATTTAATTGCGGCTGACTTACAGGTTGACAGGTTCAGTCTATTATCATCAGGGTGGGAGCATGGCAGCATCCAGGCAGGCATGGTGCAACAGGAGCTGAGAGTTCTACATCTTTATCAGAAGGCTGCGAGCAGAATACTGACTTCCAGGCAGACAGGACAAGGGTAGTAAAGCCCAGACCCACGTGAGACACCTACTCCCTGGGCCAACCATATATAAACCATCACAGATGTTTTTATTCAGTGGAATAATATTCAACTGTTATGAAAAATTATCAAACCTTCAGTCAAATGAATGGAGCAATAAATGACTGTCCTGAGTAATGTAACCCACACCCGGAAAGACAAATATTGCATTTTTTGTGTATGTGAATGTTATCTTTTACGTTTTAGATGTGTTTGTTTCTTTTAGAATAATCACAAAGGTTAAATATCTAGTGAGGAATGGGAGAAGGGAGGATCTTCCAGAGAAAGAGAAATAGGATTTATTGTATGATGGGAGAGAAGAGAGGGTAGACTAGCAGGATTAAGTGGGGAGGGTATATGAAGGGGAGGAGGAAGTGAGGGATACGGGAAAGGATAGCTAACTGTAAAGGCCTACTGAACAGTCATTTGAAGTCTGTTGAACGTTCCAAAGAGTTATTCACATATAAAAGGAATTTAGAGGGAGTCAGGTCACTAAGCAATAGTAGAACACTGCTCCAACTAGATGTCATATGGCACCAAGTAATATCTCCAGTGCCATTAGTAGGTTGGGTCTTATTTAGGGTTACTGCTGCTGCGATGAAACACCATGCTGCCAGAGAAACTGGCAGGAGGAAAGGTTAGGGGCTTACACTTGCACAGCACTGCTCATCATTGAAGGACGTAAGGACAAAACCTCAAGCAGGGCAGGAAGCTGGAGGCAGGAGCTGGTGCAGAGGCCATGGAGAGAGGAGTACTGCTTTCCGGCTTGCTTGTCATGACTTGCTCAGCCTACATTTTTTTTTTAGAACTCAAGACCACCAGCCACAATGGGCTGGTCCTCCCACCAGTGATCATTAAGAATGCCTACATGCATTTTCTTAATTGTGGTTCCATCCTCTCAATAACTTGGTATAGCTGGATCCCAAAGATCTCCCCAAACATTACCGTCTATTGCCAGTGTCATTGGCTACCCTCCAAAACCAAATGGTTGGGCCCTATGGCCGAATGCACTCCTTATATATGCCACTTAGCAGGGAGAAATGGAGCTAATGTCCAACTAGAAGCTTCACCACTACTGACTAGCATTCTTTATGGAGGAACTTTCTTTCCCCCTGTAAGTTAATTGCCTTGGGAATTATCGCAGCCATATAATGCTAATACCACCCACTATTAACACACATCCCATAAGAGCATTTCACTCCTGGTTTCTTCTTTGGACACTAAAACATAAAGGCCCGACTAATTCCGCAAGCTAAAGAGACTGAATTAGTTGTAGGACAGTTGATGTGGTCTTTGGTAGGACGCAAAGTGAATTCTCTTCTCAATGAAGAACACAGGACGTGAGGTCACAGCAATGTTCGTTGCGAGAGACAGAGGCCCCGGGGTCTCCCTGAGAACTAGAGACCTTGCAGAGCATCCTGTGGAGCACTGACTCTTGGTAGTCTATGTGCTCCCCGAGACAAGGCTGCCTAGTGAGGGGAGCACTGTTGCTCAATGAAGGAGGAGAGCTAGCTGTGGTCCCCATCCCAGCAGGCCAGTAGAGAAAGGAATAGTGCCTTTCTCCTCCAATTAGTAGCTTTGTGCCGCAGCTGGAGAACTGGGGGGACCCTTTGAAGACAGCAGAATCAACATGGAAAAATCACAAGACAATATGCTTGTCCCCTACAGAAAGGAAATTGATTTTGCTGTAAGATCTAAGAGGCAGCATGTTTAATAAACTGGAAAAAAATGTGGTTTTGGCTGGATGCTAGAATGATGAGCTTGGGATAAAAGACTTTTTTTTTTCTTTAAAAGAAAAGAAAGGCTGGGCTCCTCCTCCCACCATCCCACCAAGATGATCGCAAAGCAGTTGGGAGCAATCACCCCAGCCAACCACAGATACACAAGGCAAGATTAAAGGCCGTTTCTTCTCTCTTTTCACCCAAATGGAAAAGTTTATTGCAAAAGCACTTTGTGCGAGCCAAGCAATATACAGGCTCCTACTGATGGGACACTGCTTAGACACTGACAAATCCCATTCCCCAAGTTGTGAGGCCTCAAGCTGACTATGCAGGGAGTCTGACCCAGAGGTCAGCAAAAGGGATATTTCATGGCGTCCACTCCCACCCCCACACGAAACATATTTTATTCACAGTCTCCTTGGCCCAGTTGGAATCTGAAGTCTAGACAGCTTTCAGATAACAACTCTCAAAATCAGTGAAAGGAAATACATGTTCCTCGTCGAGATAAGCGGATGCACAACTTCTCACACACGTTTTCTGGAAGGTTCTCAAAAATAAGCCTACGAAGAAACCAAAGGAATGGTGTCTGAAAATAGGATCCAAGCCCTGGGGTGTATTTTACTCACTCCAGCGTTCCTGGAGATGTGGTAGAAAGAAAGCCTTTCCCTCCCTGCCCAACATTTATTTAATATAAATGCAAGACAGTCTATGACAGAGTAGAGAAAATTCCTGCCCGGAAGTCTGGCATGCCTTCATTTCAAGCTGAAGCACAACTCTTTGTGTGTCCAACTTTGAAATGCAGAGAGTGTCTCTCTGCTGCTTCTCTCTGGTCCCCTCTCCACTTCCCAGTATCCACTGAGGTCTGGAGTGGATAGTGCATCTCCACCTTTGGGACAGATTGCAAAGCCTTCCCATTCTAATCCATGCAATGGTCTGAATGAGAATGTTTGTTCTCATAGACTTGTGATTTTGAACTCTTGGTCCCCTGCTGATGCCACTTTGGGGGAGAGTTAAGAGGTGTGTCCTTGATGGAGGAAGTGTAACACAGGAGATGGGCTTTGAAAGTTTAAAGACAGTGCGCCGTTTTGAGTTTGTTCTGCCTGCTTGTGCTTATACTTCAGGATGTGAGCTCTAAGCTTGCTGCTCTAGCTTCCGTGCCTGACCCCCTGTACCACCATCTTGCTCTGTAAGCCCCAAAAGCCTCTCTTTTTAATAAGCTACCTTGACAGTGGTACTTTCATCACTGAAATAGAAAAGTAATTAATACATCACTGATACTCAGGACCTCTGACATCATCCTCAAGCCATCTGTAGCAGGAAGTACACAGAACACACACACAGAGAAAGGCATAAATGCTGTGTAGTGGTCAGCGGAGCAAGGCACTGCGCCAAGAGCAGAAGGAGCATCTAAGGCTGTTGTAAGTACAAACTGCATCTTTCCACTCATCAGAAAAGCCTAGGGATGCTGCTCTCACTGCTTCTTTCCAGACTGCATTGTTTAAGCTGGCATGCTTGTCGTCTTTGAGTAGTACCAGCCTTGAGACAGCAGAAGCTGGATCTGATGCTAGAGTCCCATTCTAAACCTTCAGTGTGACAGATCTGCAGCAGGGCAAGCAGAGGTCTGGGAAATGACAAGAAAGGCTTAGAAGGGCCATTCCTTCCTTCTAGAAGGTGGAGAGAATAATGTCCACCAACCCAAGGTTTCCATTACACCAGAGCGGGTGTCAGCCTGGATCCCCGAGGACTGAACACAGCAGAGGCTTCAGCCAGACTTTACTCCCATTTTTGCCAAGACAAGGCCTTTCCAAGTCTGGGACACCAAAGAAAACGTCGCTTGCTATGAGGTCAGCAGACAGCTTGCTCCGCTGGCTAAGCATGTCTGCTTTAGTTTGAGTCTCAAGTGGCCCCCAAAAGCTCAAATCATAAACTGGGACCCCAATTTGGTGAGGCTGGAAGTTGGAGAGACCCGTAAAAAGTGAGGCCTATGGCTGGAACGGGCGGGGCCAGAGATAGAGAGGGGCAAAGAGAGTGATGGGGCGGGGAGTGAGGTCTAGTAGTAATTCTTGTCACTGGAGGCATGCGTGACCTTGAAGGGTACAGTGGATACCCCCTACCCACCCCCTTTCGTCTTCCTCTCCTTTTCTCCAGATGTGGGCTAAGTGGTTCTGAACTTCATGCTGTGCTGCCTTCAATCGGGCCCCAAGGTAAGGAGGCCAGAAAGGTACAAAAGTGTCAGCCAAAACAAAAACTTGCTTCTTTGTAAATTTGTTGTCTCGGGTATTTGTTACAGTAGCAAAGGTTGATCTGGGGAGCATACTATCCCGAAGCACATCAATGGTGGCCTGAGTGAGGGTGTTCCCTAGGCAGAGACAGAGAACATCCATCACTTTCAAGACCGAAGACCAGATTGTCAGTGAGTGACCAGACAAGAGAGGACGAATTCAGAATGGAAATGAAGTCTTTTCCATCCCTCAGAAGAGGAGATTGGTCTCAGGGAGTAATCCAAGACTCTAGAAACAACCGGTACTCAACATCCAAGTTTAGAATCTAACCTTTCAAGGTCCTACCAAGAACTTGCAGATTAGACGTGGTTGCCCAGGGTAGCCAACTGGACAAAGATACAAATGGAAGCAGCAGTGACCTGGGGAAGGGTAAAGGACCCTAATCCCATGAGCACGCATTAAAATATCAGTGAAGGGTTTAGGGTTAAAGGACACAGATTATGTTTTTTAAAGCTGTGACTTAACAGTCTATATTCAGTCATATGTATTTATAGGAAAACAAGAAATGCTATGGTTTACACCCCTTCTTATATTAGACTGTAGAAGGAATGCCAGACCTCCGTGGTGGATGCAAAATTTGATTGATTGGTTGATTGATTGATTGATTGATTGATTTTATGTGAGTACACTGTCGCTATCTTCAGACACACCAGAAGAGGGCATTGGATCTCATTACAGATGGTTGTGAGCCACCACGTAGATGCTGGGAGTTGAATTCAGGACCTCTGGAAGAACAGTCAGTGCCCTTAACCACTGAGCCATCTCTCCAGCCCCTGTTTCTTCGTTTTAATTTTTCTTTTTCTTTTGTTGTTGTTGTTGCTGTTGTTCTAATGCTGGCACATCGTTTTTCATGATACATTTACCGGTTTATAGTGGAGACTTAAGGATTTTCCCTGTCATGTGCCTCTAACACTAGCCAGGTACCAGAGGGAGCTAATGCTTTGATATGGCTAGACTCATGTGAATTTGCAGTAGTACAGGGAAAACTTGGGAAGGCACATCCAACCAGGACGATCCAAAGGATGGCTTGCCAGGTACTGGACAAGCGATTGTGGACAAGGAGAAGTCAGCTTGTTTGCTTTTGGTTTGGTTTGGTTTTGGTTTTTCGAGACAGGGTTTCTCTGTGTAGCCCTGGCTGTCCTGGAACTCACTCTGTAGACCAGGCTGGCCTCGAACTCAGAAATCTGCCTGCCTCTGCCTCCCAAGTGCTGGGATCAAAGGCGTGCACCACCATGGCCCGGCTTATTTTTATTTTCTAATTACAAAAGCGTAGGCTAAGGAAAAGAACAGACGGATGCCATCGCTCTCCAGAGTGTTTAAGGTTTTAATGTTTCCCATTGTTCTGTATTCTTTAGATTACAGGTACTTAATCCGAGACTGCATGATACAATAAAATATTATAACCTGGTTACTAATGAGAAGTCTCAAAACATAATAAAAAAAACCACACAAGCATAACAGGCCCTTAAGTTTCAACTGGATGTCAGAAGTACAGCCATGCACATGAGAACCAAGGAATTGTCTTTGCTAAGCTAGACCACAACTTACTGCCAGGGACTCCTCATCAGGTCTCTGGGGCCCAGTGTCACCAGTGGTACAGATCTCCCACGTCTAATGACTTCTGTGTTCCCCGTGGCAGTTCACAGTCTATGTATGTGGGTGTTTGCCTGCATATATGTACGTACGCTCATGAGCACCTGGTGTGGAGGCCAGGAAAGGACACCAGTTCCTTAGAACTGGTGTTATACAGGGTTTTGAGCCACCATCTAGGTCCTGGGAGAGCCCAGGTCTTCTGCAAGAGCAGCAGGTACTCTTGCCTGCTGATCATCTCTCCAGCGCTTACAACCACCCACCTGTGTTCTCCATATAGACAGACATTCATTGCACTGCTTATTCTGAACATTTTACATAGAGAAATCATGGTCTATGTAGTTCTTTGTGACAGATTTCTTTCATCTGGTATATTTTTGAGGCTCATCCTATGGGCAGCGCATATCAGCTCTTCACTCTTTTATTGTCCAATATCGATCCGTGGCATAGTTGTTCCATTTTGAAATCACCCCTTTGTTCATTGATGGGTTTCCAGCAGGTAAGCATGTTTTATGTACTTTGAATAGCGCTACAATGAACATCCTCATGCACGCTGTTGTGTGCCCATCTGTCTTCATGTGCATCTCAGGAGAATGGCTGAATTGTGTGGTAATTCTCTGTTTAACTTTCTGAAGAACCTACAGACCTTTTCTAATGATGCACCATTTTATACTCCCACAAAAAGCATAACAATTGCAATCTTCTCCCATGGCCTCATCAGCCCCATGTCCTCAGTGACTCTGGCTGCCTTTTATTTTATTTAATTTTTTTTCATACTCTCGCTATTTAAAAGTGCAGCGCTCCATCATGGCTTTGTTTGTATTTCCCACTGGTTACTGATGTCAAGCATCTGTGTGTGTGCGAGCTGACCATTTGTGTATCTTCTTTGGAGAAGGACTATACATCACAAGCCAGGGTTTGTCAAGTTGCATAAGCAAATGAGCGTATTACTCATCTCTACACAAACCTCTTCATTGCCATGCCACTTAAATGTATTTAAACCAAAACACATTTCCTGCTCCTTCTGAGTCTTATCTGAAAAGTAAACAAGACTCAAAAATACCTCAGTATATATCTCTCCAAAGAAAGCTCTAGCCCAGGCCCACACAAAACACACTTCTTTTGATATGTCTCGAACCCTGTTTTAAAACATCTATATCAAGCCAAGTATAGATGTTATACTATCTATATGTGCATGATATGTAAGGCTATCATTTAACAGCATGAGCCCCAGTGTCTGCTGGACTTCATGACTTGCTGCAAGAGAAAGCCTGAGTCTGTTAAATTAGTGATACAGAGCTTACCCAGCATGCACAAGGCTGTGGGCAGAGTGTGAGAAAGTAATGTTGCAGAGGAGAAACCTGGTACCACAACTGTGGCCAGGTAGCAAAGATCGATATCCATGGTCCCGAACATAATGTGAAGATGCAGAAAAGTACACTGCAGTCTTCTGCAGTATGAACAGTTTAAGCCAATCCGCAACTAACTTACAAATAACTGAGCCGCAGACTATGGTTCTTTTATTTGGCTTTGACAATAACTGTGGTGTAAGCCCCGATCTCCTGTTCTAACTGCAGGCCTGGCTCCCTGCCCAACGGTGGACCCCAGATACTTGATGTTTCTCCTGGCCATGTGCTCATGGTTCCTCTCCCCTCATGACAGCTTTGCCCTCCTTCTCCCTCTTCCTCTTTCCTCCCGGTCTCTCCTCCTCCGATCAGGTCACTCCTAACCCACCTACCTCTAATTCACCCAGTAATTGGCTGTAGCCAATTTCATTTAACTAATAGTTTTAAATCAAGGAACAAGGTTTGCAGAACAAAAGCTCACGCATGTGAGAAGTCACTCATAGGCCTAGACCTTCAAGTATAGAATTTAGCATTACAAGACATAGCAATAGACCAAACCTCAACACTCTTCCCCAGAACCAAAGCCCATGGTCTGTTTGTGAGAAAATATGAGGCAAACCCAAATGAGGGAGATTCTACAAAATACTCTGCCAATGCCCCTTCAAAAATAGGAAAAGACGACAGACCGGACCGGGGAAACTAAGTGATACGTGAAACATACTAAAACACAGAAAAGATACTAGTTGCAAAGACAGAAAATTTCAAATAAAGCCTAAAGTTCAATCGATGGCACCGCTTAGTGCTGGTTTTCGAGTTTGGGATTTGGGTGGTTACAATGTTAGCAATGGAAGAGGCTGAACATGGGGGCGGTGAATATTGGAAATGTCTTATTTGTCACTTTCTATCCCTATGACAAAGTGCCTGAGAAGATCAACTTAAAGGAAAAAAGGTTCAGTTTAACTCACAGTTTGGAAGGCTTCAGCTTGTGATTGCTTCGTTTCTCTGCTTCATGCTATCTCAAAACAGCACGGCAGAGGGCAAAGATCTTCGATTAGCAGCAAGAGGAAGCAGATGCTTAGCACATCGACCTTTGGGGCAACATCCCGACACGAAACACCACTATCTTCCCAACTCTCGGAAGTGTAAAGTTATTCTGGCCTAACAGTTATTAACATATAAGATTCATAAGTGTAAAGTTATTCTGGCCTAACAGTTATTAACATATAAGATTCATAAGTGTAAAGTTATTCTGACCTAACAGTTATTAACATATAAGATACATAGCTTTATGAAACAATCTAGTGCCTTTGCATGTCACGAGCCAGAGCAGATTACAAGCAATATCCCTGTCCAACCACTACTAACTCAGAATGACCAGAAGGCTTCAAGATAACAAAGGAAAATAGATAAGACTACTATCCCAGGTCTGTGCTCAAGGTACAGTAACCACTGTGCTATGACTTGTACTTTTCCTATATAAAGGCAAACATGGCTGTCAGAGAATGGGTAAGCAATTTATATAGGCATTATTATCTTTGAGATGATAGGAATAGCTAAATTTCTTATAAGTACTAATTCACAAAACCAGTTGTTTATAATAGAGAAAAATCAGTCTGAACATGTAACAAAAATGTCTTTCTAAACTCTAAATAAAGATGAGATCAAATCTCAAGGAATGCATTTTTAAATTTGAAAAGAATTACAAAACTTTCCCAAATTAACTTAAATGAATGGATAGAGTTTGGATGCAGAGGCTCAAAACTAACAAAGATAACAAGCTTCCTCTAAATTATTCTACAGGTAAAAAAAGGCACATCCTATATTTAAATTAAAAGTCAATATTCTAAGACTAATCAGGAGAAAATGAACAAATATTTGTACTAACAAAAAACTAGAAGCAATCTAAATATCCATCCGTCAGAGAAAGCCAGGCCAGATGCCTGATATCCCTCACCCAATGGATAATTGCCAACTAGTTATGATAATAAGTTAGAAGCCTGTAGATTCATAAGAAAAGGTGTTCAAGTAAATTTGAATGAAAAACCAGCTATAAAGAAGTAAATAGCACACGGTCACACTTAGGTAAAGATATATATCCACATGTGATTGAATACATGCCTTCTAAATATAGAAAGCACTCTAGCTGCATTGATATCAAGAATGTTCCCACAGAGCTGAGAAAAAGAAAAGTTTTTTCAATGGACCTTCCTATGAGGCCAGGCTGACCTTGAACTACTGGACTCAGGTGTCCTCTTGCTTAGTCTCCAAAAGGAGCTACTGTGGCACATGCCACCCCATTGGACTTACTCAAGTCAGGCAGCAGATTCAGTGAGTAAGCACACATGTTGAGACTTAGGGTCCAGCTCAGGAGATGGGAATATGCTTAGCATGCCTGAGGCCCTGAGTTCAATTTCCAGTGCTTAAAAACAATGTGGAGAAATACGCAGAGATTAGTGGTTGTTATAGCATGAAAGGCCACAGAAAATTTATTGAGGAAAATGTCTAAAAATAGAAATCTGTTTAAAAATTCGCTGGATAATTATACTGTATAATTTATATGGAAATGCAAAGAGCCTAAAATAATGAAAATAGCCTGTGATGACTAATCTTGCTTGTCAACTTGACTACATCTGGTTTTACTAAAGCCTAAGCCCATAAGGGATTTACTTGATTGGATCATTTGGGGTAGAAGACCTACCCTAAATCCGGGCCACACCTTCTATGGACGTAAAAGAACCTGGAAGAAGGAAGCTTTTGTTATCTGTCTGGTTGAGCTCACTCTTGCTGAGCCTGGGCACTATTAGGAGGTGTGGCCTCGTTGGGGTGGGTGTGGCCTCGTTGGGGTGGGTGTGGCCTTGTTGGAGAAAGTGCATCATGTGTGCCTGGATGCTGCTATGCTCCCACCTTGATGATAATGGACTGAACTTCTGAACCTGTAAACCAGCCCCAATTAAATGTTGTCTTTATAAGAGTTGCCTTGGTCATGGTGTCCTTTCACAGCAAACCCTAAGACAACTGGTATCAGAACCCACTTTCTCAGGATTCTGGCAATGGCTGAACTCTGTAGGAATCCTTTTGGACTCCAGCAGCAGATCGGGGCTGCTGAGGCACACAGCCTTGTGGGCTGAGTGTCTTAGTCAGGGTTTCTATTCCTGCACAACATCATGACCAAGAAGCAAGTTGGGGAGGAAAGGGTTTATTGAGCTTACACTTCCACATGGCTGTTGATCACCAGAGGAAGTCAGGACTGGAACTCAAGCAGGTCAGGAAGCAGGAGCTGATGCAGAGGCCATGGAGGGATGTTCTTTACTGGCTTGCTCAGCCTGCTCTCTTATAGAGCCCAAGACCTCCAGCCCAGGGATGGCACCACCCACAAGGGGCAATTGAGAAAATGCCCCACAGCTGGATCTCATGGAGGCACTTTCCCAACTGAAGCTCCCTTCTGTAATAACTCCAGCCTGTGTCAAGTTGACACACAAAACTAGCCAGTACACTGAGCAACTAGCAAATTAGTCTTAGCTGAAAGATTCTTAGTCTTTCTATCCAGAGATAGTCAATGTCTGACTTCACATTCCACATAATGTGTAATAATATCTAAAAAATCATGTGTGTGTGTGTTTGTGTGTGTGTGTTTGTGTGTGTGTGTTTGTGGGGGCACAGGGGGTGTGGGTGTCAGTTCTGTTCCTTTAGAGAACCCTGACTAATACAGGTTGTAGCACCAAGAGTGTTTCTACAGAAATAGAATTGTTAGGATGAGTGTTTTAAATATCTGGTACAGGCTTTGCACACCAGAACCCACACTTCCTGATGACTCCTCTGGTAGCAGGGAGAACCCTGAAAGCCCATAGCTTCAAATGTTTTAAGGGTTAACTGCAGAGAACAAGGAATTTGAGAGCCTATATATAAAACTTTTGACAATTTGGATAAATAAGGAAACTAGGGGTGTTGGCTGGTTGCTTCTAGAAGCTCTGGATAAACTAGCAAAGGAAAAGTATGAGCTCAATGAAAAACTAACTAGCTTCAGATTCACATAAAAATACAATGCTTTTTCTGTGTGTCCTGGAAAAGAATCTTCTCTCCCGCAGCCATAGAATTTAAGCTATGGAAAATCAAACCAAAGCCTCATTATAAAGTTGGCTGACCTACAATGAAAATTCAAGTTTCAGCCCAGAGAGTGTTAAAATAGAGAGACTAATAGGTCAGGAGTGGGATTTGCAAGCTGGGATGAAGATGTTTGGGAAAACCCTCGTCAAGCTGAGGACCTTGAGTGTTCAGATTCTGAGTGGTTCGCCTCACCTGAGGAAGGAGTCACTGCACTGTTAACAGAGGATGCATTTCTACCCACATACCCTGAAATATTACCCTCACTTGCCTACCCAATTGTCTACCCAATCATCAATATCTTTCCCTAAGGGGGATGCCAGGCAGGACATTACTAATGTCCCTCAGTCCCCACCAATGGTTCTAGGTCAATGCCTCTAGATCTATGACAGACTCAAGGCTAAACAGGCTCCTAGAGGGGAGAGAGAAAATGTCGTCCATGAGGAAGTATGCTATACAACTAGAGAGTCTAATGAGCTTGCTAATTCATTCAAGCATGGGAATGTATGTGGGAATGGATTTTAAGAGTGTAAGATAACAGTGGGACATGAAACTAGATCAGGCTGAGTTTATCAGTATGGACCCACTGCTTGGCAAGTCTAAGTTTACTATGGAAGTCCACAGTTTGAAAAGCAATGTGTCAAAGTTTATTTGATTGGTTGATTGAAGCATTTTATGTAAGATGGTCTACTGAAAAGGAGCTGGAGATGCCGGATATCTCTTGGCCTAGTGTTGATGAGTCAACTTTTAAGGCTCAGTGAAACGGAAATGGTATAGTTGTATATTATATAAAACCTATTCCCCCACAATGGGAGGGCCCAGAGGACACGCCCTTTATTAATGCTTTAAGACACAAAATGATGGGAGCCAGGAGCCACGGTGATGCCACATGGCTGGATTTGCCTGAAGACCTGACAGTCTTCACTTGTTATCACAGACTGTTAAACCATTCGGAGTTCCAATTATGGTCTAGATTTCATGAAGATGTCTTTCATTTGAAGTGTGCAGTCTTTTTCATCTCTAAGTAAGACAATTATCCAATTTGCCTGGCTGTTTTCTTTTAAGTCTCTTAAGAATGGTTCCACAAGGACACATGCTCCACCATGTTCATAGCAGCCTTATTTATAATAGCCAGAACATGGAAACAACCC
>NW_022196905.1:164646395-164674342 GCF_008632895.1 Mastomys coucha | reverse complement strand
AATAAAAAAAAAAAAAAAAAGAATGGTTCCACTACCTGTAGAAGCATTACAAGTGTGGTTGCTGTGTCGCATGTGCGTCAGCAGGTGGCAGAGTGGAGCAGAACTACGTCTATGCTCAGTGTTCTGACCTATGAACAGCCGAATGATTAGTAGACTGACGACATTCCCTGAAAAAAGTTTGGTGTCAGGGGCTCAGACAGAGAGCCAGCTTAAGACGACCACCAGTCTGGGTCCACACAGGTCCCGTACAACACTTGCATGGGGCCGCTCTGGCAGGCCATGAAAGCACCCAACCCAAGACTACCACCAGACTAGCACCTTAGGGCTTGGAGAGGGAGCTAGCCTGAAACAACCACCAATCAGATGCTGTGCAGGCCTGGGGCAGGGCCTGGGTGGTGGTGGTGCAGGCGACCATGCCTGACATAACCTGCGCAGTGCCGTAATACACAAGTGGGGCATAGCACTCCTGAGACCATTTCTGAGGTGAGTCCAGACACTCAAGAGACCCCATGCACTACCACCTCCCCACAACCCTCGCCACCAATGACAGGCAAGAGAGCTGGCCCCCAGGTCATGAGAGTGAGAAAATTGGCCATGCCCTTCAGCGGCTATAACTCAGGATAGCAGGCCCTGCACCTCACCTGGACAGTGAGGTAGAGCCAGCCCTGGTAGCAGGGGTTTCTGTTGAGCCAGTGGGAGAGCTGGCAGGCTGACCATCTCACATACCTCTCAGGCCCCAATATCTGCCCCATCAATGAACTGCTAGAGTACAGGAAGGGCCGGTCCCACAGATCCAAAACTACAGGATCTCCACGACACAGGCCAACAACAGGAAATCCAAGGGGAATCCTAATGAAGTTCTAGAATTGATAAAGTAGCAGAAGCCAGAGGCCTCATACCAGACCAACGAGTCATTGCAATGAACATTTGCAAGCAAGGTGCGGGCAAAAGGGTGTACTGTGAGATACACTGTACCACACTACAGCTTCCATGAGATTTTTTTTCTCTGTTGTGGGGGGTAGGTTGCAAAGGTGGAGGGCAGGGTGTGAGGGGGCGGGGAGATGAGTGGGTATGAGTGCTCAGTATGAAATTCACAAAGGACTAATAAAAAGTTTAAAAAGGAGGAGGAAGAGGAAGAAGAAACACACACACAAACAAAAAGAATGGCTGTTCCTAAAATGTTGGCAACAAAGCCTGGAGTCGCCTGCCTATCTGTTGAATTTTGCAAATGACTTGCAAATGTACAAGTTCTCTTAAACACAAGGAGAACCTCAATGAGTAGATTCAAGTTGAAGAAGTCGTTTGTCAGCCATGAGACACTTGCAAGGCCACTTTACACAGTGGATTCCTGAAGCTGTGATGAAAATCTAAAAGGGGAAGCTTTCAGCTTAGATGTCTTGCTCCGTGGGTGGCCACCAGAACGTGCTACCCAGATTTGGGGTGGGTTGCTTCTGACCAAGGTACTAGCATCACGGGTAGAGAGGCGCAGTCATTGGGTTGCTGATTGAATCCATAAGTCTCGCAATGCCCACCGCTATCCTAAAGCACGTGGCCTAATACAATGGTGGGATTTGTTTTTGAAGATACAGTGTCAGTTAGGTGGCAGTATCCTGGAGGGCTGGTGCAGGGTTCTCCAGAGGGCAGTGTGTGCTTTGAGTCAATGTCCAATATATGATATGGTTTTGTTGTGGGGTGTCTATCAGAGAAGACTTGGACATAGATTTAAACCAACAGAAAGTCTTTATTAGCCGGCCAGCGAGACTACACTGGGTGTTCAGGATCCCACTGTAGCCCTGAGCCTTTCTTGGGGGGGAGCTTTTAAACACAAATACCATGTCCTGGGTGGACATATCTCAGTTAACAAGAACAGTTAGCCAGAAGCAGAACTACAGAAGCCAAAAGGCAAGATTAGTCCATTCAGAGACTTTCCCAGAAGTATGACTTTGATGAATTAGGTCTTTGTTTTAATTTTGGCAGGTGACATTGTTTACATGCTGGGTTTTACAGCCTGGATGACAGTTCCATCATGGTATTAGTTGTGCTAACATCTGGGGACATACTAAGGTCTGGGACCCTGTTACAGTTCCTCACGTAGCCAGGAACCAATGGCTTGAAGTGGCAGTATTCCTACTCACTGCCACCCCTAGTGACCCATCGGGGAACGTATTGTTTCCTGTCCTTCAGACCTTAAGTTCTACTGGCCTAGAAACTTCGGTTTCCGACTGAGAACATTCCTATCAGAGACAAAAGAAATATTTTATTGGACTAGAAACTCAGACTTCCCCTGGACACTTTGGGCTTCTGATGTCATTAAATCAAAAAGATAAAAAAAGAAATAACAGTGTTAAGAGGGGCTGATAAATCCAGACTACCATGGGGAGCCTGGATTGCTTCTCCACAGTGGGGGTAAGGAAGATGGTGTCTAGAGTGCAGGAGATCCTTTAGGCCATCTGTTGATGTCACCATGTCCTGAGATAAAAGTCAATGGGAAAGTACAACAAGCCAGGCAGGATGACCAAGGGCCCAGATCCTCTAGGAATATAAGTATGAGTCACTCCTCCAGAGAAAAACCAAGGTCTGTTGATGTACTTCCTAAGGATAGAGAAAATACAGAATGGCCTGCAGTGGACGGTAGTTATAAATACCAGCTGAGGCCACATGACCAATTGCAGAAACAAGAATTATAACTTACTTGGTGTTTTTGTCTTATTTGGTGAAGAATCTGTATGTATACATATAGATACAAATAGATAGATAGATAGATAGATAGATAGATAGATAGATAGATAGATAGATGTCGCTGTCCAGCAGCAACGTTAAAATAGTGGGTTACCTGGAAATATGGAGTTAGAGATAGATAGGAGGAAATAAAAGAGATAGGAAGAGGTAGGCTAGCCATACGGTACCCTACCCATGTGGGAGGATAAAAATTAGACAACACGAGCTGGGGTCACTCAGCCATCTTGAACCTTTAATGAATCCCTTGTTCCCACCAACAGGTAGAATAAGTCAGGCAAAACCACACCCCCAAGTACATTAGCACGTCAGTCCAATCAGCGACTTCCTTTTTTCTCTGCGGAGGTGGAGCTTCCGAATGTAACTGGAACCAGGTTGGAGGCGTGGCAAATAGCAGGAGATGGGCAAAGAGGTATAGCTATGAGAGGCAGGCCTCAAACCAGGAGGGAACAGATAGATAGATAGATAGATAGATAGATAGATAGATAGATAGATAGATAGATAGATAGATAGATAGAGATATATGTTTTTATATATGCATTAATCAGACATTTGTGTTTTCTTCCCCATATTTCCTTATCATGTAATATAACATAGATTGAAATAAATGCCATATACCACTGGCTATTATCACATTTTAATTTTGAGACACTAAAAGACTAAGCATTCCTCAAGGAATATTGTCACCTTTTCAAAAATACATAACACACTTGTACTTATATATGAGATAGTTATACTAGACAGAATTATGACCTAGTTATTGCTTTAATTTGGAAATTAAGCAGACACAAGGATATATGATTGTGTGTCAAGGAATATACTTGTAATGGCTAATCTTTTATTAATTTGACTCTATCTGTAATCAATTATAACCAAGTAGCTGGGCACAACTGTAAGGAAATTTCTTGAATTGGTCATTTAAAGTGGGAAGATCCATCTTAAATCTGGGCCAAACCATCTGGTGGCAGCCTGTGTCAAAGGATGTGGAAGAATAAGCTTTTTGCATTTGGCCTGACTGACCTCACTCTTGCTAACAAGTTTATCTATCCTACTGCTGAAGGCAGTCCTTTTCTGGTATTAGAACCTACTTCTTTGGGATTCCAATATTGACTGATGGCCACCCAAACCACAGTCTGTAACATACTCTAATAAATCACATATATGTATGTATTAATATTCATATGCATATATTTATGCTATCAGCTTTTATTTTTAAAGAACTCAGATTAATACACAACCTTAGAAAAGAAAAGCTACATCACATATATTTTCAAATCTTAAAGCAAATGCTAAAGTAAATATAGAAGAATATTAATATTTAGCAAATGCAAATGATAGGAACATTGGTGTTGGTTCAGTCAGCTTGCTTTGTTCTTTATCATAGATACTTAAGATAAACAATTTCAGAGTGTGTGTGTGTGTGTGTGTGTGTGTGTGTATACATACATACATTTTTTTCTCATTGTTTCAGAGGTTTAAGCCAATGGTCACTACTCCCTCTTGTTTTTTGTTTTGTTGTTGTTGTTGTTGTTGTTGTTATTGTTGTTGTTGTTGTTTTGGAGCCTCTTGTGAGGCAGAACATCTCAAAGGCTGTGGGGAACACATGGAAAAGGAAAGCTGATAATATCGTGACAGTGGGTAACAGAAGAGGAACTGAAGTATTTAAGTATTTCAATGTCCCTTCAAATATGTGTCTCCACCATGATCTAAATTCCTTCCCCTATACACCAATCTGAAATGTCCTAACACTTTCCAGTAATTCCACAGGCTAATGACCAAGCTTCAACATATGAGTTGTTGTTTAGCAAACAACACTCTCACTAAAAACAAAAGTTCTTCCTGGAAGACTCTTAAGTCCTGGATGGAGGCTCGTAAGAGGTAGGGTGTGTAAACAACATACAAGTTTCAGAAGCTCCTGTTGTTTACAAGATCCATAAAGCTCTCACCCCAAGTTATATAAACAGTAACAATTGCTGGAGAGTGAATGATTCAAGTTGTGAATGATTCAGAGATGTAGCTCTTGTGAGTCATTTTCCATACAGGGTATAGCTACCTCTGGGTCATCCATGTTCCTATAAATAACCTATGATGGTTAGTTTTATCAACTTGACAAAAACTCAAATCACCTGAGAAGAGTCTCAATGTGACACAGTCTACATTGTTATGGTATATAGGCATTTCTCTGGAAGATTGTCTTGATTGTCTCTAGTTAATGTAGGAAGACTGAGCCTGGAAGTGCTATCACCATTCTCTGGTCTGGGACTCTGGATTGTATAAGAGTAAAGAGAGCTAGCTAAGTGTTAAGCATGTGTGCATTTTCTCTCTACCACTGTGAATTTGTCTACTCCCTGCAGTGATGTACTGTAACTTGGACTTGTAAGATAAATTCTTTCTCCCATAAGTTACTTTTTGTCAAAATATTTTACCAACACAATCAATATCTATTAAACTAAAACATAACCCCAGGGCCATACTCCTGTAAACTTACTGTACTGGCTGGTTTTGTGTGCCAACTTGACACAGGCTGGAGTTATCACAGAGAAGGGAGCTTCAGTTGGGGAAGTGCCTCCATGAGATCCAGCTATGGGGCATTTTCTCAATTAGTGATCAAGGGGGTAGGGCCCCTTATGGGTGGTGCCATCCCTGGTCTTGGGTTCTATAAGACAGCAGGCTGAACAAGCCAGGGGAAGGAACATCCCTCCATGGCCTCTGCATCAGCTCCTGCTTCCTGACCTACTTGAGTTCCAGTCCGGACTTCCTCTGGTGATAAACAGCAATATGGAAGTAATCTGAATAAACCCTTTCCTCCTCAACTTGCCTCTTGGTCATGATGTTTGTTCAGGAATAGAAACCCTGGCTAAGACACTTACTGTGAATAAACTCTTTAGTAAATAAAACTAGACTTTGTTGAAATCATTAACACAGTCTGTCACCAGCGTCCCATACGGAATGAACAATCCATTCCCAGATAAGAGCCCAGCAAAGTTCACACAGCATGAGTCTTTTGAGTTAAGGTACAACTCTGAATTTTTTATGCTTAAGATATTTCACAATAGTATTTAATTTTAGAGAAACTAGGTTTGCTGCTCATGTAACAACTTGAAAAACACATAAATGGAACCAGCTACTTCAAGCAGAAATGAGCATTCAGTCATTAGGTGATCGTGAGTCAGGCTGCTTGGGTGGCAAATGACCTAAGACCCATCTCAGTTCCTCTTCTTGGCATCTTGTCCCCTGAGGTGTCCCCTGTGCTAAATACAGTGCCCTATGGGGGTCATCTGAATACTGGTATCCTGTCAAAGTTCACATGTGGACGCTTAGTTTTCATTATGAGAGTATCGAAGGTAGAGACTTTAGGAAGTGGTAAAGTCCAGAGAGCTGGAGCTTTCATAAATGGCATTAGTTTATATAACAGAGAGAGCCTGGCTTTTTCTACTGCATAGGAATGACCATCCATGCCCAGGAAGTGATACCTCCACAGACATTAATTCTGTAAGTGCTTGGTCTTGGATGTCCCTGCCTGTAGAACTGTAAGAACATCGTGTTTATAAGTCAGTGGCTTGTGGTATTTTGTTACTGTTGCTCAAAAACATTAAAACATGTACATTTAGTAAGATCTCTATAAACACGTGGAGAATAAATTACACCATCTTCTACAATGTGGATTCCCCATTAAAATCACCTGGAGAAACTTAAAATAGAACTTGTCCTGACCTCATCCCCTTAATCTACTCAGGACCCAAAGAGAAGTTCTACCTGAATTTCCTGACTGGTTCAAATATATGGCTGTGTGTGACGGTCCTGGTGAAGATCTAAGGAGAAGCCTTGGGGGGCTAAAGACATGCTTCCATGCTTCAAAGCAAATACTACCTGTGCAGAGAACCTACACCCACAAACAACTGTAACTCTAGCTCCAGGGGACCCAGTGTCCCAAGTCCTTTAGCCTCAGTGGACACACACACACACACACACACACACATGTGCACACACACACACTTAAAAATAAGATAAATCTTTATTAAAAGGAAGTCTCAAAGCAAAGCATTTCCTGCCTGACTAAGATCCAGTAGTAGCAGCCTTGGCCTCCTGCCTGACTGAGATCCAGTAGTAGCAGCCTTGGCCTTGCCTTCATCTCTCCTCCTTTCCACACTCACCCTTCCTGACAGGGAAAAGTGCTCAGGGAAGAATTTGCCATATCTCAGACTCTGAGGCCAAACTGGGGAGAGGTTTGTTTTGATGGGATCCATGCTTGACAGATTAGAATCTGAAGCTGGGAACTGTTTGCCGTCTTCCTGCTCTTCTCCAGGAGGTTTCATTTGCAGAAAGAGCTCTGCCCCTTCTTAGAGGCCACAAGAAGGCCACATCAGCACTGTTACACTAAACAGAGGCATTCCAGGACCCAGGAAGAGGCATATACAGGACCAACTGCTCATTTTCATTTAAACTGTTTCTAAATAATGTCATTAGGCCCAGAGTCCCATTTATCTGGAGCACGTAGACTTCCCTAATATATAAACTATCTCCAAACTGAACTGTCTTTCAGCAAAAGCTATTTCCTGTTACAAATGTTGCCTCAACCACACTCCATCATGGACTAGAACCCTTCTGCCCTACCACAGCAAATACGGTCCTGCGAGTGTCCGGGAGGCTGAGGCACGTCATCTGGTCTGGAGCACCCCTGCGACCTTGACCAGCATTGGCCTCAGCTGGGTATTGTAAGGTGTGTGGAGTCTTGAGTTTGCCCCACACCTGCAGCAGTAGAATCTGCATTTTCCCACAATCCTTGTGCACATTTAAACAAAACAAAACAATCAAAAATAACTCACTGGCCTCAATGTGCACTGGAATCTCCTCAAGAGTTTTTTTTTTAAAAAAACAAAACAAAACAAAACAAAAAAACAAAAATAATAATCCCAGAGTTTTGCATCATCCAGCAGTAGAGCTCAACTTCATCCCAACACTTAAGACTAAAGAGTAAGAATGCCTAAGATGAGACCCAGCCTTTAGAGCCATCTGCCTCCCATCCACTCACTGTACTTTACTGGCTCTATTGTACAAGATGTAGCCCTAATAAGATCTTGACAGTGTGAAACAGAACATGAAATCCCTCACCTGGACCTGACTCCTCTTTCTGTATTGAGCACACTGAGCCCCAGAAGCCTACATAAATGCGGGATGAGCCAGTTAGCTCATCTGTAATTCTAGCCTCTGGAGCAAGTTAATAAGACTAACCATATTGGTGAACTCTGGATTTAAATGGGAGTACTTGTCTCCCATTTAAACATTGTAGAAGAGTGATTGGGGATGATTCTCACATAAAACTCCAGCCTCCATACACATACGTTCAACCATCCTATACACATGTGAACCCAAATTTATGCCTCTCTCTCCCTCTACCCCTCCCCCTTCCTCTCTCTTACACACACACACACACACACACACACACACACACACACACACACACACCAGAAAGGAGAAAAAAGAAAGAACATAACATTAACACTAACAGTGACTTTACATGGAGAGTGGAGGAAGCCTTGAGTAAATAAAGTCCTGAATGAATGTGTGCAGTTAACATGGCATGACCACATCAAGGACTCTAATCCCTAAGCCCCATGGGAATGGCATAGCCTTCCTCAGGGCTCCAAGTGTGAATAGTGTTTGCACAATACATCCATGGCATCTTTCTACCCAGAGATATTTTTTTGGACTAAAGACTGCTCCTACAAATATTAGCTTTACCTGCCACCTTGATCCAACTGTACACCACAAATCCTGCCTTCTTTACTCAGCTGTATGCAATATCCCCACCTCCCTGTTCAGATGTATGAAATAAACGCACTGAGCTTCCAGGATGCTGTGGCTTCTCCATCAAAGAGCACAATCCATCTGACCCTAGCTTCTCTGCATGTTTACATGTCTCTCTTCTCATTCCCATACAGTCTCAGTCAGCTCAGGCACGTCATGGCAATTTTAAATGATTTTAACAATGTTTGGTACCTGCCCAGGACCCCCAAGGAGAGGACAATCCCTTCCTTCCTTGTCTTTCTCAGAGTTGTAATATGGAACTTCCTCAGAAAACCTGAGGAGTGAAATGCCAGTGGCTGGCAGGACCTTTGCAGTCAGAAGGGTACTGCCATGCGGGAAGTGAGCGCCAAATTATGGGGTCAGAATCTGGATGTAAACCCTGCCATGAAAGTTGACTGGGAAACTCTAAACTGGACTTTGATACAGTAATTCATTTCCTGATGTTTAGTTTCACTACAAGTCTTTGTTAGTGTGGTGGATTAAATAAAATATTAGGTATTTGAACACTTGGTCCTCAGGTTGTGACACTGTTTGAGGAAGTGGTCAGGCTTGCTAGGGGAAAAATGTCACTGACTTTCTTAGTCCTGCCCACTTATCTATCTATCATCTATCTATCTGCCTATCACCTATCATCTATCCATCCATCTATCTATGATCTACCTATCATCTATCTATCTGTCTATCATCTATCTATCACCTATCTATCTATCATCTATCTATCTATCATCTCTCTGCTTCTTGTTCATAACTGAAAATGTGTCTTCCTTCAGCTGTCATGCCTGTTGCCTGCTGCCATGCCACCAATATGAACTTGTTCCTCTAAAACCATAGGCCAAAATAAATTCTTCCTTCTATAAGTTGCCTTGGCCATGGTGTCTTATCACAGCAACAGAGAAGTAACTAATACAGCTAGGTTTTAAGCAAAGCTGCAAGTTTGATTAAACATGGTCCAGAAAATGCAGTTCAAAGCAACCAGTTGACCCATGTAGCTTTGAAAGACTTGCCCCACCCACCCCCAGTCTCAGCTACCCTCCTTTCTTCAATGCCCTAGCCCCAACTCATTGTTGTTACTATATTCTAACAATAAACTAAGCAACTGATAGAGGATCCATGGTTTTCAATGTACTTTGATAATCATCCTCAATAGTTTGTCCCATTAATAGAAGTAAACAGAGAAAACATGAGCTTTGTAAGTGGGAAAACTGTGGCTCAAACTATGCTGGGCAAGACCATGTTGCCAGTATTACAAATCTGAAAACTCAAGTTAAGTCCATTGTCTCAGTTAGGGCTTCCATTGCTATGAACAGGCACCATGACCAAGGCAACTCTTATAAAGAACAACATTTAATTGGGTCTGGCTTACTGGTTCTGAGGTTCGGTCCATTATCATCATGGAAGCATGGCATGGCTCAGGAGGAACTGGGAGTTCCACATCTTCTTGGAAGGCAAACAGGAGAATACTGGCTTTGCTCATTGCCTTCCCAGTACCAGCATTATTCTTGGGGATCAGAGATTGGAATATTTTCCATAGAAACACAGAAAGCTAGAACAGACAGAAGAAATCTTAGAGATAACCTAATCCCAGTGTCTTTGTTATTTCCCATTACAGTGTGCTTGAAGGCTTGGTAAACATCAGAATGTCAAGGAGCTCTCTGTGGAGAAAAAGATTCCCACAGGCCAATGAGACTTAACCAATATGTCACAGCTACACGGGGCTTGCTACTGTTTGGATCTTGAACACTTCCCAAAGACCTGAGTATTAGGATTGGTCCCCAGCTTGCAATTCTTTAAAGGAGGTGGATGTGGTAAAAGGTGGAGCCTGATGGAGCATCATGTCACTAGGGCATGCCTGGAAAGAGGATACTAGGATACCAGTCTCGTCCTCCCTCTTTCATTCCTGGCCATGAGGTGAATGATTTCCTGCACTATGTATCCCTACCAGGATGGGCCATCTCTCCACAGACCACTAAGTCCTCCATGTCAACCTATCATGAACTGAGATCTCTAAAAGTGTCAGCCAAGAAAAGTGTCTCCTCCTTTAAGCTGAGTGGCAGCTCCCTGTGCCAGATGATAGTGACTTACAGGTGTGAAATAGTCACACCTGGTTCAGCCAGTCCTGAAAGGTCAGGGAAAGGCCAAACATCCCAGATGTTCTGTAAGCACATCTTGTGCCTTGTATCATAAACTGACTTAAATAAATATGCTTCCTGCCGTGAAGTCCCAGTGACTAGAAGTCTAAGACCAACATGATAGGCAGGTTAGCTCTGGGACTGACCCGCAAGGTCCCCATGATCAGACAAAAGGAGCAACATACAGTGACAGTCACTCCAACTGAGCTGTAGACGGTGGTGGCATTTCTCTCTGACATTTTACTGAACAAAATATCCTTCCATGTTGCATGTGTCTTAGGAAGGCAGAATGCTGGAGGTCAAAAGTTAAATGGTCTGGAAAGCATAGTAAGTTTATTAGCAAAATAAACCCAGGAATAATATGAAAGTGAAGGCCAGTGTGTTTTCATTGTCTCAAATTCCTAGAAAAATGATTAAATTGACAAGCCAAGCAGTCTTCGCACCAATCAAAGAACGTTTTCCTTTATGGGGGTCTAAAGATGGCTGCCAACACAAACTTCTGCTTTCACCCTCTGAGCAGCTTAGGGCACCTCTGTCGCCTCTGACCCAGGAATAAGTTTTTACAAGTTTTGGAGTCTCTTCACACAAAATTAATAATGGATTTTTCAAATCCTTCTAAAATCCCTCCTTGTTGCTCCCAATCACTTCCAACTATCCCTTGGTACATACAAAAGTTACCATGTTCTGTGTGATGCCAGGGAAAATAGTCTAACTCACTGAGCCTCTGAAAGAAAGAAAGAAAGAAAGAAAGAAAGAGAGAGAGAGAGAGAGAGAGAGAGAGAGAGAGAGAGAGAGAGAGAGAGAGAACAAGCTTCACATATCCCAGTCTGGGCTTGAACTCCCTATATAGTCAAAGGTAGCCTTGAACTACTGATCCTCTAGCCTCAAGAGTATTGGGATTACAGGGTTGCACCCAAAACACCAGGTTTATGGCATGCTGGGGATCAACCCAAGCCTTGCACATGCAAAGAAAGAACTCTGCCAACCAAGCTGTGTCCCTCCAGCCATGGACCTTTATTTTCTTAAAGACTACTTGGTGAGACTCAAAAGCTACTGTAGTTATGGGATGGCCACTGTAGCCCTAACTTCTAAGGGAGAAGAAAACATATTTAAACTTTCGTTGGCTGACAGAAAAGGAACAGGAAGGGTAAACAGCAGGAAGTGAATCAACTTGACCTAATACATGTGTTGCTGCTGCAGAGGGAGCTGTGTAGCTTCCAGGAGACATGTGGAGGTGGGCCTCACACACAGTTCTTCTGGAAAAAACACAGGCTTACCTCTTTTTTGCAGTATGACCTACATAATTAACAACACAGTCATATCTCTGACCCCTGGTTTTGTTTTGTTTTGTTTTGTTTTATGTGCAAAGAGAAATCAGGAGAGAGAGCCTCTATCTTGTATGGGATTGTTTTAGCAAAGCAGCTGGCTATTGTTAATTGATAAGAAAGTGTTTTAAAGAAGACCCATCTGTTTTTAACTAGATTCCATGTGGGACATCATTATGAATTCTCTAGATGATACCTGCTAGGAGATACTGGAAAATGCATACTGAAGTCATGTGGTAACATGCAAAGGAGAGATCCATTTCAATAGAGTTGAGCCAGTGGCTGGTGGAAACCTGAAGTTTGAAAGACTGGGAAAGAAGTTAAAATTTACTGGGAACAAGAAAAGGAAGTGTATTTTCACTGGAAACTGATTGTTAGTGGAAAAATGACAGGAAACAGACATTCTTAACATGTGGACAGATTTTAAAAGGGAAAATGGACATTAAGAGTGAAATACAAAAACTGATTGGGACTCAGCCATGGGATGTAGAGAAGGAAGAAGAAAACACAATCTAAGCACATTAAGTCTCACGCTTGGGTCTTTTTTTTTTTTTTTTCCAGGACAGTGTTCTGTTTAGAACAAAATTGAGCAGAAAGCACAGTTGCTCACATATCAGTTGTGGACTTTTGTTGAGCCTGTATTAACAAAGTACATATTCTACACCGGACTTATTATTGCTTTTATACATCCTTCTGGATTCCAGAAAAGTCCAATGATATGATTCCACCATTTTGACATCCTGCAGAATAGTTCCGCAAACCTAAAAGCCATTTGCACCATTATCCTCCTCCCACTAATACTATTGCTGTCTTCAGAGTTTTGTCTTGTCCAGAACATCGCAGAATTGGGGTCATTAAGTGTATGGCACCTTCCGAGCAGCTTCTCCCACTTACTAATATGTATTCAAGGTCCTCGACATCTTTCCATGGGTGGACAGTTCGTTTCTTCTTGTGATAAGTCATCCTTGATTGCCTATTTATTTCAGTTGATTTATCCAGTTACCTACTAAGAGGCATCTTGCTTGCTTCTGCTTAGCGTAGTGTAAACAGTTTTTTGAGGACATAAAACTCCAATATATGTGATTAAACACCAAGAAGTACGGTTGCTGGGTCATATGGTAAAGGTCATGCTTAGTTTTGTACGGTAAAAAGGGAGCTTTACCATTAGCCATGCCGCCAGCAGTGAATTAGCCATGCCGCCAGCAGTGAATGAGAGTTCCTGTTGCTCAACAAGCTTGTTCGTGTTTCATGTTGGCAGGGATGGGGGCTGGGCCATTCTAATAGACGGACAGTGCTTTAAATTTTCAGCCTCCTAATATAATGCGATGTTGAACATTTTTATTCATTTATACATATATATGTGGAGAGAGAGAGAGAGAGAGAGAGAGAAATTTCCTCTGTGAGATGTTCGCTCAGATAGTTTTGCTTTCTTTAGTTTCCTAGCATTTATTTTTGCCATTTTAATGTATCTTTTCTGAGACTCTCATAATGAGCACTGTATTCAGATTGTTGCAACCCCTCCATACTGAGTCCTTTAGTGTTGTTAGTATGTATATGTGCTTAGGACAGACCACTAGAGATTGGATAGCCCATAATGGAATCTCCCTCTCTCAGTAGCCACCAATTGCCTATAGCTCTTGACCTAGGTGTAGGGGCCTTATGGCACTTTCCCAGTCCCTGTTGCCATGCCAACTATTGTAGTTGTTATATAGTATATAGGTCTTATTTAGGTCTTTTTAAAATTTTCATGAGTGCAGCTTCCCTGCTCTGTCTAGAAGATATCTCTAGCAGCTGATGTCCTGGATCTTATACTCTTCCAGGACATTTCCTGAGCCTTAAATGAAGGGGTGTACATATCAAATGAGGTTGGACACCATACAGCCATTTCTCTGAATATTGCCCATGGTGGATCTCTGTAATATCCTCTGTGCTGCAAAAATAAGCTTCTTTAGAGAGAAGTGAGAGCTACCCTTCGATAAATACTTAGAGCACAGTTAGAAATTATCTAACATTATGCCACATTTAGAAGGCAGCAGTGGGTTTTCCTCTAGAGTCCATGACCTCTACACAGCCACAGGGAGCTGGCTAGGTTTACAGTACCAGGCAGGAACTTTTCAAATTAGGTAGGTCTTAAGTCCAATTAGTAGTCACATTCCAAGATAAAGGTATGACTATTGCATCATTTATGGATATCCCACCCTGTCAATCATTGTTGTAGTTCATAGGCCTTTCCTGCTGAGTGGAACCATTGATTGGTTTGTCTTTGGCAGCTTCCACCATCAGTTCCAGCTTGATTAACAGAGAAACATCAGAATTAAATGACATTCATCAAAAAAGACCTAACAAATAGGTACAGAATATCCCATCCAAAGAGCAAAGAGTATATATGTATATATACAGTTCACTCAGAAGGCTCTAAAGTAGACAATATACTCACACTCAAAACAAATCGTAACAAATTCAAAAAACTGAAGTAAGTTGATGTATTGTATCTGCTAACAATGGAATAGAGCATAAAACCAATAGCTAGGGAATCTCTAGCAATTACTTAAACTCATGATGTTTAAACAGCACATTACTGAATGGTGAATGGATCAACGAAAAAAATCAAGAAAAAATATTTTAATTCTAGAATTAAATAAAAATAAAAACACAACATACACACACACACACACACACACACACACACACACATTGAAAGCAGTCCCAAGGACCAGTGGCACAGGTTCCTTCTGGTCTGAGCTGGTGCCATGAGCAGAACTTGGGCACAAACTCCATAGCCAGTCCCACAATACCCAGAGGAAGCTCCACTCCCAGGCGCTCTAACCCTCCCAGGATCAAAGGATCAGAGGTGTCCTGAGCAGACCTTGCTAAATCTGTAGCTAGTCCCACAACACCCAGAAGAAGCTCCTCTCAGGTGCTCTAACATGCCCAGGACCACAGGATCCCAGTCCCTTGGTCACAGGATCTCGGGGTCCCAGGGGCAGCTTGACTCCCAGGAGTTCTGACACACCCCGGATCTCAGGAAAGACAGGCTCCAGTCAGACATAGCGAGGGCAGGTAGCACTAGAGATAATAAGATGGTGGGAGGCAAGCTTAGGACATAAGCAACAGAAACCAAGGTCACTTGGCATCATCAGAACGCAACTCTCCCACCATAGCTAGTCCTGGCCACACCATCACACTGGAAAAGCAAGATTTGGATCTAAAAATCACTTCTCATGATAATGATAGAGGACTTTAAGAAGGACATAAACAACTCCCTTAAAGAAATACAGGAGAACACAGGTAAATAGCTAGAAGCCCTTAAAAAGGAAACATAAAAATCCCTTAAAGAACTACAGGAAAACACAATCAAACAGGTGAAGGAAATGAACAAAACCACCCAGAATCTAAAAATGGAAATAAAAACAATAAAGAAATCATAAAGGGAGGCATCCTTGGAGTTAGAAAACCTAGGGAAAAGGTCAGGAGTCATAGATGTAAGCATCACCAACAGAATACAAGAGATAGAAGAGAGAATCTCAGGTACAGAAAATACCATAGAAAACATTGACACAACCATCAAAGAAAATGTAAAAACAAAAAGTTCCTAACCCAAAACATTCAGGAAATCCTGAACACAATGAGAAGACCAAACCTAAGGATAATAGGTATAGAAGAGAGTGAAGACTCCCAATGTAATGGGCCAGTAAATATCTTCAACAAAATTATAGAAGAAAACTTCCCTAACCTAAAGAAAGAGATGCCCATGAACATACACGAAGCCTACAGAACTCCAAATAGATTGGACCAGAAAAGAAATTCCTCCCATCACACATAATAATCAAAACACCAAATGCACTAAACAAAGAAAGAATATTGAAAGAAGTAAGGGGAAAAGATCAAGTAACATATAAAGGCAGGCCTATGAGAATTACATCAGACTTCTCACCAGAGACTATGAAAGCTAGAAGATTCTGGGCAGATGTCATACAGACCCTAAGAGAAAACAAATGCTAGCCCAGGTTACTGTACCCAGCAAAACTCTCAATTACCATGGATGGAGAAAACAAGATATTCCATGACAAAACCAAATTTATACAATATCTTTCCATAAATCCAGCCCTACAAATGATAATAGATAGAAAACACCTACACAAGGAGGGAAACTACACCCTAGAAAAAGCAAGAAAGTAATCTTTCAACAAACCCAAAAGAAGATAGTCACACAAACATAATTCTGCCTCTAACAACAAAAACAACAGGAAGTAACAATCACTTTTCCTTAATCTCTTAACATCAATGGACTCAATTACCAAAAAAAAAAGACATAAACTAACAGACTGGTTATGTAAACAGGACCCAGCATTTTGCTCCATACAGGAAACACACCTCAGTGACAAAGACAGACACTACCTCAGAGTATAAGGTTAGAAACAATTTTCCAAGCAAATGGTCCCAAGAAACAAGCTGGAGTAGCCATTCTAATTTTGAATAAAATCAACTTTTAACCAAAAGTTATCAAAAAAGATAAGGAAGGACACTTCATACTGGTCAAAGGGAAAATCTGCCAAATCTTCTCAATTCTGAATTTCTATGCTCCAAATGCAAGGGCAACCACATTCATAAAAGAAACTTTAGTAAAGCTCAAAGCATATATCACACCCCACATAATAATAGTGGGTGACTTCAACACCCCACTCTCAGCAATGGACAGATCATGGAAACAGAAACTAGAACAGAGACACAGTGAAACTAACAGAAGTTATGAAACAAATGGATCTAACAGATATTTACAGAACATTTCATCCTAAAGCAAAAGAATACACCTTCTTCTCAGTACCTCAGAGTACCTTCTCCAAAACTGACCAAATAATCCATCACAAAACAGGCCTCAACAGATACAAGAAGACTGACATAATCTCATGCACCCTATCAGATCACCACAGACCAAGGCTGGTCTTAAATACCAACAAAAACAACAGAAAGCACACATACACATGGAAGCTGAATAACTCTCTCTACTCAATGATAAGTTGGTCAAGGAAGAAATAAAGAAAGAAATTAAAGGCTTTTTAGAATTTAATGAAAATAAAGACACATTATACCAAAACATATGGGACACAATGAAAGCAGTCCTAAGAGGAAAACTCATAGCTCTAAGTGCCTCCAAAAAGAAACTGAAGAGAGCTTACACTAGCAGCTTGACAGCACACCTGAAAGCTCTAGAACAAAAAGAAGCAAATTCACCCAAGAGGAGTAAACAGCAGGAAATAATCAAACTCAGGGCTGAAATCAACCAAATAGAAACAAAAAGAACTATACAAAGAATCAACCAAACAAAGAGCTGGTTCTTTGAGAAAATCAACAAGCTAGATCAACTCTTAGCCAGACAAACAGAGGGCTCAGAGACAGTATCCAAATTAACAAAATCAGAAATGAAAAGGGAGACATAACAATGAACTATGTCTTAAAATAATTATTGTTTGTTGAATATTAACAGTTGAAAATATTAAAATCATGTTCTACAAACATCAAAAAAAAGAAAGCAGTCCCAAGAAGTTATATCTCTAATTGCTCACATTTAAAAAAATAAATCAGAAAGCACACAATAAATGACTTATGATGAAATTCAAGAGAAACACGATTAAACCAAATGTAAATCCAGTAATTGAGAGAAATAATGAAAACCAGCACATGAATTAGTGAAATAGGAACTAATAAAACAATACATCTTAGTTGGGGTTTCCATTGTTGTGAAGAGAAACCATAGCAACTCTTACAAAGGAAAGCATTTAACTGGGCCGACTTACAGTCCAGTTAGTCCCGTATCATCCTGGCAGGAAGCACAGCAGCACACAGGTGGATGTGATGCAGCACACAGGAGTATGTGATGCAGCACACAGGAGTATGTGATGCAGCACACAGAAGTATGTGATGCAGCACACAGGAGTATGTGATACAGCACACAGGTGGATGTGATGCAGCACTCAGGAGTATGTGATGCAGAACACAGGTGGATGTGATGCTAGAAAGGAAGCTGAGAGTCCTGCATCTGAAACAGCAGGCAGCAGGAAGAGAGTAGGACACCGGGCCTGGCTTGAACATCTGAAACCTCAAAGCCTACCCCCAGTGACACTTCCTCCAACAAGGCCACACCTAACCCAACAAGGCCACACTTCCTAATAGTGCCACTCCCTGTGAGCCTTTAGGGGCCATTTTCATTCAAACTACCACACAAGAACCAACAGACACAAGAAATAGTTCTTTGAAAAGATAAACAAGATTGGCATAACCTTAGCCCAACTCACCAAAAGGAAGAGAAGACCCCAATTAAAAGTGTCAAAGATAGAAAGGGAAACATTACAACATACACCAAAGACATTCAGACACTATAAGGGCACATTTAAAAAATACCTTTACCCTAGAAGAAAGAAAATAAAATCTACTGTATATAAAAAAAATTTTTTTAAAGCCCACAATATCCCATTAGGTTAGAGGAGCTAAAATAAATGGATGAATTTTAAATTCATTGGAAGCACCAAAGGTAAACTGCCAAGAAAGACTTAACTTAAACAAACCCACAATAAGTAAGGAGATTGAAACAGTAATACAAAACCTTCTCACTCTAAAAAGTTCAGGGCCAGACATATCCACAGCAGAACCCCACCAGACATTCAAGGGAGAACGGCAACCCATACCTCTTCAATTATTCAAGAAAAAAATGGAAAATGAAGGACTCCAAAGTCTTTATATGACGCTCTAATACCCAAACCAGGTAAAGATACACCAGAAACAAAACCTACAGACCAATGTCCTGATGACATTGCACAGATGCAGAAATCTCAGTAAAGCTCTTGTAGACTGAATACAGGCATGCATCCAAAGGTCATTCACCACAATCAATCTGGCTTTATCCTGAAAATTCATCAATGTTTCAACAGACACATCAATACATATATATCAATTAGCACAATCAATTGTATATGTGATCTTAAAGACAGAAGCCACATGATCATCTCAACAGAGGTAGAAAAGACCTTTGACAAAAGCTAACATGGCTTCGTGATAAAAAGTCTTGGAGATAATAGGTCCGGCAGGAACATCGTTCAATAAAACGAAGGCTCCATATGACAAACCCACAGCCAACATCATTATCCTAAGTGGAGGAAAACTTGATGCAATCCTATTAAATCAGGGGGAAGGCAAGGCAGTCCAGACTCCCCACTCCTTCTCAATGGTTCTTGAATCCTTAGCTTGGGTGGTAAAAACCAGAGAAAGAAATTAAAGGGATGAAAAACAGAAAAAGAAGTCACATTATTCCCTTTTGCAAATATATAAGTAGATATGGATATGGATATGGATATGGATATGGATATAGATATAGATATAGATATAGATATAGATATAGATATAGATATAGATATAGATATATTTGGCAGTTTCCAAAAATTAAATCAGAAAACTTTAAAAACACTGTCATCCCCTTTCAGCCAAGTGTCAGGTTACAAAATCCTTTTTCTTACTGTCTTAAGAGTACTCTATATGTTTTAGATAACATCTTTTATCAGATGTATCTTTTGTAAATATTCACTCTTGGGCTGCAGCTTTCTTATTTTCTTGCTCATGCTTTTAAAATAAACAACCTCTGATTAGAGTAAAGGAAGCCAACCTTACCAGAAATGTATCACTTCAAGGCAGCAATGGGTGAACCAAGGAGGGGAAGTAATACGTTGTCCAGTCAGCCCATGTAGTCAGGTTCTGATTTCCACGCCACAATGCAGACAAATGCATATGGTAATATCTCAGGGAAGTGCTTGAAAATGTCAGCATCATTGCCATGGCTTACCATCCTTCTTTCTGTCCTCCGTACAGTTCATCTGAAGCATCACCAGGTTTGAAGGACACCTCTTCCAGGAAGCCATGATTTTGCGTTCTAACTGGAGACTTTCCGTGCATCCTGGTGACTGAGCCCTGTCCTTAGCCTGTACAGGGGCATACATTCGATGGAGCAGAAATGGCCAGTCTTTGTTCATGCTGTATTCCAAAGTCTAGCACAGCATCTGGCATGTGACCAACTCTCACCAAACATTAGCTGCATGAATGTGTGAAGCACGTACTGGAGGATGATGCAGAGCCCATTCTATTATATTGCTAACTAGGCAACCCTAAGAAAGCTCCGCAAATTCAATAGCTTAAACCATGGAAGCTATGGCGCCATGGTTCTGGAAGCAATAAGTCTGAATTCAAAGTGTCAGCAGGACCATGCCCCCTCTGAAGTGTCTCTCTTCCACCAGTTATATTGAATAAGGGTCCACTGAAACTTTTGTTTGTTTGTTTGTTTTGTTTTGTTGGAGACAGCATCTTACTTTGTGGCCCCGGCTGTTTGGAAACTCACAGAAAGCTACTTGCCTCTGCCTCCCAGGTGATAGGATTCCAGGTGTGTCTCCCAGGTACTAGGATTACAGGTGTGCATAATTATGCCCAGCCCTGACCCCGCTTTCCTGGATAATCCCTGTAAAGGCTCAAGAAACCGCTGGGATTATGACTATATTTTTTATGCAAAGGAGGAAAATCACAACCATGCCAATCACTTAAGGAGAGAAAAGATACATTCCAATATTCCTCTGAAGGTAAAAACCCCCCAATCTTCCTGGTCAGCCCACCTGCTAAATGATCTACAACCTCCCAGCAGTGCTAAGCTGGGATCTGAGTCTTTACCACATGAGGCTTTGTGAGGTATTTCAGGTCCAAACAGTAGCACCAACATAGGCCCAGGTATGAGGGAACGAGTGCCAAAAATGGACGGTAGCAGTACAAATAAAGAACAGAGTCCAGGGATGTTTGGGAGGAAGGCAGGTGTGGGTACGACTGATGACAGTGACTTCTGAGTGGCAGGGTCACTTACTCGTGGCCTCTCAGAGGCACCATGTGCCTTCAGCCATCTCTGGTCCCCTCCCCAGGAAACTCCCTGGTGCTGTCTACTGGCCCAAACTCTTCCTTTCCATACTTCTCCATGGGAAGAAAATCCATCTACGTCCTGATGAACTCTCGCAGGCCCTCCAGGCTCCTGAAGGCAGCAGGATCATCGCAGGCTGTTCCATAACTATAAACATGCCTTGAGTGACCGATATGTGTGTGTGCTTCATCAGCTATGACTTCCTCGTGCTGTGTAAGCGGGATCAAAAGCAGAGCCAACAGCTGTAATAGGGCATTTTTCACTGCTAAACAATGACTTGTTCTTAAACCTCTAATACTCAAAGACCCCTAACTACCAGCAATTTAAATGGGGCAAGTAGAAAACCATTTCCATTAAACTCCACTAGAAGGGCTAGAGAGATGACTCCGTGGTTAAGAGCACTGACTGCTCTTCCAGAGGTCCTGAGTTCAATTCCCAGCAACCACATGGTGGCTCACAACCATCTGTAATGGGATCCAATACCCTTTCCTGGTGTGTCCGAAGAGAGCGACAGTGTACTCACATACATAAAATAAATAAATAAATAAATAAATCTAAAAAAATCACACTAGGATCCAACTAGATTAGATTAAATTATATGGAGTTGAATTCATGTATTACAGAAGTATAGCACACATGTGCCATATTGCCTTACATCCATGTCTGTGGTTTGGCATGTGTTGTCAAGAGATAGGCATCTCCAAGCATTCTTCTGCCAGTCATTTCAGATACAATAGATCCCCGATCCTCACCTCAGAATAAAAGGAGAAGATGCTTGCCAGTGGTACCGTTCAGTCTTCTCTTCACTCTCACAATACAAGAAACACAAAATTGCATCAAGGGCAGCTCTTTCACGGGCATGGTGTGCAGTGTAGCCGTGAGATATCCAGGGAGTCTGTTTCCTGAAAGTGGGGCATACGGTGTTCAGGATGGTGGGATTTAAATGGGCAGAAACAGGGGCTCTCAACTCAGACATGCTAATGAGGTTATCTGAAAAGGCAGCGAAGGCGGGCGGGCTGCTGAAATAGATGCTGACTTGAAATTAACAGCGAATGCATGAAAGCAAAAAGGCAATGATTCTTGGAGTCTTGCCAACCGTGCGCCCTAAAAATACCACAAATAAAAACTTGAAACTGGATCTTCTTGGCCCACATGGTTCTGTTGTGATTTTTTTTTTAGGAGGACACAGACAGAAGCAATGTTAGATGAAGCAGAAGGTAGCTTTAGATAGGAGCATAAGCCTGGCCAAGAGTCTAAAGCATCCTTAGAATGAGGACATCTTTAAGCTTGACTTAAACTGTCATGAAAAATATGGGGATTGGGCATTAATAAGACAAAATGTGGGGGAGAGGGTAGTGGGAGAGAAGAAAGAAACCCTGCAGAATGGGAAGCTGAAAATAAGCCACAGGCGGACAGCAGAACTTGAGGCTCGGGTGTAGAAAAGCTAGCTTCATTCTGATGTGGAAACTTGTAGTCTCAGATGAAGGGGCTGAAAGAACTCTACAGTAATATTCTGTGCAGGCAATGCTCTCGTTGGGGTAGCTACTTGGAAACACCAAACAGTTGTGAAACTCATATGAAAAGATTGAAGCCTTGGAATCATGAAACCTCATCCATTCACCTTGAAGCAAAGACAATATAGACGGGTTAATATCTACAACTATTTCTCTCCCCTGCTAAAGAGCCTTCATACTACAATCTCCACTCATCCTAGAGAGCCAAACTCAACCCACTTCAGTAATACTCACCACCCCCATTCACAGAATCTCTTCAGATGTTAGCCCTCCCTGCTCCTCCTCCCAAGCTTAAGTACCTGCCATAATGTCTCATCTTCCCTCCTAGTCACGTGAGCTTGGCTATCAATCATGGCCTGTTTTTTCAGCACCAGTTATCAGGATTCCTCAAAAATGAATTCATTCTTCATTTTCAAAACTTTTCCTGGGAATACCAGGGACAGAACAATATAATAAAGAATATGTAGATTTCAAAGAAACTAAACACATGCAAATGGTCAGAATCCAAGAGGATTCATCAATGGGAATTTCTAGTTTTGTTGGAGACTCAGTTGTGTCATGTGATGTTTTTCTGGAAACTGACTTATGAGAGGATGTTTTGCTGAAGCAGACATGTGAGAGAGGACACAAAATGTTTGGAAAGATTATAAATATCTTCCACTCTGCATTGGTTAGCCTTGCAACTCTTTGCTGGTTTTCACTAGGCTTCACTGAGGCTGGTCTTCACTGACAACACTCTTACATTGGTTCACCTTGCTTTCTTCCTTGATCTTCGCTTGTCATGACATCATAGAAAGAAACACACTGTGATGGTTTGAATATGCTTGGCCTAGGGAGTGGCCTTGTTAGAGTAGGTGTGTCACTGTGGGTGTGGGTCTTAAAACCCTCATCCTAACTGCTTGGAAGCCAGTCTTCTCCTGGCTTCCATGGAACAAGAGGTAGAACTCTCAGCTCCTCCAGACCCATGTCTGCCTGGATGCTGCCATGCTCCTACCTTGATGACAATGGACTGAACCTCAGAATCTGTCAGCCAGCCCCAATTAAATGTTGTCCTTAAAAGAGTTGCCTTGGTCATGGTGTCTCTTCACAGCAGTAAAACCCTAAGTAATACACACACCAAAGAACTTCTGGTGGCATTCTGACTACTTCCTGCTGCTTCCTAAGACTCATGCCGATCTGCAGAGCTTCCCAGTTTCTTCTGGATCAAGCCACTGCTACTGATTCCTGTTTGGTGTTTGGTAGTGGTCTGGACTGCTGACAACAAAGACTGGAATTGCCCCAAAGAACTGTTTCTAAGTAGGTCCACAACCCAGTTTCCTATTAACCTTTCTTTTCCCCTATCTCTTGTGTGTTTTGGTCTAGAAGGGAGATTAGAAGCATTAAAAAACCATAATTAAAGTATGCTTTGAAAAACTCTAAGCCTACAGCATAAAATAATTTATTTCCAACAAGATAGACTAATATCTTAGCTTCATCCCTTAAACTATTAAAGGATTTTTGAACCATTAGAGAATTGGATGAAACTTTGAATCTTGCATAGGTTAATGGTTTGAGATCATATCAGAGTCATGTTATACTCTGTTTGCTGGAGTTACTAGACAACAAGCTCAAGAAGGAGGTCTGACAGGAGACTGCATCTATAAGTTATTGAGCCTCATCCTAACACAGTCAAATGAAGAATAGGTGTGGACGGTTGAGTCTATCTCCAGTAGGAATCCAGACAGTGAGTACTGCTCTGCTCTGCTCTGCTCCGCCCCGCGCTCCGCTCCGCCCCGCTCCGCCCCGCTCCGCCCCGCTCCGCCCCGCCCCGCCCCGCCCCGCCCCGCTCCGCCCGCCCTGCCCCGCTCTGCTCTGGGTCTTGAACAAGCACTTAGCAAAGGCCCTCCTCAGCACTGCATCACTGAGATGTAGAAGAAGCTGGCAGAGGTAGAGCCTAGCAGCAGGCCTGTAGGTCTTAGGGGTAGAGGGAGACACCACATTCATCCCCTTCCCATTTGTGGCTTCCTGGCCATGAGGTGGCCAGTTCTGCTCTGCAAGTACTTCCCACCTCTGTCATTCAGTGTCACACCCTGGGCCTCAAAGCAGTAATGTCTTAGACCATATAATCTCTAGACAGTAATCCAAACTAAGCCCTTTCTGCTATTTTTTCCATGTGTGCCTGTGTGTATGTAGTGTATATGTATACAATTATGTCGTGTGTGTGTGTGTGTGTGTGTGTGTGTGTACACGCGCGCATGTAAAATGCAGGTGTGCATGTGCTATGGCATCCCTGTAGAGGGAAGAAGAAAACTTTTGGGAGTTGGTTTCCATCTCCCACTTTGTTTTTGAGACAGGGTCTCTGTTTGTTGCTATTGTACCACACACACTCCAGGCTGATGAGCTTCCTGGTTATTCTCCTGTCTCGGCCTCCCATCTCTGTATAGAAGGGCTTGAATTTCAGATATGTACCACACATCTGTCTTTTCATACGGGTTCTGGAAATCTGATTTGGTGTTTGTTAGACTTGCATGGTAAATGCTTCTACCCACTAAACCATCTCTCCAGATCTCTAAGTTAGTGTTTCAAATATTCAGTAGGTATCAATTCCTTCACCCAACTCTACAGACTTACTAGACTGGTACTCCAAACTCCATGGAGGCCACGAATATCAGGCCTTCATTTGGAGACAGGATCTTTGTCGATATAATCAAGTTACGTCAGAATTACTGTGTACCCTAAATCAAATGTTTACTGTTCTTTTCCAGGAAATAGGAATCTGAAGACACAAAGGAGACATGAGAAAGAAATATGTGTGAAGACAGAACAGAAATAAGAGTTGGCCTGCCACAAATCAAGAAATTCCAAGGGTGGCTGTGTCAAGATAGACTGCCCTGGCTCTTAATAATTCCACATTGTATAAAACAATGTCGTTGTTGCTATTGTTGCTGTTGTTGTTTTTGCTGTTGGTGTTACTGTTGATGGTGGTGGTGTTGCTGTTGTTGTTGTTGCTGCTGGTGTTGCTGTTGGTGCTGTTGTTGCTGTTATTGCTGTTGGTGGTGTTGTTGCTGTTGCTGTTGGTGGTGCTGTTGGTGGTGGTATTGTTGCTGTTGGTGTTGTTGCTGTTGGTGTTGCTGCTGGTGGTGGTGCTGTTGTTGCTGTTGCTGTTGCTGTTGCTGCTGCTGCTGGTGGTGGTGCTGTTGTTCCTGTTGCTGTTGCTGCTGCTGGTGGTGCTGTTGTTGCTGTTGGTGTTGTTGCTGTTGGTGTTGGTGTTGCTGCTGGTGGTGGTGCTGTTGTTGCTGTTGCTGTTGCTGCTGGTGGTGGTGGTGGTGGTGCTGTTGTTGCTGTTGCTGTTGCTGTTGCTGCTGCTGCTGGTGGTGGTGGTGCTGTTGTTGCTGTTGCTGCTGCTGCTGGTGGTGGTGGTGCTGTTGTTGCTGTTGCTGTTGCTGTTGCTGCTGCTGCTGGTGGTGGTGCTGTTGTTGCTGTTGGTGTTGTTGCTGTTGGTGTTGGTGTTGTTGCTGTTGGTGGTGCTGCTGGTGGTGGTGCTGTTGTTGCTGTTGGTGTTGGTGTTGTTGCTGTTGGTGGTGCTGCTGGTGGTGGTGCTGTTGTTGCTGTTGCTGTTGGTGTTGCTGCTGGTGGTGGTGGTGGTGCTGTTGTTGCTGTTGCTGTTGCTGCTGGTGGTGGTGGTGGTGCTGTTGTTGCTGTTGCTGTTGCTGTTGCTGCTGCTGCTGCTGGTGGTGGTGCTGTTGTTGCTGTTGTTTCCAGGCTTTACCTTGCCCAGAGAAACTTCATTTTACAAGCAGCTTTTGATTCCATTTTGAGTGCAATATTTTTTTGCACCTGTTGTGCACACACAAAACATCTGTCTGGCACCAACCACTGGGCTTAGACAGAAAAAGAACCTACTCCCAATGTAAAAAGGAATCTACCTTTTAAATGCGTGTGTATGGTTGAGATGGGTCCACCTATGGGCAGAAAACTCCCAAATGTCCCACATGCTTCATCTTAACTACAATCCTACTGCTGGCGTGGCCTACTCCAATTGCTGTTTGTCTGTTTAGACACATTCTTCCATGGGTTTGTCCATCGAGACCCAGTCCTACCCTTGGCCTCCATGCCCTTCATAAACCTACATCTTGCTTCTATGGCTCAACTCAAATTGATGTCCTAGCAGACTGACTCTGCAGCAGCATCTCCAGCAGATCTCCAAAAGGGTTTGTTATCTAGATCCCCAAACTCTACACAGAGATATTTTTTGAGTCTCTGGAAAGTTTCTTTTGAACTCCTTGGATTATGCTTCAGCCTCTTAAATTCTTTTGCAGGACATTCAGTAGCTTACATCCATATGTGTGTATATATGTATGCATGTACATATGTACATATACATATACATACATGTATATACATATATGAGGAGTTATATTTACTCTGTGGTATGTAACAGGCGATCTGAGAGTATTAGTAGTTAAGACTGGAATCTTTTTTTTAAATGTTTCTGAGGATTTATAAGTAGTTGGCTGTAAATGGGAGAGGGACTTATATGAGACATCAGAACTCCTGAGAAAGCGCTATGCCATAACCTCAGATGAACACATCTGTGTCTTTTTACAACGTCAGAACTTGATAAATAGCAATTGGCTCATAAGGTGCTTCGACTGAAAATGACTTGTCAGATAAGCCCACCTCAAATTGATAATTGACCAAGACAAATAGTTCTTTTATTTTCATCTTAATTGCCAATTTTAATTCTCTCATTGCATAGCACCCAATAAATATTATTACATATATAGTCACAGAATAAATGTAAGTTGACAAGAATACACAACAGTTTAAGAAGTTGTAGGTACAGTTTGATAGAAACAGAACAGTCTCTCAGGGAAAGGATAGCCTGAAAAACTAGTTTTACACAATACAGATTAGTGTGATAGCTAGTCTCGCTTGTCAACTCTTTGACTACATCTGGAATTAACTAAAATTCAAGCAACTGGGTGCATTTGTGAGGGATTTTTCTTAATTAAATCACTTATGTGGGACAAGCCATTTTTAATCCAGATCTTTTGAGGTAGGAAGAGCCAGCTTTAATCTGGGCTATACTTTCTGCTGGTAGCTTCTAGAAAGGATGTGGGAGAAGAAAGCTCTTATTCTTTGTCTGCTTTCTCTCACTCTCTCTGACAATTTTATTCCTTCATTGGCACTAGACCCTATCTCTTTGGGATTAAGGTATACACTGAAGACCAGATGAAACCTTCAGCTTTATGGACTGAACTAGATTCTTGAATTTTCCATTAGTAGGCAGCCATTATTAGACTACTTGGATCACAGCCTGTAAGCCACTCTAATAAATCCCATATGGGTGGATGGATAGATAGATAGATAGATAGATAGATAGATAGATGATAGATAGATATTCATTAGAACAAATAGAATTAATATATTAGAACTGATAGAAATATATATATAAATATATGTGTATATATGTGTGTGTATATATATATGTATATATATATACATATATATA
>NW_022196905.1:164627238-164646385 GCF_008632895.1 Mastomys coucha | reverse complement strand
ATATATATATATATATATATATATTTCCATGGGTATAAAGCTATCCATTGGAGTCTAGTAGGCTTACCAGTGGATACTCAATAGAAGACTATGACTCATTCTCCTGAGCACGCATCAATAACCAATAGTTCCCCAGAGAGAGGTAGGGCCTCGTGAGCCTGACTGCTGGCAAGTCTAGTCTTGTGCAATCCCAGCGCCTACAACCACAGCTGATGTGGGTTTGTTATTTCAATGGCTGTGTCATCCTCAGAAGATAGCCTTGTGCAACCTTTCTCCCTGTCACCGGGCTCTTATATTCTTTCTTCTTCCTCTTCCACAGTGTTCCCTGAGCCTTCCAGGAGTGGCGTGAATGTTCTGTTACGGTTGAGCACTCAAAAGTCACTTATTCTCAGCATCTTACACAGCCAGCAGTCTCTGAATTCACTGCCATTCACTACAAAGAGAAGCTTCTCTGATCAAGACTGAGAAGTGACTTTGTCTGTAGGTATAAACAAACATTTAGAAGGCAGTTTGAAGGCAAGCTGGTAGAACAACAGAAAATAAATCCAGATGCATACAGAAAAGTTATAGAGGGGGTTTCTGGGAAGTATAAGCACATAACCTTTTCAATCTTCACCTTCCTAGAAACCTAATGTTTCTATAACTATTGTTATATTGTTATATTGTTATTCATCTCTGTGTTTACTATGTGCAATTTAAGAGCTAAGAATGTCGCTAAGTTGCTTGAACACCTATTTATCAAACACAAAGCCCTAGGTTCAATCCCCAGGAGCCCATTAACCTGGCAATAGCCTACACCTGTAATCCCAGCGCTTTGGAGGTAGAGGTAGGAAAATCAAAAGTTCAAGGCCACCCTTAGCTACATAAGTTGAGGCCAGTGTCTGAAATGCAGGAATAAGACATAGATCTTTCTCAACACTTCTGGTAGGATGGCACATTAGAAGCCACAACACAGAAACTCAGTAATACAGGAAAAAAAGTTAGTCAAGATAGTGCACAATAAGTTTTTGTTCTGTAGAGGCAAAGGAGATGGAGCCCAGGAGATGCAACCCCATTTAAATACAAACCTCATAACCAAATTAAATGGCAATCTTACTAGACTGGAGAGCTTCAATCCATTCTTGTAGTAGGCAGAAAAATGCCCTCAAGACACACGCACAGTATTTTTTTAAGCCTATAAACATGCTAAGATAGGCAAACGACAGTGTCTATAGTCTAGGGGGAAAATGTTTGCAAACCACGTGTCTGATGAAAGACTTTTCTTCAAAATATGCAAGCCCCCAAATTCAGTGAGAGAAAACCACACTGCTATGGTTTTGGAATGAGTTGTGTCCCTGGGGGTAGATCTACAGGTAAAGATTTTGTCCTCAAGATATGGGGAAGTGTTATGGGGCCCTGTGGTATGTTCTTAGGTCAGTGGAGATGTGACTTCAATGTGAATTGTAGGACCTCACCCATCTTCTTCATCTGCTTTCCAGGTTAGTATAGATTCCCTTAGAACATTGGTTCTCAACCTGTGGATCACAAACCCTTTTGAGATTGGACAATCCTTTCATGGGGATCACCTAGGGACCATCAGAAAACACAGATGTTTACACTACAATTCATAACTGTAGTAAAATTACAATTATAAAGTAGCTCCAGAAATAATTTTATAGTTGAGGGTCACGACAACATGAGGAGCTGTATTAAAGGGTTATGGAATTAGGAAGGTTGAGAATCACTGCCCTAGGATGTGCCATCTATGCCAAGGGGGGGCTGAGCCAATAGAGCTACCCAATCTTGGACTCCAACTTCCAGAATCATGACTAAAATAAACAGCTCTTTATTGCATAAAAAGCCATGTCACATATTTCAGTACACTGATACAACACTGCCTACTGTACACACACCAAATAATGGAATCTATTAATATGTATTATAACCTAAACATTCATAAACATTTCTCCATCTGAGGGAAGGGGCTGGAGAGATAGTTCAGTGGCAGTAAGTGCTTAACGCTTGTCTTAGTCAGGGTAACTATTGCTGTGACACCAGGACCAAAAAGCAAGGTGTGAAGAAAAGTGGCTTACACTTCCATTGTGGGAAGCTGGGATAGGAACTCAAACAGGGCAGGAATCTGAAGGCAGGAGCTAAAGCAGAGGCCTTGGAGGGGTGCTGCTTATTGGCTTGCTCATCATGGCTTGCTCAATCTGCTTCCTTATAGAACCTAGAACCCAGGACCACCAGTTCAGGTTAGCACCACCCACCATAGGTTTGGCCCTCTCCATGGATCACTAATTTAGAAAATGCCCTACAGCTAGGTCTTATGGAGGCATTTTTCTCAACCTTGGTTCTCAACCTTCCTGATGCTGCCACCCTTTTATACAGTTTCTCATGTTGTGGTAATCCCCCAGTCATAAAATTATTTCATTATTACTTCATATTCTTGTGGGGGGTGGTCCACAGGTTGATAACAATGTGAATAGCCATGTGTCAAATTGACATAAAACTAACCAGGACAATGATATTGAAAAGGATCCAAGTTCAGTTCCTAACACCTACATCCTGTGATGAATAGCCACCTGTAACTCTAGGTACAGGAGGATTCCACACCTCTGGATGTACACATACATATTGATACATGTAATTTAAGATAATAAAGCTAAATCTGAAAACAAACACATCCAACAGGGCATGAAGTGTATCTGTAATCTTGACACTTGGAAGGCCGAGATGGAGACTGGAGGCTAGCCTGGACTAAATGAGACTCTCCCTTAATATTGTAAAATAAAACGTACATCCGAGCTGTAGCTTCTACGTATTCAATAGGTGTGCTGTAACCCATATTACCAAGGTATCAAGTAAGGGACTATAGGAGTGTTGATCCCCCAAAGGATGAGAATTTAGTATAGTTATAGACGGGGAGAGACAGGAGTAAGAGGATTAAATGGAGAGGAGAATGGATTAAAGGGGTAAGAAAGGGAACATGGAGGAGATAATGAACACTAAGAGCCATTTTTAGGGTCACACAGACCTACTACTGTAGAAATTTCCTAAAGTACATACATACCTTAAAGAAATCTAAATAGAGTTATCAAATAATTGAGGAGACAGGTCCTCCACCAAGTAAAATATCCAGTGCCCGGAATGGGTTACATCTAGTTGAAGCACTGGCCAAAGAGGTACCCTGGAAACCTCCAACTATCTCGGGCTTTTTCCAAGGCTACTGTTTGTGCTCCATCGACTGATGGTCTGCTGAAGACAGTATTTATAGATCTCATTGAACACAAAGAAATGGAGATAGTACCTTTGTCTCTGCTGACTAATGTTCCTGGTGCCAGAATGTACCCTGCACATTTAATAGGGTGCCTTCACATTAAATAGGGTGTCTACCAGAGGAGAAGGTAACTACCATCCTGGCGGCAAACCCTGAAATCTACAATGGTGGCCTGAGTCACTATATATACTGACCAAATATGGTGGTGCAATCGTGGTACAAACATTGTGGGAATAACAGGGTAGTCTCTGATTGAATTTAAGGCCCACAGCACAAGATGGAACTCATGCCTGATACTGCTCTGGTCACTAAGAACCTGAGACTAGCTAGACCATGAGCTTAAGGGAAAAATAAATACTATTGTTCTGTTAAATGAATGTAGCAATACAATGATTCCTAATGACCTTCTGCTATACCCATAGAGCGATGCCTTGATCAACCATCATCGGAGAACTAACCTAGAGACCCACAACTGGCCAAATACACAGGCAATGAGAAACTTTGGAACACTCCGTTCTAAATAGGATATCTTGATTAAACCCCCCTCTCAAAGCTCAGGGAGGTATGCAGCAGAAGAGGGGCCAGGAATATTTTAAGAGATTGGATGGATGACACCAAGGAAACAGTGTCTTCCAGATACAATAGGACTGATGCCCATGTGAACTCACAAAGACTGTAGCAGCATGAACAGGGTGTACAGGGGTTCAAAAGAGATGGCTCCCAATACTGAGAGGGGAAAGTGGACAAGAATTCTCACCCCTAACCAAGAAGCTATCTTCAACTCATGCTCTCTAGCAAAGGAAAAATCAGTTTTCTCCAATGGAGTCTCATTGTGTTTATTAACTTCACTGAAGGGCAGGTCCCATGCCTAGCAACAGATGACCAACCAACACTAAAACCAACTCAATGATATTTTTGTAGACTTTTTGTATCATATTGCTCTGTTTCATCTTATTGGTCTTTTGCTTTTATGTTATGGTTTCTGATTTGGTGTTTTTGTGGGGTTTGTTTGTGTACACATTTCTTGTGGATTTCTGGGGCGGGACGGTATTTGTTCTCTCACAAGAGAAAGGGTTTAGAGTTGAATGGGCAGAAAGGTGGGAAAGACTAGGGAGGATTCGGAGGAAGGGAAACCATGATCAGAATATATTGTATGAAATTTTTTCAATAAAAACTATGAAAAAGTCGGGCAGTGGTGGCACACACCTTTAATCCTAGCACTTGGGAGGTAGAGGCAGGTGGATTTCTGAGTTCGAGACCAGCCTGGTCCATAGAGTGAGTTCCAGGACAGCCAGGGCTACATAAACACTGTCTCAAAAAACCAAAAAGACTATAAGGGGGGTGCGGGGCTCCTTTTTTGTTCCATTAGCAAGACAGCAGCAGCACATTGAAGTCATTTTTCTCCTAAAATGCTGTTTTGTTCTTGCATGCTGAATGCCGATCGCTTCTGTTTTCTCACTACCTTGCTTGTATCCCTTTTTTCCTGTGGGCAGCAGAAAACCCGGCTAATGTCCTCTCAGATAACCGATTGCTTTCCAGAGACAGCATCAGTTGCTTTCACTGAAGTGTTTTGCAAACCAAATCAAGGTACTGAGTGTTTTGTGGAGGGAGGTGGTGTGCCCACATGAAAGCTGGGACGCACAATCAAGAAGGGAAATACGCCAGTGACCACAAACCACTTCACCACAACTAACAGGGAATCCCGAGTCTCTAAGCCCGGCGTCTTTCCCGGAACTCCCAGATACACCGATCACATCCACCTCATCTTCTTCTTCCGCCCGGAAGGGCTTCATCCGCCTACACTAGGAAGACTTCGCTCCGAGCCACGGCGCACCTCACCGCAGCGCGCAGCCGCGGAGGCGCCGCTTTACGGCCGGAGGGGGCGGGGCGTAAACGTGTGGCGCAGAATGAGTTTAGGAGAGGCAAGGCTCTTTTGCGACGGGACGTAAGTGACGGCGAAGGTGGTACGACAGCTGCTGGAGGGCCGAGGAGGCGGGTTTGTGTTTCCAGGGCCGAACCAGGATGAGGGGGGGCGCGGGTCCTGGGCTTGGGTAGCCGGAGGCCCTCAGCCACAGCCATGAGTGGAGGGGATCGGCGAGGGGGAGGCCTTGGGCATCTTTGGGCGGTGGGTGGCTCCGAAGGGCTGGCGGGCCGGAGAGCCGGCTCTAGGCCGGCAGTCTGACCCGTGTCTTGCCCGAACTCGCAGAGCGGCGGGTCCTGTCCTCGCCATGAGGCCGCAGCAGGCGCCGGTGTCCGGGAAGGTGTTCATTCAGCGAGACTACAGCACTGGCACGCGCTGCCAGTTCCAGACCAAGTTCCCCGCGGAGCTGGAGAACAGGGTACGCAGCCTGGCTCCCTGCCCCTGCCCCTGCCCCCGGGGAGGGTAGAGTCCCTGGAGCGGGAGGGAGTGTCTCACGGTTCCAGATCCATAGCAAAAGATATACGGAGAAGGTATGGTCTAGGATTTGGAGAAAGACTACTAAGGCCACAGTACAGTGTTCACAGTACAGTGATCTTAGAGAACTTTGGGATGCACGCTGCCTCGCAGTCCACCTGAGTGTCCTTAACAGGACCCCGACACACACACACACACACACACACACACACACGGTTATTGACACCTTGTTAGGGCACGCGCGCGCACACACACTCAGCTGTTGACATCTTGATGAGGTGGGTAAATTCCTGGAACTTCAGGCTACCTCATACCTCCTGTGGTAACCTGTATCCTACTGCCTAAGACACACAAAAGACAGCAGCGTCATTCTCATGACTGATACCTGTGGTCACTGTGCTGGTCATACTGTTCAGCTGAAAGGGCTTATTACTGTGCTTGGTAGTCCAGACAGGCCTTCTTGGAACCTGAAAAACGTACATGGGCCCCCGGCAGGAACGACTAAGGAACTTGTAGCTTGAACCAACCCTGACTCCCAGTCATGATCGCTGGGAGCTTCCTGTTTGCCTTGCATATCAAAATGGTCACGGGGCATAGGTCCTTTGGGCAACCTTGTAAACAAAGACAGGTTTGCTTACCATTCCTTCAGATTTAACTGCACTGAAAATCTACGTGTATGCTTCTGTCTACCCAGTGTGATTCTTTTGTCCTTCAGCCATATTACTCAGATTCTATTTCCTGTTCATAAATCAGTTTCTAGAAACTGAGCCAGGAGGATGAGGAACTTTGAGGTAATTAAGCATGGTGTGGGTGTGGGGCTAAGAAATGCTGATTGTGGACTAGGTGGGTGGAGATGAGTGTGTGCTAGAGAAATGTGTACCAGCCTTTTAAAATCAGATTGTTGGTTTGTAGGCTGGGTGTGTAGCTCGGTGCACAGAGCCTGTTCTTTCCAGGTTGAAGGCCCAGGGATCTATCCCCAGCACTGAATATTTAGTCAGGCCTACTCCCAGCTACCAGGGAGTCTAAGGCAGGAAGATTGCATGTTCAAGGCCAGTCTGGGCAGCTTGAAAATACCATGCTTGCTCTAAAATAGCTTGGAAAAGGTGGGGATCCTGAAGCCATAATTCAGTGGTAGACCACTTATTTAGTGTGTGGGGGGCTCTGGTTTCGGTCCCCAGTACTGACTGATTGCTAGGGTTAGAAAATTCTTTATATCATTACCTTATCCTTAAGTTTCATTTATGGCCGTAGGCAAGCTAGTGGCACAGTGCCTTTTCTTGAACTGCACATTAAAGATCAAACAAGTTTTGAAAAGATACTGTGTAAATAGTGTGTGGTCATGGACACTTATTATCTGGCACCCAGATGCTAGAGGCAGGAGGACCATGAGTTGTAAGCCAGTATGGACCAAATAGCAAGACTCCTGTCTCAGGGAGAGTGAGGAGGGAGAGGGTAACAGGTTTTGATTGACTTTCTTGTGACATCCCACTTAAAGGACTATGTTGGTTTATAAGTCAGACACATATCTGCAACATCAGCCATTAGCCTTTCTTTGTGGATGGTAGAACCTTTCCTTAATGATCTTAGGTTAAAAAGCCAGATGTAGTCACACATACCTTTACAGGAAATTGATGTTGCTAAATTCTGCTGTCTGAAAGTGGTACTTCATTGCCCTGATAAACGGCAGAACTGGCTGTGGTATGTGTATAGTATGTGTCCCCTTTGACTGTTTACTGGTGTGTCAAACACTTTCTGAAAACCCCATGGAGAAGCTTTTATAGGTATGTGTTGATCAGAGGGTTCAGTTTTCTTGATTTTGTGTGGTGGGAAGTTGAAAGGCCTCTTTATTTCTCTGCTAACCTAGAAATATTGGTGAACATGCTGCCCTGCTGGTAGGCATGGCTTTCGTTCTGTGGGAATATCACACTTGCCAGTGTAATAGAGAAACTAATGCACAAATGTCTTATATGACATTGTATTTAAAAATACACACATGCTGTTTGAGAGCACAGAATTATGTCAGCTGAGCAGTGTACTCCCCGGCCTGTTACAGCGTGATACTTTAATGCCTGAGAGCTCAGCTGCCTCAGTCATTCTTCAAATGAACCTTTGTTGTCATTTTAGCCAAAATGCAAATGTTTTAGTCACCCTTAGTCTTCTGGGAGAAGAAAATCCAAATGAACTCTAGCAGAGACAAATTCTGCTTACTAGTCAGCAGAAATAACCTTTGACTTGACATTGTATTTATGATCACTTTAGGCTTCAGCAGTGCATATTTTAACAAAAACAAAACTTCTGAGAAAAGCATCCCTATTTTCATTTTAAATGGTGTTTATTGGATCATGTTTTTTTAATTTGGTTCCATTTTTGTGTATCTCCAAATTTCCAATACAGTTTCTGAATTACTATCCAATGATGGTTGGAGGTCTGATGACTAGCTTAATGTGCCTAGACATAACAGATTTTAAAAACTCCTGGAATTGTTCTTTGGAGCTTAAGTCCAATTGTGTCACTTGCTAACATTGAAATATCACAAAGGCAGTTTGTTATGCTAACGCTGTATTTACACAAGCATTAAGTGTGGGCCAGCAGGGGTGCAGTGCAGAAGAGTGAAAACTGTAGACAGTGTGTAGACAGTGTGTAGACAGTAGTGTAGACAGTGTGTAGACAATAGTGTAGACAGTGTAGACAGTGTGTAGACAGTGTATAGACAGTAGTGTAGACAGTGTGTAGATAGTAGTGTAGACAGTGTGTAGACAGTAGTGTAGACAGTGTGTAGACAGTAGTGTAGGCAGTGTGTAGACAGTAGTGTAGACAGTGTGTAGGCAGTATGTAGACAGTGTGTAGACAGTGTGTAGACAGTGTGTAGATAGTAGTGTAGACAGTGTATAGACAGTGTAGACAGTGTGTAGGCAGTATGTAGACAGTGTGTAGACAATAGTGTAGACAGTGTGTAGACAGTAGTGTAGACAGTGTGTAGATAGTAGTGTAGACAGTGTGTAGACAGTGTGTAGACAGTAGTGTAGACAGTAGTGTAGACAGTGTGTAGACAGTGTGTAGACAGTGTGTAGGCAGTAGTGTAGACAGTGTGTAGACAGTGTGTAGACAATAGTGTAGACAGTAGTGTAGACAGTGTGTAGATAGTAGTGTAGACAGTGTGTAGACAGTAGTGTAGACAGTAGTGTAGACAGTGTGTAGACAGTGTGTAGGCAGTAGTGTAGACAGTGTGTAGACAGTGTGTAGACAATAGTGTAGACAGTGTATAGACAGTAGTGTAGATAGTAGTGTAGACAGTGTGTAGGCAGTAGTGTAGACAGTGTGTAGGCAGTATGTAGACAGTGTGTAGACAGTGTGTAGGCAGTATGTAGACAGTGTGTAGACAGTGTGTAGATAGTAGTGTAGACAGTGTATAGACAGTAGTGTAGACAGTGTGTAGGCAGTATGTAGACAGTGTGTAGACAGTGTGTAGACAGTGTGTAGACAGTAGTGTAGACAGTGTGTAGACAATAGTGTAGACAGTGTGTAGACAGTAGTGTAGACAGTAGTGTAGACAGTGTGTAGACAATAGTGTAGACAGTGTGTAGGCAGTAGTGTAGACAGTGTGTAGACAGTAGTGTAGACAGTGTGTAGGCAGTAGTGTAGACAGTAGTGTAGACAATAGTGTAGACAGTAGTGTAGACAGTAGTGTAGACAGTGTGTAGACAATAGTGTAGACAGTGTGTAGATAGTAGTGTAGACAGTGTGTAGGCAGTAGTGTAGACAGTGTGTAGGCAGTAGTGTAGACAGTGTGTAGACAGTGTGTAGACAATAGTGTAGACAGTGTGTAGACAGTAGTGTAGACAGTGTGTAGGCAGTATGTAGACAGTGTGTTGGCAGTATGTAGACAGTGTGTAGACAGTGTGTAGACAATGTTTTGGAGGTCAGTAACGTGACCACTCACTGCTGCTGCCAAGTACTGGCTGCGCTTGTTATTCTTCTGCAAGGTGGACATTTAGGTTTATTTGTTCTGATATTACCACAAACGGGGGGATGCATTGAGCTGCTGGCTACCGTGGTACTAGGCAGTAGGAATTTTCAGTTCCATTACACTCTTGTGGGGCCACTGTCTGTATGCACACTCTGAGCTCAGACATTATGGAGCCCGTAATTGTTAATGCTGCTTGCCCTAACTACTCCCATCTATGCTCCCTCCCACATTCTTTTATATTAACTTTTAAAAAATCACATAGACTACATAAGTAGATGCACTAAGGTGGGGCCCAGAGCTTTGTATGTCCTAAGTAAATGCTTGACCACTGAAAACTCAATTTTCCTGTAATATGCTGTTAAAACAACTTTATTCCTTTTCATCTTCATTCTTTAAAAGGAACCACTGGCTACAGATTTGTTTATTAACCTGCCCTAGATTTGCCTCCATCTTGCAAACCGTGGGACTCTGAGAGTAATAATTGGTATTTCTAGTCTAAAGGGCAATTTCTAGATCTAGGAGAGCAGTTCTAATCTGGAAGAAATATGGTAATCCTGGATTGGATCTCACTGTGTTGAATTATATTGTATATAAAGAAATGTAAACAATTAAAGAATTTACTAGATCATAGCATTGCAGGTGATTGTAGTAACAGTGAAAGTTAGACTATTAAATGATCACTGGCTACCTGAAGGGTAAGTTTAGGCATCACTGGACTGCTTGTTTCAGGGTAGGAGCACTCTGGCTTCTGTCCTTAGTGACCTTTTTTTCTTTAAATGTGTGTGGAGTCGGGAGGGTATGTGTAGCTGTTTCGAGACAGGATTTGTCTCACTCTAGCTCTGGCTGTACTGGGATTCACTATGGACACCTGCCTGGCCTCACTCACAAAGATTCAACGGCCCCTAACTCCCAAGTGCTGGGTTAGAGGTATACAGCATATGTCCAGCTCTCAGTGACCAGTCTCTACCCCATCTTGGAGTAGAAGAAAAATAGTGGAAAGCTGGCCTGCTCCCAATGTCCTTGTCCACCTAGTCCTTGTCATGGTAACTAAGAGCAAAACAATAGTTACAACTGCTTCTGACCGAAGAGCTTTTAAGAGCTCAAGGACAGGATCATAAAGTACTATCTACTCTCAAATTTATTTCCTGGATTAGAGATTCTGCTTAGTGTAGAATGCTTGCCTAGTGTGTTTGATGCTCTGGGTCAGAAGGATGGTGTCAGATGAAACGCTCTACTGTGAATGGGCATTTAAAATTCTCAGATAAAAGAAATTTGAAGTCTACAAAACATTAGAAGAAGAAAGTAAAAACAAACCAGTAGGGGTGGAGATAGAACTCAGGTTTTAGAGTCCTTGACTAATGTGCAGGAAGCCATGGGTTCTGTCCCCCGCCACACATAAAATTAGATGTCACAGTTATGTCTTTAATCCTTAAAAGATGGAGAAGACAGAAGGATCAGGACATGAATGTCATCCTGTATTTAGCTGTATAATGAGCTTGAAGCCATCCTGGAGCACATGAGCCCCTGTCTCACAAAAAGAAAGACAAAGGCGTGGCTAGAGTAAGGAACAGGACGGTGGCAGCAGGTTGTGCTGCCACTTACCTCACGAGGTCTGAGAGGTGGCCGGGAGGCGGCTGCCTGCTCTGGGCAGCGTGTTGCATGTTTGCCACGAGACTAGTGGTACAGACTTCTGGGATGCAAGGCCTGTCCTTATCTAAAATACCACAAGACAAATAGCAAATGTGTTAGCATCAACGTCAAGTAATGGGGTCACTAGAGGTTAGGAGCGGCTTTCCCTTTGAAGCACTGAGTCAGTTTGAGATTTTTGCCCTTCTCAATAGTATGAACATCTAGTAACAAAATACTTGCTGCAAAAGAAGAGCCTGAGAAAACAACAGAGTTTACCATTTGACAACTCTGCTTAAAATAATCTTTTCTCAGTATTCAGATGCTTGTTTTAAGAATACATACTCTTGGGGCTGGAGAGATGGTTCAGGGGTTAAGAACACTGACTGCTCTTCCAAGGGTCCTGAGTTCAAATCCCAGCAACCACGTGGTGGCTCACAACCATCCATAGTGAGATCTGACGCCCTCTTCCGGGGTGTCTGAAGACAGCTACAGTGTACATACATATAATAAATAAATCTTTAAAAAAAAAAAAAAAGAATGCATACTCTGAATGGAAATGGGGATGCATACCTTAATCCCAGCATTTGGAAGGCCGAGGAATGGAAATCACAAGGATGAGGCCATCCTGGCCTATGTATTGAGACCCTGTTCAGAAAAATGAATGAATAAAGACTCTTCCAAGGTGGAAGGAACCTCTTCGTACGTGCCCTTACAGTTAAGGGGTGTGTATAAACGACTGGTCGTAGCATTGTAGGTGCTCAGAATACAAGACATATAGTTAGAAAGAATGTCATTAGAGTTTGAGTATAGAGAAGTAGTATTTTGAACCTTCCAATATCCAGTATTCCATAAGATGGATAAAGTTAAACTCTAAGCAATTATATTAGGTCTGGATTTAGTCATATGAAAAATTATTTTCCTTATCTTTGGGGTTTGTTTGGCTTTTAGACAAGTTCTCATGAGCCCAGCTGAATTCGCATTTATTATATAGCTAATGTCTTAATTACTTTTCTATTGCTGGGAAGAGACACCATGACCAGGGCAACTTATAAAAGAAAGCAGTTAGTTAGGGACCTTACAGTTTCAGAGGTTGAGTGGGTTCCATGACCAACATGGTCGAGAGCACGGCAGCAGCAGGCAGGCTGGCAGGTCTGGCACCAGAGCAATGGCTGAGAGCTTACACCTACTCTACAAGTTAAGACAGAAAAAAGCTAACGTGAGTGGCCAGAGTCTTCTGAAACCTTGAGGCCCACCACCAGTGACACCTCAACAAGGCCATACCTTCTAAATGTTAGCAAACAGTTCCACAACTGGTGACCAGGCATTGAAACATGAGTGTGTGGGGGCCATTGTCATTCAAACCACAGCTGAGAGTGAGCTCGCAATACTGACCTACCTGACTTGGTATCCTTGTGTCTTTTACATTTGGAATTTTGTCAAGACAACAAGATATGTCTGGTACCAAATAATGAGTTGACCATCTTTGTTTATAGAACTTATTTTAAAACTTTTTCTTCTCTACAGATTGATAGACAGCAGTTTGAAGAAACAGTTCGAACTCTAAATAACCTTTATGCAGAAGCAGAGAAGCTTGGGGGCCAGTCATATCTTGAAGGCTGTTTGGCTTGTTTAACAGCATATACCATCTTCTTATGCATGGAAACTCATTATGAGAAGGTACGGCTACATTTGTGTTCAGAAAAGTCTCTAAATATGAAAGAAGGTAAGTTTTTATATGTTAGGAGTTGCTTTAAACTTCAGAAACATTTATAATAATAATTCAGATTTTGTTATTGCTCTTATGTCCAGAGCACATAGGAGTGAGTCCTAAGTGTTCTTGAAATCAGTCAAAATGTGCGTGTCTGCTTAGGGTGACAGGTCAGGGTTCAGGCTCTATATGCAAAGTTAATGCAGAAAATCTGTATGTCTCCTTGTCTCTAGCTTTTTGAGAATCTTTTTATTTTTTTTCCCAAAATTTCCATTTCAGTCATACCCTCCAGCGTGAGTTCTTCTCCTCTCCAGCTGCCGGACAGCTGTCAGGTTGCTGGTTGTCAACTTGAAATGTTGAGAACTTCGCAACTCCCTATCCTGTTCAGTAGCCCTCTCTCTGACTGTAAATGGCTGTGCTGTTTTCTGTTGTCTACTTAGTTATCATCGTGTCTCTGTTGATGCTCCTCCATCTTGCTCCTGGACTGTTGAGTGCTGTCCTAACGCGTTTCTCCTTGCTCCTAGACTGTTGAGTGCTGTCCTAATGCGTTTCTCCTTGCTCTTTGCTTTGCCAGCTCACTTCCCACTGTCTTCAGAACACACAGCCTTACTTCCCCTGCTACTCCTAAGTCATGACCTCCTTCTTTCCCCAGTTATGACTGGCTGTGTCAGGCAAGATCCTCCTGAAGCTGATGTCAGGCTGCCCTTCTAGCTCCATCTCTCACACCCTTCCTTCATGTGTTTCGACAGATAGACAGACAGCCTGGATTAGAAGTGTAGATTGTATCTGTATAGCAGCAGGTACTCAGATTTCACGCAACGCACAGATATCAAGCAACACTGATTGTATGCAGGCTTTGGGTGTGTGGGAAAAGAGCCCTAGGGCGGGAATGGCACCCAGCTAGGGAGCTCCACAGACTGAGACTGCTCGGACTAGGAGCATGGCAGTTTGGGTGGAAGGAAGAGAATGGTTTCAAAGGATATGCTGATAATAGAAGCAGGATTCAGGGAGGAGCTGACTTTAAGAAGGAGGGGAAGTTGAATTCCCATAGATAAAAACATGGCCATCCAGCCACGCTCTTGAGGAAGCATGTTTCTGGTAGAGACACATCCTTTGGAGGGACAGCTGTAAGAGGGACTTGGTAACTGGGTACCAGACAAGTCATTCTGGCTACAGCATCTTGCATACATTAATTTCTTGGAGTTCTCTCAACAATAAAGTAGATCTTGGAATTAATGTATAGCCTCACATATAGTAAATGTTTAATAAACATTTTCTTGAGGTAGATTTTAAAAAATATTTTTATGCATTTATATATAGTATTGCACACATACACATGCCAGGGCATTGGTGGAGGCCAGAGAACAACCTCAGGTCAGGCCCCTGTCCTCTGCTGTGTCTGACTAAGACAGGCTCTCTTTCTGTTGTTCACCTCTGGCTGCATCGCCCCAGCCGGCTGGCACTTGAACTTCCCGTCTCCTGTAGGTGTGCTGGATCATAGATGCTCTGCTTCTGTTTCCAGCTTTTACATGAGCTCCAGGGGTCTCAACTCAGGTCATGAGGTTTGCACAGCAAACCATCTCCCCATCCCGTGTCCTCTAGTTCTTTATGAAAAGGCAAGATTGAATCATTTAGACACCAGTGTTTTAAACATTAAGTTTCTTATTCTATGAAGAGTAAACCAGATATAATGTTTACACTTATCATGTGGGTTAAATTTCTTGAAATTGTCAATAATCCTTTTAAAACTTGCTTGAACAATTATGCACTTTGTTGCTTACAATATGCTATTTATTGATTTTTTTCAATGAAGATAAAGAGGATAGTGTTATTTCTCCATCGTTGCTGTTAGAATTAGAGAACACTTGAGCTTGTAGGAGGTTTCCCTCACTGTCCGCTTTGTTTACCAACTAGAATGCATCCCTTCTGCCTGGGCTGTAATTAGAAGGACACTTAAGTATTTTCTGAAAACGTCAAGATCCAGTTCTCAGCTCAGCCTGGCTCATGCAGTCTTTCTGCAGCCTGTTCACAGAGTCACATTCCCAGGAAGAACAGTTGTCTACTCTGGAAGTTTGATAATGTTTCATTCTGTACATATTACACTAGTCGAGGTTGTACTGAGTGGTTGGAAATAAGGTAATTTTGTTAAATATTTTGGTTTGTTTAACATTGATTTAAAGTGTAAGAGCCGGTGAGGTGGCTCAGTGATATAGAAGCTCATGTGTAGGTCCAATGACCTGAGTTTGAGCCCTGGATTCCTGATAGTTGTGCTCTGTCCTTCACACACATGCCACACACTCATATACACATATGCATAAAATATTAATTTAAACATGAATAAAATGTCTCTTAAGGTCTTTGGGGATAGAAGTGTCAGGTGCAGTTTGGAATGGCTGCCCATTTGAACTCTTTCTGTTACTAGGAATGCAGAGTCCAGAAGCAACTTCTATTGCCTTCTCCAAAAAAAGGATTTAGAATTTCTCTTTTAGAGAGGAAGGTAGTAAAGGGAGAGAAAGGAGAGAGAGAACGAGAATGGCTCATTTGTTTCTGAACTAACAGCCAGATGCACAAAATAATTCTAAAATTTAAACAGAAACTTTGTCCAATAAAGCTATGCTTGAATCAAATAAAAGAAATGCTGGGGCCAGGCGGTGGTGGCGCTTGCCTTTAATCCCAGCACTTAGGAGGCAGAGGCAGGCGGATTTCTTGAGTTCCAGGCCAGCCTGGTCTACAGAGAGAGTCCCAGGACAGCCCGGGCTTCACAGAGAAACTCTGTCTTGAAAAAACCAAAAAAAGAAAAAAAAAGAAAAGAAAAAAGCAATGCTGTTTCCTTGCTAGTGACCTGTGTCTAAGGGGAAGCTGTTTTAAAGCAAGCCATTCCTAAAACCATCCATGCACACGTATCTGTGTCCCCTCTACTATTACTGGTCTGGGGCCGAGGGAGACGTGGTCTCCAGTTTCCTGTTCTGGTAACTGAGGGAAGGAAATTGGAGAGATGATTGAAAGTCTGGAGCTGAGCCCGCTATGGTCTCCTTCCTTCCATTTGTTAATTGAGGGTTATGGACAAACTGTGAAGTTAATGCCTGAGGGGTTTGCATGAACCAGGCATAGTTCATGTTCTTCAGAGCTGAAAATAAGATACTAGTACTCGCATTGCTTTAGGTAATTAGGTTTAAAAAATTGTCATTTTTAGAAATAGTGTTTTTAATTTACTGAAGGACCATGTAGATTGCTCTTCAATAATATCTATCCACACCAGACTCTAAATAGCATATACATATTTATTTATGTATTTCCTTTCAATAAGAAAACTATTCAAACTTCATAGAGCTTTGTATTTTAAGACAGTTTCCACTAAAATATCCCAGTTGTAGCATCTCCCTCTGGTGCATTTCCTGCTGTATCGTGCTTTTAGCCTGTGCTTGGTGCCTGGCACATCGGCACACTCAGTGGAGGCTTGGCTCTGGGTGCCACTTTGTTTTCCTACATTACTTTTCCTGTCTATGTTGTGAGCAAGTTTGTACCCTCATCATTTTCTCACAGTGAAAATCTGAGGAAGTAATGGGTGACTTAGAGACTACCTCCCAGTCCTTTAGAACAAGGCTCTGATGACTGTCCCTGGAGTAGAGCTTGCAGCTCCCTGACTGTAGAGAACGCCACTAAAGATAGAAGATGGATTTTCTCACACTGTCAGAACTGCCCTTAGGAAAGCTGACCATTGGGCTGTTTCTCAAAGTTCCTTTGTGTCCTCTCTTGAGTTTTGTCTACATTTGTTTTGACTTTTACAAGCTTAATACTAAATTTATAATTTGAAGTTCCTGTCTAGGAAGCAAGAGCAAACTACAGAGTATCAGTGTATGCCAACATAGAAATGATTCAAGACATCTGTGATCAGAAACCGCACCAGCACTGATGTCTGTGCCTTACAAAGAAAACCCTCCCAGCAGAGTGACAGAGCTCTCATTTGTTAGAGGCCAAGTCAGTACTTGAAATGGCTGAAAACACACAAAGGGAGAAAAATTAGTTCTTAACAGGAGACTGACAGTGAGCCTCACATGAGAAGAGGCCATCTTAACTGATGGCAACTTATGAATAGTAGGAGGTAAATGTGTGTGTTAGTGGCTTAGTTCCTGTAACAGGACAGAGGAGAAGGGGAAAGGGTGGCTTCTCACTGAAATGTGTGTACATTTGTACTGTACTGTAGTCCAGCACACTACACACTGTATCTTGTGTACAGCGGATAATATCCAGATAACCCAGACTCTGTTTTGCCTTACAAAAGTCAATATGACTTGCATTGAAAGCCAACTCACTGTCTGAATATTTTGAGATCTAGCTAACACATCAAATGAAATCTGTTAAAAGCTGTGGTGTTTCCTTCTGGCAGGTCTTGAAGAAAGTCTCCAAATACATTCAAGAACAGAATGAGAAGATATATGCTCCTCAAGGCCTCCTCCTAACAGACCCCATTGAGAGAGGACTTCGAGTTGTATCTTTTTAGTCCAGATCAGAAGGTCTAAATATTTCTAAAAAGAAAATCATGATGGTACTATTTGGCCTTGGCCAGAAAGAATTCAACTTTTACTCCTTCTTATGTGTGCCTTCAGAATTTTCATGTGAATTATATACCACAGGCATCCCTTTGCCAACATGTTCTTAAACCATGTCTTTCTGAACTTTGCATTGTACGGTCTCTGGGTTGTTCAGTATTCTGGTTACTATCTTCCTTGGTTCTGAGGGTGTCTTGTAATAATGAAGCTTGTAAGAGTAATATATCTCAGCTGCAGAAACTATGAACACGAAGCCCCTTTGAAGTGTGTGCTGAGACGTGTCATCCAAATGAACTGCAGTCCACAGGGTCATCTGGCAGGTTAAAGTCTGTTACAGCTGCCAGTGTATCATCTCATCATCTTCGGCATACTGTCCATAGTTTAGAGGCAGGCGACTTTGAGAAATTAAGTGGATTTAGTAAATAAAATTGTAAAAACTGCATTTACCTAATAAGTGAAGTAATGACTAAATGATTGTTAAGCTAGTCACATAATCCTAGGCCTTGTGGTGATAATTTCAGCATTTTTATTTTACTCTGCAGCAATGATTCTTTTTGTTTTTTGTTTTTTGTTTTTGTTTTTTTCAAGACAGGATTTCTCTGTGTGGCCTTGGCTGTCCTGGAACTCACTCTGTAGACCAGACTGGCCTCGAACTCAGAAATCCGCCTGCCTCTGCCTCCCAAGTGCTGGGATTAAAGGTGTGCACCGCCACCACCCAGCAGCAATGATTCTCTTAAGGGTCATGAACCCTCTTCCACAAAAACATTTTCATATAATTTGAGGGCATTTTTGAGTCTCTCAATCTCTATGAATTCTCAGTTGTGAATCTCTTACTAGTTACAAATACAAAATACTTTCCAGGGGCTGGAGAGACGGCTCAGTGGTTAGGAGCACTGGCTGCTCTTGCAGACTCAGGTTCAATTCCCAGCATCCACATGACAGTTCACAGCCATAATTCCAATTCTATCTGATGCTCTCTCCTGACTTCTACAATGGATGCTGCACACACTGTGTGTGTATACATCCATGCAGACAGAACATTTACAAGTAAAAAAGAAATACTTGCAGATTTTTTTTTTAAACTAGTGTTTTAGAAATAACTGCTCTCATCATTGCAGGTAATTTATTAAACTTTCTGCAAAGCAAGAAAAGTGAATCTGCACACAGCAAACCATGAATTACTGTCTTGCTATAGTCTGTCTGCTTCATGTGTTACATTCTAGTGTGTTTTCTTAACGGCCATGCTGTTTAGATTGAAATCACCATCTATGAAGACAGAGGTGTGAGCAGTGGAAGATAAACTGCAGAATTACAGGTGAGTATGAGATCCATGGTTTATAGATCAGTTTTTAAATGTTAGTTATGCACAACTTTTTACCCCTGCCTATAAATACCGGGTTAAATCATGTATGGAATTCTATTGATTGTGTAAGCTCAAGCTAATCATGGATTCACTTTGTATTTTAAATGTGTATGTAGCCCAAATCTACTTGGTTATACACTTTAATTTTTAGTTTTCCCCTCTGTGTTACACCGGCCGATCTGGGCCTCCCTCAACCCGCAGGAGAAACGGGGTCCTAGTCAGGTCGACAAGGCGTAGGCAAAGAAATGACGGCAGAGACGACACATGAAGTATAAG
>NW_022196905.1:164623566-164626715 GCF_008632895.1 Mastomys coucha | reverse complement strand
TTATCCTTTATCAGGATTTTATCCCCAATATTTTGGATGTGACTGGAGTAGACGAGTGTGCGTAGCATTTCCCCCATTTTTATTATTTTTTAAACGAAGTTCCAGAAGGTCTCTCCTCATCGTGGCTAGGGATCTCAGAAGAGCTCTAAAGATAAATGGAAGCACAATAATCACTATTAGAATAATGCCAACAACAGTAGCCAGCAATACTACGTATTGAACCCAGTCCAAGGGATTCAATGCCATTAGATTTTTTTTTAAAACCCTGGCCAATTCATCAATGTTCCAAGTATCCAAATGACTTTAGGCCCAGATCAGCCGGCCCGTGGCAGTTACTTTGATATTTAGGAGTTTATTTGGCTGGCTTTAATATTTTAGATGTGTTCTAGCCTCTTAAATGTTGGTGTATTACATATATCTGAACCGGCCCAGAGACTTTTGTCTTTATGCCTTATGTTTAAGGAAGCCCAGGCACATTTCAAGGAAGAGAGTGGCTTCAGAGCTTTTGGAAGGAACTTTACCTGGAGGGGCCAACATAAATTTTATTCCTTTAGTTAGAATATTAATATTCTTGTATAGAATACTGATATTCTATACAAGAATATTAATATTCTTGTATGCCCTTTAAATAGAAACAAATTAGTTACTGGTAATAAAAGCCTGCAGTCAGACATTGTAGATGCTATGCCTGTGTTTGTCCGGCTCTTAAGGACAGAAACGGTACTTCCTGTTCCCATCCACTTCAGTTAACACATTCTGCCGCGCTTCATGGTTGTTTCTAGTCCTGATTAACAGGCAGCACAAGACAGAGTGTGTAAAGCACACACAGCTTCTAGGGCAACAGAACTAGCAACCACTATTTCAGGGCCCTCCTCTGCTGGGGATTGTACTAACTGTTTATGAATCTCACAAGGTCTCTCCCTCACAGATGAGTAAACTGAGTCAAATAGACAGAGATCAAGGTCGCACTGCTAACAATATTGGATGAGCTCCTTGTATGCCACATTTGGCCTCAGTGATTGCAGCAGAAGAATATACAGAAAGGACAGATCGTCCTTGTCCTAATATTAACCCCTTCCTTCTCCGTGGCTTTCTTAAGAACCTGTTTTGTTCCTTTTCACTTATTGATCTGATCAATCTCTTGGCATTCCAAACTGGAGTGTTTCCATTCTAGTTCATGTATCGCCTACGGTTTTGAAGCCAGGGGTCTCAAGAATGACTGCCATGTGTTTTATTTTTCTTGGTTTTCAACACATAGCATTAGTTCTCCATATGTTTCTCATGTACAATTTCCAAACTGATATTTCTGAGCCACTGGGAACTCTGGTATTTGTTTTTTTGTTTTTTTGGGGGGGTTGTTTGTTTGTTTGCTTTTGGGTTTTTTGTTTCTTTTGGTTTTGGTTTGTTGTTTGTTTGTTTGTTTTTTGGTTTTTTGAGACAGAGTTTCTCTGTGTAGCCCTGGCTGTCCTGGAACTAACTCTGTAGACCAGGCTGGCCTCGAACTCAGAAATCCTCCTGCTTCTACCTCCCAAGTGCTGAGATTAAAGGTGTGCGCCACCACCACCCAGCTAACTCTGGTTTTTATTACGTGCCACTGGAATAAGTTTATCATTTATAGCTGCAGTGACACGACACAGCCATTTGTCATGACTCGCTTTGTAGCTGCTTTGTGTTGCTTTAATGAGATGTTTTTCTTAGGTGGTGTAAAGTTGTTAGCGGTTGTACCTCAGAGCCTAGTGTGTATCAATATTAAAATAACAGGTAAATTTTGAAATAAGAAAGCTTTGCATTCGGAACTTGTGGATAGTTTCATAAATGCAGATATTTTTGTTCAATACAGTGTAGTTTTCAGAGTTTTATGTTGCTCACTTCCAGGATCCACTCACTGTTGGGGATGATTATAAACTAGAACTTACTCAGTTTGACCTTTTTTAAAAGTCTACGAGGTGTCTGTAGGTTGAAGTATAATTGAAGGGGAATTAGCATGAAATCAGAAACCATGGGGTGGCCATTTGTAGAGCTTTAGACAAAAACTGTTGCTCTTTTCTAATATTGTGCATCTATATTAGACACATGTGTTCTCTCTAAGATTAGCTATGTTAAAGATGAAGTAGGGGCTAGAGAGATGACTGGCTGTTCCTCCAGAGAGGGGTGGAGTGTCCCCATGGCTGGAGCCCTCTCCTGGCCTCCACGGACATTGCATACAGGCGGTACACAGATACAGGCAGGCAAAACACTGGCACGCATAAAATAAAGGTTAAAAAAAGAGATGAGCCGGGCAGTGGTGGCTCACGCCTTTAATCCCAGCACTTGGGAGGCAGAGGCAGGTGGATTTCTGAGTTTGAGGCCAGCCTGATCTACAGAGTGAGTTCCAGGACAGCCAGGGCTACACAGAGAAACCCTGTCTCAAAAAAAAAAAAAGATGAAACATACTTACCTGCGCAGTAAATTAGTGGATGGAAAAGTAGCTGACACTTGTTAGCATTTGCTTGAGAGCACATTCTAAGTGATTAATCATCACAAATCTACTAAAGAGTCGGGTGTCCGCATAGCTCGTCATTTGTAACATGTCTTAGAGGGTTGGGTTTGGTGGTTTGTTTTTGTTTTTTTTAGCATTCCTTTCTAAAGTGTTTACTTTTCCCTTCCTACAGATCCCACCTCCAGCTGGGACCTTCGTCTATCCACTGGCCGATGGCAGAGTGTCCCTACCTCCTCTCCAGAGCGTTATTCTCCTGTCTCTGCTGCCAGAGCCACGGTGCCACACCTGGAGTGACTGCGTCACTCAGCATCCACTTTGTGTCTCCCGATTGTGTAGGACTCTGTGATCTTTTGATTTGTTTCCAAGAAAATAAAGGAAGCAATTCACTTTTTAAAATTCAAAGCCATTTAAAAAACAGGCAGTTGGTCAGCCCAAGACAAAGTCATTTTCTTACCTGGCACCAGTCTCACTGGTTCTCCTTGTCCCTTGGGTCAGTTTCCCGGGTGACTTTATGATTCCACAAGTCATGACTTAGCTCAGTTCTTCCCCCAGATTGGTAACAGGCTTTGAGGGTGTGTATGCCTGTGGTCCGGCTGATCCGCGGCCCAGATTCCCCAAGCTACCAGCCTTGACGTGCTTCAGATCTTAAGACTGATTTCTGCTGTTCAAT
>NW_022196905.1:164605872-164623059 GCF_008632895.1 Mastomys coucha | reverse complement strand
GCCTTTTAAACTGGTTGCAATAATGTTGCCGAAATATTAACACATTAGTAAAACTTTTCTTAAATAAACCCTCTCTGTGTCTCAGTTGATGTGATTTGATAAAAGAAATGGTCTGGCATTTTATTTGGAAGACAATATTGGGGTAACTGATAAAGCATACCTAAGTATTTTTATTTTTTTATTTAGAGTATGTGTGTAAGTATGTGCTGTATGTGGGTGTGCACATGCCATGGCATGCGTGTGGAGGTCAGAGTCAGTTCTCTCCACCATGAGGACAGCAGGGATCAAACACAAATCATCAAGGTTGGTGGCAGGAGACTCTACCTGGTGGCCATCTTACCCACCCTTAATATGAATAGATAGTTTTCGTTAGGAAAGAGTTATCAAAGCCGGCCAGTGGTGGCGCACGCCTTTAATCCCAGCACTTGGGAGGCAGAGGCAGGTGGATTTCTGAGTTCGAGGCCAGCCTGGTCTACAGAGTGAGCTCCAGGACAGCCAGGACTACACAGAGAAACCTTGTCTCCAAAAACCAAAAAAAAAAAAAGGAAAAAGTTATCAGAATTACTACTATATCTTGGATGATGACCTTTTAAAAATAAGGTAGATTTAGTGAGAATATGAAATGGGACTGGTGAGGTGGCTCAGTGGATAAGCAGACTTGCCAACCCCTCAGTTCATTCCCCCAGACCCACTTGATGGAAGGAGAGAACCAACTACCACAAGTTGTAATGTGACCCCTACACATACACGAGGCAGGTGCATGCACACAACTTAAAAACAAAAAACCAAGAATACAGTATGTACTGGCTGGTTTTGTGTGTCAACTTGACACAGGCTGGAGTTATCACAGAGAAGGGAGCTTCAGTTGGGGAAGTGCCTCCATGAGATCCAGCTGTGGGGCATTTTCTCAATTAGTGATCAAGGGGGTAGGGTCCCTTGTGGGTTGTGCCATCCCTGGGCTGGAAGTCTTGGGTTCTATAAGAGAGCAGGCTGAGCAAGCCAGGAGAAGCAAGCCAGCAAGGAACATCTCTCTCCATGGCCTCTCATCAGCTCCTGCTTCCTGACCTGCTTGAGTTCCAGTCCTGACCTCCTTTGCTGATGAACAACAATGTGGAAGTGTAAGCTGAGTAAACCCTTTCCTCCCCAACTTGCTTCTTGGTCATGATGTTTGTGCCGGAATAGAAACCCTGACTGAGACACATTGTATTCTGACATTTTACTGTGAGCTTATTTCTCTTACGAGATTTTCAAGCATCTTTCTCTTGAAATAGTCATACACTCTCCAGTGTGCAAAACTTAGAAGAAATGTAAGAGTAGCTGGTTGGTGGTAGCAGATGCCTTTAATCACAGTACTTGGGAAGCAGCAGTGGCAGGTGGATTTTTGAGTTTGAAGTCAGCCTGGTCTACAGAGTGAGTTCTAGGACAGTGTGGAGTACAGAGAAAAACCCTGACTTGAAAAACCAAGAAAGAGGGGCAAGAAGAGGAGGAGGAAAAAGAAAGAAATGTAGAAAATATCCAATTCACATAGTGTTTGTCCTTAGTCAAGATGAGGTTCTGGACTGCCCAGCTTCTGGGATACCCAAGGTGGGAGTTTCAAGGGCCTGACAAGATGGCTCAAAGTAAAGGCATTTGCCACTATCTTAGTCAGGGTTTCTATTCCTGCATAAACAGCATGACCATGAAAGCAAGTTGGGGAGAAAAGGGTTTATTCAGCTTACTTCCACATGGCTGTTGGTCACCAGAGGAAGTCAGGACTGGAACTCAAGCAGGTCAGGAAGCAGGAGCTGATGCAGAGGCCATGGAGAGAGATGTTCCTTGCTGGCTTGCTTCTCCTGGCTTGCTCAGACTGCTCTCTTATAGAACCCAACACCTCCAGCCCAGGGATGGCACCACCCACAAGGGGCCCTACCCCCTTGATCACTAATTGATAAAATGCCCCACAGCTGGACCTCATGGAGGTACTTCCCCAACTGAAGCTCCCTTCTGTGATAACTCCAGCCTGTGTCAAGTTGACACACAAAGCTAGCCAGGACAGCCACCAAGCCTGGGAACTTGAACTTGATCTCTAGGACTCAGGTAGAAGACAGCGAAGTTCCAGCAGGTAGTATTCTGACCATCCCTACCCATGCCCAATAAAATGGTGGGATAGGTTGCAGTTATGCAAGTAAGGATTATGGGTAGCCTATGCTAGGTTCCATCTCTCCCTCAGATTCCTCAGTTGAAACTGTTGAAGTCTACTGACGACCAAGGTGGCCAGTAGGGGACTTGGAGTATAGCTTAGTGTTATACCTGCCATACATGAGATCCTAGGTTCAGTCCCTCCCTGCAAAAGAGCTCTGAACTTCATGGCTGAACTGGACTCAAGTGGTCCTTGTGCCTCAGCTGGGACCGGCGTACAGGCACAAACTACCACGTCCAGGGTTTGGTTTGGTTTGATTTGAATTACTAAGAAATGTGATCCTAGCAATCTACATACCTTTGTGCTGTTACCAAATGCCAAGGAACTTTACATAAAGATGTGCAGCCCCTTCCCAGTGAAGGATTAGCATGTACAGCTCATCCAGTTTCATATTAATGCAGTTCCTGCTTGCATAGATGTTTGAAGAATCGGATTTAAAAACCAACACTAGTGAAAGGCATCACACGTGAGCCTTGGGTTTGTGAGACAAGCTCTCTACTGAGCTACACTCTACTACCTGTACTAGTAATATGTGCTTTTTTAAATTTTTTCTACGTTTGAAAATGTCTAGAAAATACTCCCACAAAACAACTTGTATGTTGGGTATGGTGGCTAATTCCAATAGAAGCAGCAGATCTCTGTGAGTTCAAGGCCATCCAAGACAACATAGTTAAACTAAGGGGGGTTGTGGAGGCTGTGTAGCAAGCCACCTTGCGTATGTCTGTAAATTGCCTTGTGCACGGTGATTACCACTCCTAGAAATGTTAAAAACAAAGAGGGAGAGAAAAAGAAAGGGAAGGAGGATGTGGGAAAGTAACTTTCCTGGCTTACAAGTAAGTGAAAGTAAGGAAGGGCCCAGCGTTCAGGGTACAGCTGAATTACTTCTTATAAATGTGAAAGACAAATCCCCCTCCCAGACCAAACCCCAGGACGGTTCCAGCATCCACAGGACTCCATAGGCCCTGTGAACCAATAGGACTGGAAGCTTATGCTTGACCAAACCCCAGGATGAGTTCACCATTCTTACAACTCCATGGGCCCTGTGAACCAATAGGACTGGAAGCTTATGCTTGACCAAACCCCAGGATGAGTCCACCATTCTTATGACTCCATGGGCCCTGTGAACCAATAGGACTAGAAGCTTATGCTTGACCAGTTTCTAGAATGCAGCTGCTTACAGAATCGGCTGCAATATACCAAATAGCCTAGGCTTCTGGATTTTGTTTCAGAAAATATAATAACTTCATAACCAATGTCACTATTTTAAGCTAAAGTGATATTTTCATAACTAAAGATAAAATACAGTAATTTCTTATCACTCTGGGCTACTACTCTATAGATGGAATTTATCTTATCTGTTCCATGCTAATTTGATAGTAAAATACCAATCTAATGATATGTGGAACAAAATATAACATCCTATTTCAAAAAATAGGGGATGAATATTAAAATGTTTATACCACCACGAGGCAGAGGTGGGTGGATCTCTATGAGTTTGAGGCTAATATGCTAATCTGCAAGTTCCAGGTCAGCTAGAGTTGCATGATGAGACCCTGTATCAAATAAAAATAAATACTAAAATAAATTTTTACATCAGTGATAAATTGTAGAAAGAGATTTTTTTTCTTTTTTACTTTGTTGCTGGAGACTGGACCCAGTGCACATGCTAAGATTGTATTGTACCTCTTGCATTGCATCCTCTTTAAGCTACCACAAATTTAAATTTCCACAACTTTCTATTAGTCCTGTTATTTCTTACTATTTCAAGTAATATGTCAAGATGGATAATTTATAGGTGTATAAAACTAAAAAGTTTGCAATGTGATTGCGAACTAGGAAGTTCGGCACTTAAAAAATGGAGTGGGGTAGGGGCTAGAGAGATAGCTTATTGGTTTAGAGCACTGTCTAAGGCAGAGGGCTGGAGTTTGGTTGTCGGCACCCATGTGGAACAGCTCATAACCACATGTCACTCTAGCTCCATCAGGATCCAATGCACTCTTCTGGCCTCAGCTAGCCCCCGCATTCATGTGCAGGCACACATACATACATACATGAAAATTAGTAAATATATCTATAAAACAAACGTAAGGGGCTCAGTGTGCAAGAGCACTTGCTATGCAATCGTGAGCTAAGTTCAATTCCCTGGTACCCACATTAAAAAAAAAAAAGCTCGATATGGCTACATACATTTATAATCCTAGTCACATGTGGCGCAGAGACCAAAAGATCTCTGGGGTTTCCTGGATGCCAACATAGCTCCAAGTTCAGCGAAAGGCCCTCTCTTATGGGACGAAGACAGAGAACAACAGAGCATCCTCTAGCCTCTATGGATAGGCACATATTCCTCACTCCCCCCATACTTATGAGCATGTACCACGTGCGTATATTGCATGCACACTCACTAAAAAGGTAGAATCCTAGAAAGACAATAGGCATTCTCTCATCACCAAAAAGAACAACTCAAATAAGATTAGAGAGCATTTCTGCACAAAAGAATGTAAAGGAATGACAATGGAGCGAGTCTCTTAAATGTGGTTTCAACATACATGTATGAATCTATGAACTGATAGGACAAACAGGCGTGGCAACGGAACCAACCCACAGTAAATGTTAAAAGAGAGAAGGAACAGGGCCTGTACCGATCTGCCACAAGACGGCGCTGCCTGGTTTCCTGGCTGCGAGGTGAGCGCCCCCACGTGGCAGTTCCGAGACGGTGCCACCCGGCACTGCGCTCCCAGCCTCCGTCCCCGCCTTCCGGAAGGACGCTCTAGAGCCCGGCCAGAGCCCGCCCCCTGGTGGGCGGGGCCAAGGGCATGTGTCCGCTTCTGCCTGAGCCTGATTGGCTAGTGCTCCTCCGGCGCGGGACGTTTTCCGGTCGTCGCTGTGTTTCGGAAAGGTGCGCGGGAGCTGAGTCGCCGCAGGTCTCGGTTGTGGGCCGCGGTCTCTGGCCGTCTTTCGGCGCGAGCTCCGGCGCCTGCCTCTCGTGAAGCCTCCGCCCGTGGTGCCTCTCCCCAGCGTGCGGGCTGGGAGAGAAGGGAAGAGGAATTCCCGCGCCGTGTAGCCGTTCTAAGTGCCTACCGCGAGGTGAGCGTTGGGGTGCCCAGGCGACCTGGGTCAGTTAGAGCGGCCGACTGGGTGTGCCAAGCACTAAACACGATGCTCGTTTCACGTTTGAACCGGATGGGCACCTGTGCCACTAAGGCAGAAAGCTGCCCCTGCGGACGAAAAGAAACACTTGCGGTTTAGTATGGTATATGCCCAGTTCCAGGCCCATGCAGTGGAAAGGATTAGGAGAGAAGCCGACGACTGACCTAATCCTTGCGGGACTAAGCCCTACACTGAAAGTCGGTCTTTGATTTCTCCAGCCCTGGCCAGTCAGTGCGCCCCCTCCAACCCCACTAGACGTTTCCCTAAAAGCCACTTCTTGCTAGTGAAAGCTTTTCAGGGTGTTGGTTTACTTCCAGGTGTAGGGTCCTGGTTGAGAAACGATGGCGGAGGTTCTGGATCTCCATGGACAGGACTCTGATGCGGGTAGTGAGGAGGTGGTCCTAACTCCTGCAGAGCTCATTGAAAGACTGGAGCAGGTAAGCACCTCAAATAGAACCCGTACGTCCCGTTCTTAGCTCTTCATCTACTCCAGGTGTGCAATACCAGGGCCCAGAAAATAAGGAAACTGACGATTTGTTTCTAAAGAGCTGTGTTTGTAACATCTGCATGAAAATAGGAAGCCGGAGAGCAAGGCATTCTCTAGGAGTCTCATCTTGTCAGTCTTCAAGGATGGCTAGTAAAAGACAACTTTGAGCATATGTAGTTAGAATGTCTCACAAAGCAAGGCTCTGGTTTGGTATTTTCAGAACATAAAGATATGTGTGATGGAAGTATGCAGTTCTCTATCGTAGTCTCCTCCTCTATCCACCTCACCCGCTGGATAAGTGTCTGCTCTAACAAGAAAATGCCAGCATCCCTTTTAGTCATAATAGCAACGATTATTTCTTGCATTGTAGTACCTTAGATTTTCTCCTCCTCCTCTTCTTCCTTCTCTTCCTTCTTCTTCCTTCCTCCTCCTTTCTTCCTTCTTCCTTCCTTCTTTCTTCTTCCTCTTCCTCCTTTTCTTCCTCCTTCAATAATATCTTCTCATGAACCTCTGGTAGTTTAGGAATTCTGAACATACTTAGGGTTTTTTTTTTTTTTTTTTTTTTTTTTTTTTTTTTTTTTAGTTAGTTTTTGAGATAGGGCCTCACTATACATCAGTGGCTGACCTTGTTCTCGGAGATCACCTGCCTCTGTCCTCTGTGTACTGCAGTAAAAGCATGCACTGTGTTGCCCTATAAGTTCTGGGGGCATTTATGTCATATACTATTGAGTGTTGTTTAGAGGACAGCTGACCATGGGTACCCAGCTCCAGTGGATACATCTATAACACAGTCCCTACAACTAAGGCTCAAGGGACACCAAAGAAGAGAGAGCAGAATGAGTCAGAGGACCAGGACATCTGCTGCAGGGTTGTCTTCTAAATATGTCAGGGAGGCTGTGCTCATGAGAGCTCAGTGATATGGCTGCTTAGACAGACCCGAGCAAGGAGTGACTATGCCAACTGACATCCCAACGACAGCTGGGGAAATCTCACAAGGCCCCACCCTAAATGAGCTGCAGACAGTTAACTACAGCAGAGAGAAGGGAATTAGTCTTCCTTGGGGATGAGATCCCTAAATGGTTATCCAGTACCAAATGTCAGCCCTGAAAACATAGACAAGCAGCACTGGTTGAGTCTAGCTGGTTGTATTTATATATTTATTTGCATATATATGTAACAATAATTTAAAAGAGGCCATGAATTTGAGAGGGAGTCGGGATATGGTTGACGTTGGAGGGAGGAGAGGAAGAGGGGAAGATGTAATTGTACTTTAATCAAACTTTAAAAAATAAAAGGTTCATTAGGTATTTTTCTACAATGTAGAGTTTCTCATTTCAGTGATAGTATTTGTTTGGTGGGACTGTATAATCAGACAGATTGAGTGGCTTACCGAGGGATTTACTGTGTGTAGAGGCGAAGATCAGTGTACTGGCTGGATGATTTTTTCTGGGCCATCTCTCCTTGGCCTTTGCTGGCTGTCTCCGGTGTCTTCACTTAAGCCTTCTCTTGGCTGTATCTGGGATAACATTCTGTTTTCTGAAAAGGACGCCAGTCACTGAGTTAGGTGCCATCCTCATGAGCTTGTTTTAGCACCCTCACTTCTCAAAACCCCATGAAGCTAGGACGACAGCATGTGCACTCTTCTTTGTTTTCGTGGCTCTGGGACTAGAACCAAGGAACTTGCTCATGCTAGGCAAGCACTTTGTTACAGAGTTACAGCAGCCAGCACACAGATCTTACAGAACAAAATTCAGGTGGTAGCAATGATGAACATGTTTGATTCTGATTGGAGGCTGGGGGATGGCTCAGTGGTAGGGAACTGGCCTACTATGAGCTAAGCCCCGAGTTAGTCCCCAGAAACACACAAAATTCTTTATATACTTGTATCTCCGATAGAGAAGTTTGAATAAAACTTAATACATCAAAACAATTTAATTACATCAAATTTAGTTACATCAAAACAATATTTATTATGTCATTATGATTGTAATTGGGCAAGCAGAGACTCAAGCAAATCAGAGAAAGGTTGAGCTTGATTGTCATCTAAATCTGAACTAAGCTAGAACTGAGTTTCCTATAAATGAAAGATGACAGCTGGAGTTTGATCGACAGGGCCCACATGTCCTCTGACCTCCACATGTGTGCTGTGTCTCTCTCTCACACACATACACACGTAGTAGATACAGTAGCAACAACAAAAGAAATTATTTAGAAAGAGTGAAGTGTTAGTCAGGCATGGTGGTGTGCGCTTTTAACGCTCATACTCAGAAGGCAGAGGCAGGCCAGTGGGATTGAGGCCACTCTGGTCTGCATAGCCAGTTCCAGGCCAGCCAGACTACATAGTGAGCTGTCTCAAAAAAGGAGAAAGGAAAGAAGGAAGAAAATTGATGGTGCCAGGATAGGTAAGGAAGTAGAAAGGTGATCTAGTTAATACTCTTAAATGACAGGTAAGGCTAGACTATCACATGGCATTACTCAGAACTTACCATAATGATGAAAGAAGTAACTCAAATAATCTTTTTCAGTCAAATAAAAGCCCCTTCCAAGAGGAAGCGATGGAGAGGCTGCCATACAGCATGAGTTGTCTCCAGAGTATTCTTCCAGCAGATAGCTTTCTACGTGAGATACAATACATGTAGCTTTCATGGGCCTATAAGCTGTCTCTAATGTGTTTTGCTCCATTGTGAGTATCACTCATTTTTCCTGCATTGCTTTCTAGGCCTGGATGAATGAAAAGTTTGCTCCTGACCTCCTGGAAAGCAAGGCTGAGATTGTTGAGTGTGTCATGGAACAGCTAGAGCACATGGTAAGGATTACTTGTCTCTGGACTGCAGAGGAAGAGAAAGAAGTGTGTTCTACTACTAGGGACGTAATGCTTCAAGAGCAGGGTAGATAAACTTGCCATCAAGAGTGAGGGCAAGTAGGCAAAAATCAAGAGCCTCCTTTTCTTTTCCGTGTCCTTTTATGTAGGCTGCCCACAGAAGGTGTGGCCCAGATGTAACGGCCAGTCTTTCTACCTCAGATGATCCATCTGATCAAGAAAAATCTCTCATAGGTGTACCTAGCTGCTTGGGTTTCAGTTGATTCCAGATGTGGACAAGGTGGCAACCATTATTGGCCATTGCATATATGTTTATAAATTACAAGAGTTTCTATCACATTTTTTACTTAATTTTTATTTTATGTGTATGAATGCTTTGCTAGCATGGATATTTTTGTGCTACATGCATGCCTGGTGCCCACAAAGGCCAGAAAAGGGTATGAGATTCTCTGAAACTCAGGTTACAGGTGGTCATTAGCCACTATGTGGGTACTAGGCACCAAACATGGGTCCTCTGCAAAAGCAGAAGTGCTCTCAACTGCCAAGCCCTCTCAACTCCAGCCCAAGAATTGCTATAAACATCAGCATGCCTGTTTCCTATTAACAATCTGGCCTGTCACTGACTCTACATCTCGACATTCAGGGTTTGCCAGAGCAGCTAAGTATCATCCCATTCACTATGCTGTCCTTGGCAACTCTCCTGTCTTACATCCGTAACCTGCCTGAGCCTTGTTGACGGTTAAGTTTGTGGTCTTCAGCTTAGCATGCCCTGGGCTTAGGTTATTCTCATCTTCAGAGCAGTGAAGTGTCTGTGTTAGAGAGTCCTGTAGTGGATTGATTATTGCTTTAGCTTTGTGTGATTTTTCAGGCACATGTGTACATGGGTGTGAAGTCACAACACAACTTTGGCTGTCAGTTCTCTCCCACATTGAGGCAGAATCTCTTAGCTGCTCATTGCTGGGCATGTCAGCCTAGCTGGCCCAGGAAAGCCCAGTTTTCTTAAAACTGCACGCATAATTTTCGGGTCCTCGACTTTGCCAGTGCTTATGGTGTTTAGTGCTTGAACATCATGATTTAAATTTCTCTTATAATAGGAAGAAAACCTTAGAAGAGCCAAGAAGGGGGACCTGAAGGTCAGTATCCATCGAATGGAGATGGAGAGGATCCGCTATGTCCTTAGCAGCTATTTGCGGTGTCGGCTCATGAAGGTTTGATGGGCATTGATGCAGTGAAATTTGGAATATTGAATAGCATGGGGAGAAGTTGAGGGTCTGAAGATTATAAGAGCCTAACATCGTTGTAGCCAGGGTGTGAGGAGAGCACATCCTGGGACATGTAGTGGAAACTGTAGGTTAGATAAGCCCAGGGAAAGTTGACATGTTTCATGTCTGACTTATTGATGTTAGTGGTGCTTGCTGGAGGTAGACTTTTGAATTCTTAGAATCCTGCTGTCAGTGGGATTGATTTTTTTACCCCCTCGTGTTTGGGGAGCTGGACCTTGCACATGCTAGACCCCTGCTGTACCACAAAGCCAGGCTCCTGGCTGCTTGTCCCCTTAATTGCTGCTGCTGCTGCTGCGTTGAGTGTTTCACTGGCATGGAGTCTAGTCGCAGTGGCCATGTCTGGTGCCCATGGAGGTTGGAGCATCACACTGGATTCCATGGAAATGAAGTTACAGATGGTTTGGAGCTATCATGTGGGTACTGGAAGATGAACCCAGTTCCTTTGCAAGAGCAATAAATGCTCTCAAGCACTGAGCAGTTTCCTTTTGTTGTCAGCCTTAAAATTAGCAACAACTTCATTCAGCATGTTCCAGGCCAGTGAGAGACAATGTTTCAAAAATTAGCGATTTCTATGAAATGAAGTCCAAGGTTATCTTCTGGCTTGTTCATGGGTGCACATACGTGACTGCACACACACGAACACCTGCACAAGCAGATACACAAAACTGGTTCTAGGATAGCTCAGTGCCAGAGAACTAGCATATGCAAGACACTGAGATCAATCCTCAGCACTGTCCAAAGGAACACAGAATGCAAGCATATGACCCCTAAGTGATAGATCTTCATGATGATCTTCACAGATAGAGAAGTTTTTCCCTCACATCCTAGAAAAGGAGAAAATGCGTCCTGAGGGGGAGCCTTCCAGCCTGTCTCCAGAGGAGTTTGTCTTTGCCAAAGAGTAAGTGACCAGGAAATGTAGAACTGCCTTTGCTTGCCTGCAAGCATGGGTCTGTCTCCAGTTATCAGCCAGTATCCTTGCTGGCTCCTATTTGTGCACACCACAGCCATTTGAATTCTTTGTTCCAGGTATATGGATCACACAGAGACCCATTTTAAAAACGTTGCCTTAAAGCACATGCCTCCCAACCTGCAGAAGGTGGACCTCTTGAGGGCAGGTAAGCCGAGCAGAGCACCTTTTCCAGATTGAGATCAGGATCATAGTGTGCATCCCAGACACCTTCAGACACTGGGGGTTCAAGCTCTCACATCAGTATGGAAAAATATGGAGGTAGATAAGCAACAGAATAGAAGTAGACGAGGGTTCTGGTTAAAAACAAATCAACTGGGCAGTGGTGGCGCACACCTTTAATCCCAGCACTTGGGAGGCAGAGGCAGGCAAAACAAATCAGAGATAGATGTCAAGATTACTGGTTCAGCGTTATTCTGTGTCCTGAGAATTAGAGTGGACTCAAATACACTCCTTACTCAAATACAGACTCCTTCCTTTATTCAGCCACATACCGTCTGACCCCCTAGGGGTGGGGGAAATCCGGGGCTTTTCTGAGCTCTAGGAAAGCGGGGCTCACAGATCTCATAGGTTTCAGAATGTGATGGCTAAGAAGGAAGCTAGGGAAGATTTCTCTGCCTTGGCAAAGGGCTTATCAGCTCTGTGGTGATGGTCACCCAGTTGAGTGTGTGAGAGCTGTCAGTGAAACCCATACCCATCTGCCACAGCCTGTTATACTAGTCTAATGAGACAAAATTGCCAGACCAAATCAAACCTTTCTGTAAACCAGATCCCACCTTGTTTACTGAGTTCAGTGTTCCTAGGCTACACGTAGAGTAGTGCCCTGAGAACTTATCCCTCACCCTAACATGGGTGCTACACCAGGAGTCCTGTGGTGTGGAACACTGTCCTATATTTGAGTAGCTCACATTTTCAGCAGCTGGAAGTCCAAGATCAAGGCACCAGAAGATTAGGTGTCGAGGAAGAACCCTTCATGGTTCCTTCTGTGTGTCCTGCATGGCCAAAGGGATAAGCCTCTTTGTAAAGTCACTCAAACCCACTGGTGCTTTGTTATCCTCTTATCAAACACTGGTCAGATTGACTGAAGCCTCCTCCTTAATGGCCTCATTTAGACTTACCTGCCTTCTTAAAGCCTTCCTCCATGGTCTCATTCCGTGTGTGTGTGTAAATGTTCAGTGCTGTTCACTGGGGTTCCTGGAATGGACCCCTTTAGGAAGCTGCTACACAGGAGAACCCCCTAGACATTGTGAGTTTATGTCCTATGTTGAATGAGTAGTTTCTATGTATCAGGAGTCTCCATAGTATTGATATAGTGGCTTTTGTCAAGTTGAACATGTTAGCTGCTTTTGGTTACATTTTTGTTTTCCTGGCAGTTCCCAAACCAGACCTGGATTCATATGTGTTTCTGAGAGTGAAAGAACGACAGGAAAACATACTAGTAGAACCGGAAGCCGATGAGCAGAGGTGAGTAATGTGTCTTCCCCATGGACCGTCAGCTAAGGCCCATATATACAACTGTTCATCCTTTTTCAGAGACTACGTTATTGACCTGGAGGAGGGCTCACAGCACTTGATCCGATACAAAACCATTGCACCTCTTGTTGCATCTGGAGCAGTTCAGCTAATATAAAGCAAAGCCAGCCTGAGGACATGGAATCCTCATAGATAATATTAGAGACTCCATCTCCTTTTGTGTCTAGTAGTGAAGTCATGTTCCATACAATTCGTCAGCAATGTGTGAATCACTTGGACATGGAAAGGAGTCACTGCAGGATTCCGTTTGTTGCCATACCGTTCTTCTAAACTCCTGTTTAACAAGCAGCATCAACACATGGGGCCATGCTCTGGAGACTCGGCAAATAAATCACTGTCAAGTGTGTGCCTTTTATTTTTCTACCATTTATTGAGCTCAGGAAAAGTCATGAAGAGGCTTCTGTACCCTGCCCATGATGGAGCGATGGCTTGGGCATAACTTGATGATAACAGGAGGATTCCTTTAGCTTTCCTGGTAGAAGATCATAAGCAGTTGTGGTCTGCTTCTATACAACATTAATATGTGACCTAATGATTTGGAACCTCAAATACTGAGCTTAAAAATTAAAAACAAATGCCTTTCATGCATAACCGAAGAAAGTCACAAAGAACAAAGCCACTGTTAAATGTCACGCTTATGGTAGAAGGAGTCTTTGGACAGTTCTTAGCTTGATGTCTAATGAAGTAGATTCACCCTGTATCTTAGCCAGCTGCCCAGCAAGCCTCCAGGCCATCTGGCATCCCCTGACCCAGCCTCTGAACAAGAGCATCATGTTGAACTGGCCTGAATTGGGATTTGAGCACTCTCCAGGAATATGGATAAAATAATCTAGTGAACAGCTTCACAAGAGCACCTGAAGAAGATAGACAGCTCGAGTCAGCACCGTGGGGCTGAAGAAAACAGCCTGTGCTTTAGTCTCTTCTCCCCCTTGAGACAGGGTAGTTCTAGCTATCCTGGAACTTACTATGTAGACGAGGCTGTGTTTGAACTCAAAGATCCACCTGCCTCTGCCTCCTATAGCTTAAAGGGGTGAGCTACCATGCCCAACCAGTCTTTTTGTGATGATGTAGACTTTCACTTAACATGATCAGAGAGTAAACCAGGAAATTTCTATCTGCTAAGAGAACCCAGCAGATGAAAGCAAGGAAGGTCCTCTGTGAAGAGAAGCATTTGATATTCTTCTCATAAACTGTACCCTCCAGCTTCATCCTCTGCATTAAACACATGTGTACTAAGCAGACTGTGCTAGGCACAGCTGAAGGTAAGAGCTCAGAAAGTAGGCTAAGTCCCTTTGCTGGGCGGTGGTGGCGCATGCCTTTTATCCTGGCGCTTGGAAGACAGAGGCAGGCGGATTTCTGAGTTTGAGGCCAGCCTGGTCTACAGAATGAGTTCCAGGACACTCAAAGCTATACAGAGAAACCCTGTTTTGGAAAAAAAAAAAAAAAAACCATTTAGGGTGAGTCAGCAGAGTGGCCAGACTTGTGGTTGTCATGGTTTGAGTACCATCGCTGCAACAAAACGTAACTGGGAAGGACTGAGGAACCTAGAGGGACTCCACAGGAAGGCCAACAGTCAGCTAGCCCGTCTGGAACCTTGGGAGCTTCCAGAGACTGGGTCATCAACCAGAAAGCATACAGGGGCTGGACCTGGGCCCCCTGCACACATGTAACAGATGTGCAGCTTGGTCTTCATGTGGGTCCTCCAACAACTGCAGCTGGGACTTACTCTAACTCTGTTGCCTGCCTGTGGATCCTGTTCCCTTAACTGAGCTGACGTGTCTGACTTCAGTGGGAGAGGATGTACCTAGTCCTGGAGTGACTTCAGGTGCCAGGGTGGGTTGGTACCCAGGTGGTATAAACTTTCCTATAGGGGCATTTTCTCAACTGAAACTTCTTCCTAGAGGATTGTAACTTGGGTCAAGTTGACCCCCTTTCAGTCTGGCACACTTATATACTGCTATTAATCTAGAACCTTTACGTTCTTGTTTATCTCCAAGATAATACCAAAGTCATAAAGTTAAAACATAAGTTCATTCTCTTTATAGTATCCAAGGTATGTAAAAGTTAGGTTCCTGTAAAATTAAAACTAACTTGCATACTTTTTATTCCAAGAGGGAAGAACCAGGAACATGTACAATCAAATCAAATGGAAGGTAAATCTATTCTCAGTTCCTCCTTCATGATCTGGTCTCCAGAGAGCTTAGGCAGTTCTGCTTCTCATCCTCACACAGCACATACACTTTGTCTCATTAGGCTCCAGCCAGCTCCAGTCTCTTTTTGCTGCCATCCTTGATAGTCATGCTGCAAGCCTGGCGTTTGCATGTGTCGGGTCTCTGCTGCCCTGAAGCTATATCCTCACCAGTGCTCTCTGACGGCTGTTCCTGCTTGTCAGCTTGACTACATCTGAAATGAACTACAATCCAGAAATGGAGAGCACACCTGGGATCCAGATATTGAGGCTGGAAGACACAGGCTTTTGATCTGGATCTTGACATGGAATGACACACACTTTTGATCCAGACCTTGAGACATTGTGGGCAGGAAAACTTAGGTCCTGACAAGGTAGTATATGCCTTTAATCCCAGGAGACAAGAGACAAGCAGATCTCTGAGTTCAAGGGTGGCCTGGGACAGAGCAAGTTTCAAGTAAAGAAAAGCTTAGGTCCAGGTATGTGGTACACACCTTTAATCTGGGTCATGCCTTCTGCTGGAGGCCTACATAAGGAGAATGAAGAAGGAAGGCTTCCTCCTTTGCCTGCTTGCACTTAATTGCCAGCACACCTTTTAGAACCTACTTCTTCAGGATTCTAGCTTATATAGAAGACCTGCTAAAACACGTAGCCTCGTGGGAGTGAGCAACTACTTGATTCTTGGACTTCCTGTTTACAGCTGGCCATTGTTGGGTTAGTTGGACTGCAGACTAAGTCATTCCAGTAAATTCCCTTCATGTATAGAGAGATTCCATAAGTTCTGTGACTCTAGAGAACCCTGACTAACACAGCCTCTCAGAGCTGAGCCTCAGCTGTTCTCCATGACCCCTTAAATCCTGCAGTCTCCATGTTGCCAGAGCCGGTACACATGGAAGACGCGTGCATGGACCAGGCTTGAGATGAGCCTCTGCTGCAGCCTCTGGGTGCTGAGCCTCAGGAAAGAAGTGCTTCCCGGATTTTGCCTCTTGTTAATAACAGTGGAATCTTCAGCTCCAGCTGATCAGAAACCACCAGTGCTTAATACAAAATCTTTTATGAAGTGCCCTAACAGATTCTTTAAAAGATTCTCAAGCTTTCCTCTAACTTCACAATTCAGGCTGCCACAGTCTCATGGCTTCTAAGTTCCCACAAAACAGCCCATTAGGCTTTGAGTGTATAATCGCTTTTCCAAAGCATAGTTCCACACACTTCCCATTCTACCCCTTAATAATGTGACCAGATCTGTCACAGCGATAGCCCACTCCATTATCTCCTAGTTTACTTTCTGTTGCCACAGTAAAATATGGCCAAAAGCAACTTGGGGAGGAAAGGGTTTATACATCCTAGGTGTAATCTGTTAAGGGAGGTCAGAGTGGAGTAGAGGTCTTGGATGATGGCTGCTTACTGACTGGCTCTTCATGGCTTGCTCAGCCAGGATGATTTTGTGGCACTGCTCCTAGTGGGCTGAGCATTCCCACATTGGTCAAGAAAAGCCAGGACAGACTTGCCTGCAGGCAGTCTGACAGAGGGATCTTCTCAAATGAGGTTTCCTCATCCAGGATGACTCACCTCGTGTCAAGTTGACAAAAGTAGACAATCACTGAGTATCACAGTCTAAGGTGGTCTCACTGTAAGTAATACTCAGGCTGAGGGCTGAGTAACGAACTGGACATGCAGAGATCATATGGCAGGGAGGTCTAGGAGAAGAAGGTGGAGAAGGTCCTTTACAGAAGTGCCATGCTCCACCTGGTTGGCATCGCTGGAGTGCAATGTGCAAAGAGAGTAGTGCAGGGTAAAGTCTGGGAAGTAGGCTGGGCCCAGATAACAAGAGCTCCTCAGCAGTTCTGAGAAGTAGCTATTGAGTGGTAGGTCTGAGATCAGTGCCCAGGCCTCCACCAGACTGCATTGTAGTGGTAAGCCTCCAGGGGAGCAACTTGGGTTGTTGCCTAGAACAGTCGTATCCTTTTTTTCTTTGTGTTTGTATGTGGGTGGACATGTGCAAACCACAGCTCACATGTAGAGGTCAGAGGACAGCTGGGGAGAGGGACTTCTGTCTCTCTACCATGTAGGGCTTAAGGATGAAGGTTAGTCATCAGGCTGGTTGGCAAGTGCCCTTACCTCTAAGCCATCTTGCTAGCCCTAGAATAGTTTTTGAATCTTTGATGTACATCTCACTCACAGAGAGATTATGGTCAGATTTAAATTCCCAAACTGGGTGGTACTGCTTAATGGTTGAAGTACTGGTTTCAGAGTCCAAAGCTATAATGCTTAATCAAAGCATGTGGACCCAGGAGGGCTGGGTGGGGCCCAAGGTGTGCAGTTGCTGCTCCAGGTACCGCACTGAACAGCAAGTTTCGTGCCTGTACTATGCGTGCAGGCTGTTTGGAGGAGTTGGACACTCTGCTAAAGCCACAGGGTCAATTGCTCCATTTCTTTGAGGAAGACTGGTTGAAATTTGTCATCTCTAAATAAGGGGGAATTTATACTTCCAACCAAATACAGAGGCTTGGCTGTCAAGTGTCCCGCGCTATCTCCCGCCAGCAGGAACAACGCGGCACACACAGGATCCTTCTGCAGTACAA
>NW_022196905.1:164600962-164603735 GCF_008632895.1 Mastomys coucha | reverse complement strand
ACGGCAAGCCAGATGTCATCGCCATCTTGTAATGGCGATGTGCTTATGAAGTGGCTTCCCACAGTCAAGGATTTTGCTGTTTTGTTTCATATTTCTTTAGGGTTAAAAACTCACCACTAAAATGATGGCAGACATTTTCATCAAACAGTGTTGCCATGCCGTGGGTGTCCTCACCAAGCCGCCTTTTCTTCTCTTTCTTCAAGGAAATACACTGAGGCTCACCAAGACACTTTGATTATAAGCATGAAAACATGGGGTTGTGCTCAGAGGAAAGTATTCTGACCCACAACTTAAAATGGCTGAAAGGGAGTTAAGTTTCTCGGGTTGGGAACTTGGATAGGAGAGGAAGTTGTAAGTGTCTTGGGGGTATAACTTGGTGCCCAAGTTGATCCTAGTCCAAATGATTTTTTAATCGTTCCTTGTTTTCTCTGAATCTATAATGTTCTCCAGACATGATTTTAACTATCTTACTGTTTCTCAAAAATCTTGGCTGGTTATCAGTTGGTTCTAGAAGAGGAAGGGATCCAGGGCAAGTGCATTCAGCAGGTGTCCTTGTCATGTGAGACAGGTTAGAGACACAGCTGGCTAAAGGGATTTACAAGGGCCATAACTAGCTATTAAAACACTGTAAGAGAGGAAGTGGGAGTCCTCTTGCAATAGTTAAGGGAAGCTACTCTGCCTCAGGTCATACCTTGAGGACCATTTGTGGAAGGTTTTATTTGAATAGGTAGGTAGGCTTCTCACTATCAGGTTGAGGAGCAGTAAGCTTTACATAATAAGTTGTGTAAAACACCATGGGATATGGCTAGAGAGATGGCTCAGCAGTTAAGAGCACTGAATGCTCTTCCAGAGGTTCTGAGTTCAATTTCCAGCAACCACATGGTGGCTCACAACCATTTGTAATGGCGTCTGATGCCCTCTTCTGGTGTGTCTGAAGAGAGCAATGGTGTACTCATATACATAAAATAAATCTTTTTTCCACGGGCTCATGTGTAGTTACAATCCTTACGTCTGAGTAGAACATGATTGAGTCAGTAGGTGCGAGCTCCAAGTGTGTAGGGATTAGCTCTGTTTCCACATTGTGGGCAGTGAGTAAGCTGCATCCCCAGGTGACTTTAAGTCCTTGTGGCGCCCTGAGTAAGCCTTCTCCATTGTCTGTCCTGCTCAAGCCGTCCTCCTTCCCTTTAACAGTTTGTCTCCTTTTGTGCCTACAGTTTGGTACTTTAATCTTTACTTAAAACCTCCAAAATTCCTTAGGGAATTGAGGAGTTACGCAGAATTTCACATAATTCTAGAGATCAAGGCAGTGTACATACACAGCGTGCTGCACCTGTCATCTACCCTCTAGGACAAGTCATGAAAACTACATACTGAAAAATGACATCAGTCATGTCTAGTTTCATCTGTTAAATACGGCAAGTTGGCATGTGTACCCGACAATTCTCTCTGCAGGCAAGCCTGCCTTCCACTCTGAACCAGACCTCAGACTGGGCAGTGTTCAGCCTCTCTTCTCTTATAATTGGTCCTCACCTCTGAAGTCCTAATACCTTGTGTTCTCCAACCGTGTCACATGCTTCTGTATGCTGTCCCCTAGTTTAGACAATAGTTTAACAAGTGAGAGAACTTAGAGAACATTCTTCAGTCTGCTTCTTACTTCCCCAAGTTTATTTCTGTGACAGATTTGATTCTACAATAGTGCTTGTGGATTGATGTAGTGATTCCTTGCTTTTAGGAAAGAATTATATCTTTCTGTCTTCAAAGTTAAAGGGGCAACAGCTTTTGCTTAGGAGTTGAAGACTGATCACAGTACCTATTCATTGTACTGAAGCATCTATTCTTGTTCAATATTCATTGTACTGAAGCATCCATTCTTGTACACTCCCCCAAGCAGTAGCACTCACAGGAAGGGATTCGGGCCAGATCCAGCCATCACTGGGGAAGGGATGGGAACCTAAGGGCATTGGGCACCACTGGCAGCTTAGTCTGGGGAGATAACGTAGCTCAGTGCATGCCATTGTGTGCTAGAGTGAGTCTGTGCCTCTATCAGTGGAGTCAAGACAGCTGCTGCCTTGCTCAGGGCACCACCTCAAGTTGGGCTGGACCGCAGCACAGCTGGGCCTCATACCTCCTATCTCTCCTAACCAGACATGGTCACTTAGTTCCAAGACAATCTGCCCTAAGGATAAATATAGACAAATACCAGAGCTCAGCTTGGATAGACCCTTGAAATAAACAGATCCTTAGGTTTAAAGGGATAAAACATTGGTAAACTGCTTGCCTTGTAAGGATAATGACATGAGTTAGATCCCCAGAATCTATATAATGTTTGTTTTTTGTTTGTTTGTTTGTTTTTAAAGAAAGCTGGGGCAGGACATGAAAACAGAATCCCTGGAACTGCAGGGTTGCGCTGAGAGACCCTGTCTCAATATCTAAGGTGAAGAGCTATGGAGAAAGACGCCAGCCTCTGCATACCCACATGCATGGGCCATGCACACTCACACTCATACAGACCCACCAGCCTCTGCATCCCCACATGCATAGGCCATGCACACGCATACAGACCCACCAACTTCTGCATCCCCACATGCATAGGCCATGCACACTCATACAGACCCACCAACTTCTGCATCCCCACATGCATAGGCCATGCACACTCATACAAACCCACCAGCTTCTGCATCCCCACATGCATGGGCCATGCACATTCATACAGACCCACCAGCCTCTGCATCCCCACATGCATGGGCCATGCACACTCATACAGACCCACCAG
>NW_022196905.1:164595482-164600927 GCF_008632895.1 Mastomys coucha | reverse complement strand
CTGCATCCCCACATGCATGGGCCATGCACACTCATACAGACCCACCAGCCTCTGCATCCCCACATGCACGGGCCATGCACACTCATAGGACCTGAAGATCTGAAGATTATATTAGCAAGGTCTGAACTATTCAGTGCCACAGACAACTTGTGGTATTTACTGAAGAATTTGGGATGGATCGCTCAGTGCACTCCATAGCAGCCAGAGGTGTCTCAGGATGCTGTAAAGTTGACTCACCCACCTAACCATGTATGTGACATGGCAGGCATGAACATGGTCACTACTTCCCAACCAGATGAGACTACTCAGCGAGCAGCACAGGCAATACAGCTCTGGCACAGGGTAAAGGTCTCAGGTGAATCTGGGAAATCTGAATTAAAACTACTTTGAGATTCTGTCTCACCTCAGTCAGAATGACAGTAAGAAACAACAAATACTGGTGAGGCTGTAGACACGGGAACCCTACTGGTGGGTTTCTTAAAGTAAAAGTAGGCCTGCTGTATAACCCAGCTATACTCCTCTGGCTGTTTGAATGCGAACAGCTCCCATAGGCTCATAAATTTGAATGTTTGGGAAGGATTAGGAGTTGTGGCCTTGTTGGAGAAGGCATATCTCTGGTGTAGACGTTTTGAGGTTTCAAAGCACATGTATTCCTAGCTGTGTGCGTGTTTCTTCCTTCTCAACCATCCCCAATTTCTGCCTCATGCTTGTGCATCAAATGTAAGCTAGCTGCTGCTCCAGCACCACGCCTGCCTGCTTGCTCATGAAATCTACTTAATTTCTGAAATTGTAAGTACACCCACCAATCAAATACTTCATAATAAAAGTTATTTTGGCCCAGCACTTGGGAGGCAGAGGCAGGTGGATTTCTGAGTTCAAGGCCAGCCTGGTCTACAGAGTGAGTTCCAGGACAGCCAGGGCTATACAAAGAAACCCTGTCTCAAAAAAAAAAAAAAAAAGTTATTTTGGTCATGGTATCTCTTCACAGTCATAGGAAAATAACTAAGAGACACTCATAGGTTTTTACTGGAAGGATTCCAAGGCGGCATATCACAGAAATACTTCCACAACAATACTTATTGCAGCATTATTCACAGTAGCTAATGGGACCAGCTTATGTGCCCAACAACAGAGAAATGGACAAGAATATGTGTCATCAATGCAAAATGAAATTTTTTCATCCATAAAGAACAAAGTTACATCATTTGCCGGAAAATGGATATAACTGGAGACAATTATTAAGTGAATTAAATAAGTCAGTCTTTAAGAGGACAAATATCACTTTTCTCTCACCTGGGGTTCCTAAATTTTAAATAAGCACAGAAAAGCATGTTCATGTGTATGGCATGGAAGTAGAAGCAGAACTGTTTAGAGGAAGAAAGAGCAGGCAGAGGGACATGTGACTGTAAAGCATCCTTATAAAACCATCCTATGAGAGCCAGTACCGTGTGCCATGAGAAACGTGGAGCAGAATGGTTAAATAGGAAACACTGATACAGTTGCACAGTGTGCACCTTTAATCACAGTACTGAGGCAGGAGAGCCAGCCTGGGCTACATAGAAAGACCCACATTCCCATAAAATTAGAATTAAATTTATTATCAGTTATATTTTCCATTGCTTCCTATATAAGGATCTGTTTAATAATTTCTTGAACTTAGTACAAGTAAAAGTTTAGTTAAAATTTATAACTTACTTTGCCAGGCAAATACAGTCCACTTCCTCCTAACAGGGCCCTGCATTTTTCCTTAAATCATTTCTGACCTTTTTGTGTTTTTTGTTTTGTTTTGTTTTGTTTTGTTTTATGGTGTTAGAGAGTGAACCCGAGGCCTCAAGCATGCTAACATATACCACAGCCCACTCTTTAAAATGTATTTATATGTCTTGCTTTATAAGCACACATTTCAGGGGAGAATTAAACAAATAATACACAGATGGTTGGATGAACTTTATACTCTGAAGTTCTCACTTTTGAAAACATAGTAATAAGCAATTTATGCTAGGTATTCTGTTTTACATCTTCAATTCCAGTGCTCTGGAGGCAGAGTCAGGTAAATGGATCTCTGAGTTCAGGGCCAGCATGATCTACATAGCAAGTTCCAAGATTACATAGTGAGGCTTGTCTTTAAAACAACAAAATACAAAAAACAATTTATAGGCTATTTCATGAAATATAAATGTGGGGAGAGGACAAAATGGCTTAGCAGGTAAAGAGGGCACTCGCTGCCCTAGCCTGACAACAGTTCTGTCATTGGGTGGAGCCCATGTAAAGGTGGAAGGAGAGAACTGAATCCACAGGATTGATTGTCCTTTGCCTGCACATATGGACTCAACATTCAAAAACAATGAATGTAAACAAAAGTTTTACATGAGTCAGAGTCTTCAAAAATGAAAACCCAAATACTTAAAATGCTTAAACGTGATTCAGAATGGATAGTCATGTAGAAAAGTGATCAGGAACACAGGGCTATGCTCCAGTGACGAAGACTAAGGGGGCCAGCAAAGCCTATTTATTTTTTTGTTTTGTTTTTACCCTTTCTGGGTAGTCCATCTTCCTCTTGCATATAGGGCAGGACCACTCTGGAAGGGGGTCTTCTAAAAAGGAAGTGACCTTTCTAGATTGTATACCTTGCTTTGGAAAAAAAAAAAATGAAGCTGGACAGTGGTGGTACATGCCTTTAATCCCAGCACTTGGGAGGCAGAGGCAGGCGGATTTCTGAGTTCGAGGCCAGCCTGGTCTACATAGTGAGTTTCAGGACAGCCAGGGCTATACAGAGAAACCATGTCTCAAAAAACCAAAAAACAAAAACAAAAACAAAAAAGAAAAAAAAATGATTGGTAGTTTTTCTGCCCCACCTTGAGAGAAGTTAGGATTTCTGTGAGGACTTCAAGAGTGAAAGGCAAGGGATGGGCAGCTGGTCCAGGAGATTGCTTTTGAGGCTGCTTCCAAGCCTTCCAGTTCACAGTACTCAGCATATATTAAGTGATGTATTAAGGGATATCAGTTTTCAAACCTAAATATGTATATTCAGAGAAAAGTTCCCTGGCTGAAAGTTTCAAGTCTCCCAGAGAATATTAACACCCCAGTAAGGAATATTATGTTCTTGCAAAGATGGAAGAGCATGATGAGAAATGAAAGGACCTAGGAAGGACCCCAGGACAGTGGGAACCACACAAGTGTGCCCAACAAGGCTCGTTAGTCCATGAAACAGGAGCAGTGGTCAGGCAAGAGAGGAAGAGTGAATGGTTGTCTAGGAAGCCGCAGCATCCAGGAGAAGGCAACTCCAAGGAGCCAGGCTTGGTAAACCATACATGAGATTGGCATGTGGAGAGGCAGTTTCTGTCTTCTAAAGGAGACTTACAGAGACCTAAGCCTTTATTTTTATTTGTTTGTTTGTTTGTTTATTATTTTGTTTTTTCAAGACAGGGTTTCTCTGTATAGCCCTAGCTGTCCTGGAACTCTGTAGACCAGGGTGGCCTCGAACTCAGAAAACCACCTGCCCCTGCCTCCCAAGTGCTGGGATTAAAGGTATGCACCACCACAGTCCGGCGACCTAAGCCTTCAAAGAGTGATTTACCTAGTTGTAGAGTCCAGAATTTGTACTAACAATTGGGAACTCTGAAAGGCTTTAAGCCAAGATCTGATGGAATCAAACTTACATTACAAAATATGACTATTATTATACTACAAAAGTGACTATGGAGACTAGATGCCAGGCTCGTGTTTGAACACTTGGCCCTACTTTGGTGCTGGGTTAAATAACTCTGTGCCTTTGGAGTTTGAGGCATGGCTGGGCGAGGTAGGCTGGTCACTTAGCTCCTCCAGTTTACTATGTCAGTTCCTGATTCCTGCAATTCTTCTGTTTGTACAAGGTGGCTGCACTGTCACCAAGTATGACTTTGAGTTTATTACTCTCCTGCTAGGATTGTAGGTGTGTGCCATCATATCAGCTCCAGCTTCCCCTTTTAAGGTCCCAGTGACTGCCGCACTTTGTGTCATATGCCCATAGAATCATGCCTGTAATTAAGATCGAACAAACCAGAGTGGGCATCAGCTATGCTACCAAAATGAAAATGGAGAAAATAAGACAAACGGCCACTAAGCCTGAGGACTACTGCTTGCATTTTTTAATAAGATTAGAGCCAATGGGAATGCATGTTACTGTCACTCACTCAAAGGTTTAGCGGAACTCTATTTCTCTACATATTACTCCTTACAGGAACCAGGTACCTCCAACTCCCAAGCAGTTCTGCTATCCATGAGCAACTTGGAAGTCTTATGGGAAATAATCCTTTGCCCACTTCCTACATCACTGGTCACCATTGCTAGGCCTGTCACTCTCACTGGACCTCACTAAGTGACTGACACTGCAGAGCACATCAAATCAGGAACTAACAATGTAACTTCGTCTTCATTTTATTTTAAAAATTGTAATTATCCAAATGCACTGAAAATTACATAAAATGTAACAGCTTTTAATTTTTCCCTTTTCTCATTTTTTCTTCCTAATTGACCATCTTCCTCAAGATCTAACCAGTTGAGTACAAAGATAGGCTCTTGGATCTCTTTTTCAGCTACATGGAAATTCATTACTTGAACAACTATAATTGAATTGACGGTCACTTGGGATTCTTCCCAAGCATTTGCTACAATAATAACTGCTCCACTGAGTTCCCTATATACTTGCTATTCCATTCACAAATAAGAAGAGCTGTAGACTGAATATATATACCACAGCTGGGCTCACACTGCACTCACCCAGGATGCTCTCTTTTCCCAGTTAGGACAAATTTGCAGATAGAAGAACTTTAGCATTCCCACTGCCAAGTAATGTGGCCAAGCTTGCAACCTAGTAGAAGCTCCAAGTCAGAAAATCAGTTCCCCTTTCCATGACTCTGCTGTTTGCCAAAGGAAAAAAAGGGCCTAGTATTGAGCTGGCAATGCCTGCCCAGCTGGCTGCTTCCAACTGAGTTAAGTAATATGATTGATTTGATAGAACTTTTCCAGTTCTAAGTGGTTGAAATGTTACTCCAACTCAAGGTATCTGTGGGTGAAAGGTCTTCGAATCTTTGAAACACTTGCATGTGTTCAAGCATGTGTTTGTGTGACTAGCAAGTTCTGTGGGGTATTTGCATGTGTTCAAGCATGTGCTTGTGTGACTAGCAAGTTCTGTGGGGTGTTTTAAACTGTTACTGTCATCTGTGCTAATCTTGTAAGAAACACTTATTTTGAACTGTTTATAAGTAGGAAGTTCTGTTGAGGCTCCCAGTTCCAGTGTTTTCAGTCTCTATCCAACTGCCATTGTTTTGGTCTGTGTTGAAACAGAACAGCGTGGCAGGATCCTCTTCCTAAAGGTTCTTGCCCGTCCCGTCCCGATAGTCTAACAAGCTGGCAAACCATTTTGTCTGACTTGATTTCTTTCTTTCTTTTTTTTTTTTTTTTTTT
>NW_022196905.1:164548603-164595348 GCF_008632895.1 Mastomys coucha | reverse complement strand
AAAAAAAAAAAAAAAGACCCACAAAAAGCAAAAAAGCAAAAGACCAATAAAATGCCCAAACCAAAAAGTTTAAAACAAACAAACAAACAAAAAAGAAAACCAACAGCAACAAAAACCTAAAGTCCAAAACAAAGTGTTTATCTTGTGCTCACTTACTACTCTCGGGCTCGGGGCCTGCCCTGAAGTGTGGTTGATTAATCTACCTAGTGAGACTCCAGAGGAGAAAACTGATTTTCACTTTACCAGCAAGTATCGTTTGCAAATAGCTTCTTGGTTGGGGTGAAGCTCTGTGTCCATTTCTCCATGCTGGGATTTCTGTCTGGTGGTGTGCCCGCTGCCATGGTCTCTGAATTCCTATGGGTATCAGTCCTGCCATGTCTGAAACACTTTCTGTGGAGTCATCAATTACCTCAGGCTCTCAGGCTCTGCCTCCTCTTCCACATAGCTCCCTGAGCCTTGAGGGAGGGGTTTGATGAAGACATCACATTTAGAACTGAGTGCTCTGAAGTCACTCTGCAGATTGTCTAATTGCGGGTCTCTGATAGTTCCCGCCTACTGAATGTGGGTGGGATGTGGGCTGATAAAGGCGTTGACCTATGAGTCTAAGAGTATGTCTTTAGGAGTTAAGACTAGGTGAGTCATGGGCCTAGAGGAAACCCTAACACTAAACTCTCTAACTGGGACATGTCCACTGTGTTTTAATAAGTTCTTGGAGACACTTAAAATCAAGCCTTAACAAGCAGTCTAGGTATGTAGGATAAAAACAAAATCCCATTGAACTGGAGAAATAGTTTGGTCATTCAAAACATTTACTCTTCTTTCAGAAGAGCAGGGTTTGGTCCCAGCACCCACATAGGATGGATCATAGCCACCTATAATTTCAACTCTAGGGTTACCTGACACCTCTGGTGTCCTTGGATACCAGCACATACATGCCCTTGCCCGTTCACATAGTTAAAAGTAATAAAAAGTAAATCCTTTTTAAAAACCCACGAACCCAGGTATCATGAATATTGGACAGTCTGTCACCTATCCTATAGTCTACAGTGTTGACAGTAGAAGGGTATGCTGACGAGAGATTTGGCTTGGCTGGTAACCATGAACAGAGAAAAGAACCTCATGCAGTGACAGCAACATCTGTGAGCAACTCCTGCCCCTTGCTCCTGCAGACTGAAACTTAACAGAAAGGGAAAATTGACAGGACATGGAAAGGGGAAGGGATTTCTCTTTCAGGAGTCTAGCTGAAGTCTGGCCATATGAGAGACAAGAACTACAGGACAGTTAACAAAATTCGCTGTGAAGGCTGCCTACAGATAGAGAATATTCCTTTTAGATAAAGAGATTTTAAATTAGCATATTCCTGACCCGAGACAGCAAGTTTCTCCTTTGGGGAAGATTCTAGAAATGGCATCCTTCACATTTAAGAGCAGTTTTTAAATGGAGGAATCAGAAGACATAAAATTTAAGACTCTTATAGTATCCATAGAACCTATGCAGTCCACAGGCCCATGCGCTCAGGCTTAAACACTCTTTGCCCCTTTTCTTCCCATAAGGGCTTGGAGAAAGTATCGGCCTGCCTCAACATATATGCATTTTAAACATTTCTCCATACACAATCTACACAATTTTCCGTGGTTTGATGCTTTTTTTTGTTGTTGGTTTTGGTTTTGGTTTTGGTTTTTCGAGACAGGGTTTCTCTGTATAGCTCAGGCTGTCCTGGAACTCACTCTGTAGACCAGGCTGGCCTCAAACTCAGAAATCCGCCTGCCTCTGCCTCCCAAGTGCTGGGATTAAAGGCGTGCGCCACCACCACCTGGCTATTGATGCATTTTTTAAAAGTATGATTTGTCAGCATTTTAGGGTGCAGGCACAAGAGGCTCAGCTCTCCACCACGTCCCCCAGGTGAGGGATATCTTCCTCAACTAAGGCCACATGGGGCTTTAAAGCCAAAAAGCACTTCAGAACTAGCCGTTTATAAAACAGAGTTGGAGATTTTATTACATAGTTGTTTCCTGTCACTGTGATACAGTATCACTGTATAGTTACTTCTCTACAACATCACTGTATATACTTACTTTCTGTCGCTATGATACATTACTGTCAAAGCAACTTACAGAAGAGTTTATTGTGGCTTAAAGGTCCAGAGGGATGAGAGTCCATGCTGGTGGGGAGGCATGACCAAAGAGAAGAATCTGAGATCATGTCTTCATTTTTTGAAAGATTTCTTTATTGTGTATAGTGGTTTTGCCTGCCTGCATGCATATGTGCCACATGCCCATGGAAGTCAGAACTGGAGTTTCTAGTGGTTGTGAGCCACTATGTGGAATCGAACTTAGGTCCTCTGCAAGAGCACCCTGTGCTCTTAACCACAGATCTAGCTCCCCAGCCTCTTAAGAGGACATCTTCAACCACAAACACTAAACACAGAGTCTACTGGAAGCGGAATAAGGCTATAAGCTCTCAATGCCTGATCCAGTGACGTACTTCCTCCAGCAAAGCTCAACCTCCAAACGGCTCCATAACATTCTCAAAAAGTGTCTGGAGAACAAGAAGTTAAACACACATAAGCCTAGGAAGACATTCCACCACATCTTTATTTAATATTTGTGTGTATGTTAATGATGTTTGTGTTTATGTGTGGGCAGTTGTCCATGTGCCTCCACATATGTATAGAGGTCAAAGGACAACTCTGGGTGTCTACCCTTACCTTCCAGCTTGTTAAGACAGGATCTCATCAGCTGGGCGGTGGTGGCACACGCCTTTAATCCCAGCACTTGGGAGGCAGAGGCAGGCGGATTTCTGAGTTTGAGGCCAGCCTGGTCTACAAAGTGAGTTCCAGGACTGCCAGGGCTACACAGAGAAACCCTGCCTCGAACCCCCACCCCCCAAAAAATAGACAGGATCTCATCACCACTTCATACACCTGGCCCCCAAGCTTCCAGAGAGAGACTCGATTACAGACATGCATTCTGTGGGTCAAAACTCCAGTCTTCATACGTGCACAGTAAGTGATTTACCCACTAAGCCATCGCTTCAGTCTATATTAAAGATGTCTTCAGATAGGCATAAGTTCAAGGGTTAGGAGGGAAAACACTCAGAAGGAAGACGCATGAAAATGCTTGGCTGTGAGCCCCTCAGAGAGCTCAAAGGCCATTGCCTTTCCAGTGTTTATTCACAAGGTTTGGAATGGGGTTTGAGGTTACCACCCCGGGGCCTTCCTACTCTTCCGGAGGACCTGAACTCAGTTCCCAGTTCCCTTGTTTGCTCCAACTAGGGGAGCCTATCCTGGCCTCTTCAGGCACTCACACAAATGTGAATACACAATAATCCTATTGTTTACAGGTGTTTTGCCTGTGTATGTGTATATGTCTGTGTAGGCCAGAAGAGGCCATTGGATTCCCTGGAACTGGAGCTAGTTATAATCTCCCACATGGAGCTGATGTCCTCTGAAAGAGCAGTCAGAGCTGTCCATTGTTGAGCCATCTCTAGTCCCACCTGTATCTTTTACATTTCTAAGTAATTATTTTCTTGAGACAAGGTCTCACTATATAACCCTGAGCTGGCCTAGAACTTACTATGCAAACCAGGCTGGCCTCAAACTTACAGAAATTCACCACCTCTGTTTTCTGCTAGCATTAAAGGTGTTTGGTAACATGCCTGCTCTATATTATTTTTAAAATGTTTGTATTACATTTATCCGTTAACACGTTGGTACGCTTGCATACATGTGCTTTTGCCCTAGTCCTCCTGTGGAGGTTAGAAGGTAACTTGTACGAGTGGACCCCGGGATTAGATTCCGCTCATCAGGTCTGATAACAGCGCCTTTCCCCACTCACTCATTCACTAGTTCTTTTTGGGTTGTTTTAAGGCAGAGTGTCTCAGAGCTAGCCCAGGTTGACCTGGACTTGCAGTGTAGCTGAAGGTGACATTGAACTTCTGATCCTCCTGCCCCTACATTTGTGGAGTGTTTCAATGAGTATTAGCTACCAGGTTCAGTTTAACAATGGTTTATTTAAAGAAACCCTGACTTTAAAACATATTTTCCTGTAGTCATTCTTCAGCAGGTAATCATTGAAAGCATCAAATTAGCATATTCAGGGTTTGCACTGTATTAGAATTCTTGGTTTTAAAAACTGCTTCAGGCTGGGCGGTGGTGGCGCACGCCTTTAATCCCAGCACTTGGGAGGCAGAGGCAGGCGGATTTCTGAGTTCGAGGCCAGCCTGGTCTACAGAGTGAGTTCCAGGACAGCCAGGGCTATACAGAGAAACCCTGTCTCGAAAAAAAAAACAAAAAACAAAAAACAAAAAAAAAAAAAAAAACTGCTTCAGTTAATCTGCTCACAAAAATCTGTTAAATCAATTTTGGTTTGGGATTAGGGCAGAATCTCTAATCATAATCTTTATGAAATGTTCATAAACTTACTAATAATGCTATTTTGTACAAGTTATTTGTGGAAAGTATTGACAATTATAAAATTTAAAACTTTGGGAAACTTTATGTTTTATATCCTTTGGTATCAAATATTTAGCTGATTTCTTTATATTAAGAGTGGCAAGCACGAGGGGGTTTGCAGCTTCATGGAGGGAGCAACGGTATCAACATGCCAGATCCCCCAGAGCTCCTTGGGACTGGACTACTAAACAGAGAATACATATTTATTGATCCATGACGGTGGCGGTGGCCACATATGTGGCAGAGGATGGCCTTGTTGGACATCAGTGGGAGGAGAGGCCCTTGGGCCTGAGGTGTTTGATGCCCCAGTGTAGGGGAGTGCCAGGGTGGGAGGACCCTCATAGAGGCAGGGGGAAGGGGTATGGGATAGGGAGTTTCCAAAGGGGGAGACCTGATAAGGGGAAAACATTTGAAATGTAAATAAAATATCCAATCCCCCCCCCAAAAAAAAGAGTGGCAAGCACATCATATCATTAATATGCAAATTTGCTTTAATAGTTAATAATAGTAAATCGACAAGTACATAACAAAAATGCTTTTAAATTTATGATTATTAGTAAGATCTGTCTTGTATACCTACGCTATAGTTACATATCTGGAGTTGTGTAAGTTTGTGAAGAAATCAAAAGTGAAGTCCTGAATTAGGGAAAAGGTTAGGTACTGTAGGAAGTAAATAAAAGCAAGAAACTCGGAGGTTGGGAATGCAGCTCAGTTGGTAGAGTGCTTCTTTTAACATGCAAGAGGCCCTGAGTTCCAGCCCCAGCACTTTATAAAACCTGGGATGGTAGTTTATTACAGCACTTCAGGAGGTGGAAGCAGTAGGTGCAGAAATTGAAGGTCATTGGGCAACTCACAGCTTTTGAGGCAAGTCTGTATTACAAGATGTCCTGTCTGCAAAGGAGGTGGAATGGACAAAAGAGGCGTGTCCCCATCCCTTCTTTCTTTTTCTTCCACTATAAAGGACCCACGTCAGCAAAATAAGCCTGTCTTTGGAGCCTCCAGCCTGATGAGATATTAGTTTGAACTGTGGCTGAGTTGGAAAACTGCAGCTGGCCAAGCAGCCAGCTACATTCAAGAGAAGCTCTGGGATGCCCGGCGGTGCTAGGGTGGCAGCTAACGTTTCGTGGCCAGCCGGAACCGAATCTCACACAAAGTCCCACAAAGACTCAGTAAACGAACCTCGCTACGCCGGGTTAATCTCCCTCTCCCCCTGAACGATGCCTGTTCTGGAGACGCAGCTCAGACACCCCGCGGGCCTTCAGAAAGCGACCTCGGCTCTCAAACCGCGAGCGCCAGCGCGAGGGGCGAGCCTCGCCGGAGCCCCGCCCACCCCGGTCCTCCGGGAGGACCGCGCAAGCGCGGCTGGGCGGGACGCGGGGGTCCACGTCCCTCGGCGTAGACAAAGGCGGGCGTGCGCACGCTCTTACGTAGGCCTGGGCCGGCGGCGGCGGGCAAGGCAGGGCAGGGCGGGAGCGGCAGTCACCGAGGACTGGAGCCGAGCCTCACGGCCGGTGAGTTGGAGGGACCTGGTCCCGCCGGACGCCCCTGGCCCCGGCCGGGCGCGGGGCCCCGCCGGTGGGGCAGCCGCTGCCGGGCGGTGCGAGCTCCTTCCCGCCCGCCCCACTCCTGCCCTTAGCCCCGCTCCGCGCTCCTCCCCAGCCGCCCCGCTCCTCTCCTCCCCAGCGAGCCCCGCTGTTCTCATCGCGTCGCCTCATCTCATCTCTCCAGCCGTCCGGCGCCTTTGCTCAGGCAGCCCTGCTGTCCTCATCCGGCCCTTTTCTCCCTTCCCTCGTCTCCTCTGCCGCCTCCTCTCCTCCTCAACCGACCACGCTCCTCTCCGCAGGCCGCTCGCCGCCTCGGCCTGCTGTGGCCCTGAGCCGAGGAGCGGGGCTGCGAAGCGGGCGTTAGATCACGTGGAGAACGCCTTCACCTGTGGTTCCCCCTGGAATGCACCCTTTCCCCGTGCCGTGCTCAGACTGGTCTCTTTTTCGGGTCTGCCTCCTCTCCCCGTGTGCAGGTTTGCCTCGGATAGGGGCAGCCCTGCTTGATGCTACTTGGCTTTCCTGAGCCACCAGGACTGCCACTGCTCCAGCCTTCTTCACACCCCTGACTCCCTTTCGCCTTGGTTCCATGCCCTCAGTAACAGCATCCTACCTGAAAGTTTGACCTATTTATTCACTTTCCATCTTACTTGGATAGAACATTGGCGGCTCATAGGTTATAGAAAAATCCATGTGCAGTTGTCTGGCTTCGCGGACGTTAAGTTCCATCCCCTACCCAAGTCTTGCGTATTACCGGTAGATAGCCTTTGAAGAACGTTGGTTTCGTTTGTTTTCCTTAATTTGAGCAGAAGTTTTAAGAGCCTGCTGAGTAGGAGCGTGTCTTCAAGATTGTATCGCAACCCCGTAAAGACGGGCGTAAAAATCACCGCAACCAAAGACTGTGGTCAGAACTGTAATCCTGCCTGCTAAATATCCTTTCCAATTTCTGAGAGTAATTTTTCAGTTGTTTAGTTTGGAGATTTTCAGATATGCAAAAACAGCAACATATGCCCATTATTGTATATACTCAGTAACACCGTAGGTTAATCTATCTGCATCTTCATTTATTTTACTTTTTCTGTCTCAGGAAGAAACAAAAATTTAGCTCTGGAGTGTGTGTGTGTTTTGGGGGTTTATTTAATTTTACCAATGAGCTGTATATCTCCAGTGTTTTTGATAGACAGTGAGCTTTTTCAAGTCAAAAGTAGCTGAAGTTTCAAAGTGAAGATTGTAGCATTGCATAAAATTGTAATATGTTCTTGTTGGAAGATCCCTTTCCTTGAGCTGGCTCTGTGAACAAAGGCTATGCAAACATTAGGACCTGAGTTTAGATCCCAGCATCCATGTAAAAAGCCAGAGGTGGCAATCATCTGTAATCTCACTGCTGGGAGGAAGAGACAAGAGGATCCTGAGAGCCATTTGATAAGATTCTGGTTCAGTGTTAGACCCTGTTCTAGTAAGGTGGAAGGCCTAGGAGATGGACAGTTAAGAGCCCGAAACTGTTGCAGAGGAACTGGAGTTGATCCTGGCACCATATGCTGGTTTACTGTTATCTGTAACTCTAGCTCCAGGTGATCCTGCAGCCTCATGGCCACATACAGACACATACGTACACAATTGAAAATAAAAACGGGGCTGGAGAAGACACCTTGGACCTTCAGAGCACAGGCTGCTCTTCCACAGGTCCTGGGTTTGAGTCCCAGCATCCACATAGTGGCTCACGACTCTCTATAGCTCACTTCCAGGGGATCTGGCCCCTTCTGTAGCCTCAGACACCAGGCACGCACATACATATGTAAAGGCAAAACACCCATAAAATAATAAAACAATTGAAAGTGGAAAATGACTAAGGAAGAGACCTGACTTCTGGTTTCAGTATGCACATACATGGGTGAGAACTTCAGGTAATTTTATCCAGTGTCTCCATTTTTTTTTTTTAAATGAGCCTTCACGTTTAAAGGGGTTCATTGGCTTGTCCAGACCCATAGAGGCCAGTATCAAGGCTAGGAAGAACATCCCATTTCCCCAATTCTGCATTAGTTTTTTTCTTCTCTGCCAGAGTGGAGTGCCACTTTAAGATTCCCTCAAAGACTTATAATCATGAAACATTTAGATGAGTTAACACGAGCTTTTCTAATGAAGGCCAGAGTAGTACCATGAAATGTGCTTACATTTATTTTAAAAATAAGTGTGGGACAAAGGACAGATTTTGATTATAGCTTTTAGAAGACTTGGGAAAATACTGACTTAAAGATGGTTGGCAATTAAATAGAAGAGATTTAAATAACATTCACTGCTATTTCATACAGTCACTGAAGGGATCACCCTAGGGACCCAGCTCAAGTGGTGGGGCACTATTAGGAAGTTTGATATTGGAACATCCTAAAATCTATGCACAGCAAAATAAGATGGCTACAAAGTATCAGTAGTAAAAGACACTGTTTTGGAGGTAGTCACTGACCAAAATGCCCCGTGCAGTGCTCCAACAGTTATTTTTTTCCCCAGAAACAATATTGCAGGTAGGAAAGTACAAGTATTAGAGGGCAGCGTGCATAGTTCCAAGGCCCAGTTAAAGGATTGTCTTCAGATGTGTTGAGTTGTTTGGTTTGGATTGGTTGCTGGTCTTTTTGAATAAATTAACTGAGGTGCATACCTTACCAAGATTTCTTATGTGAGCTAACCTGCCTTTAAAACATAGGATGCTTTAAATGGGACAACTTCACTAAGTGAATCTGTATGTTGGTTGGTTCAGGGCTGAAGTGTTTTTACAAGAGGACTAAGAATCGATTAATGAGATTCCCTGTGCAAGTTAAACTGGTAAGCTCATCAGAAAGTAATATAACTGAGCTACTTGAAGCACATTCCATCCATTGACAGTGTATGGCAAAACTACTGAGTATTGATTCTCGTCATCTTTGTACCTCTGTTTCTCTCCCCTCTTCCTTTCATCCTGTGTGGTTAACCTTAATTATTAACTTCATTGGATTGAGAAATGCTTAGGAGATTAGCAAAGCTCACTTGAGGGTGTCTGAGACTGTTTTCAGAAACAGATTGAGTACACTGAGTTAGTGAATAGATTAGTCCCTTGGTATTCATATGATGGCATTACTGAGCATTGGTGAGAGGTGAGAAGGGTCTAGCTGTAAGATGTAAGTCACAGGGCCGTGCCCTTCAGAACTGGGGCTTCTTTCTGTATTCCATCTCTGCTTCCTGTCTACCATAAAGTGAACAGCTAGTTCTGCCACATACCCTGCTGTCATATTTTGCCCAAGCTTGTGGAGTTAGCCAACCTTAAACTGAACCCTCTGGAACCAAGCCAAATAATTTTTTTTTTCCCTTGAGTTAGTTACCCTGTCATGTTGGTCACAGTGACAAAAAAATCTAGCATGGGTGTGTAGCTATAGTTTTACTTGTATACCAGTTTTCTTATTTTTAATGTGGGTATGTTCTCCAAGTAATGTTGTAAATAGACAAATCCTCGTACTTTAGATTTAGGTATGAGTATGGGCTATGGGCATATTGTACATGGTTGTAAATTTACTTTCATGATGGCCATTTGTAAGCTTATAACTAATACAGTTATGGTCACACAGATGGAGCTTAATGGGAAGCAACCACATCTAGTTGACATGGTATCCTAGTTTGCTTTCAGTTGAAACCATGTGGTTGAGTCACCCACCCATACATCCATCCATCCATATCCCATCACCATCCCCTGTCCCCCAGTCTCTGGCATTTGAATGCTTGGTCTTCAGTTGGTGACATAGTTTGCGGAGGTTTAGGAGATGTGGCTTTAAGGTTTCAAGAGCTACGTGCACTTCAGTTCCCACTCTATGACTTGCTTGTGGTTCAGGATCCAAGCTTTCCGTATCCTATGGGGGCTGTCGTGCCTGCTGCCTGTACTCTGTCCTCATGGGCTTTTTATCCCTCTAAGTATAGCACCATAAACCCATCCTCTGTATGTAGCCTTGCTCATGCTATGTTATCACGATAGAAGAGTGACTAACAGACAGGTTGACCAAAAGCAACATTGTGAGGAAAGGGTCTATTTGGCGTACATAGCCCAGTCACTGTTGATCATTGAGGAACATCAGGACAGGAACCATGGAGAAAGTCGTCTTATTGGCTTGCTCAGTTTCCTTATACAGCCAGATTTGTCTGCTCCGGGGATGGCGCTGCCAATCAGTGGACTGAGCCCTCCCACATCAGTTTAATAAAGTGTCTCTTTTACATGCCCACAAGACATTCTGATGGAGATAACTCCTCGAGTGAGCTTCCTTTGCCTTGGGTAACTCTGTTACTAAGACAGGGTTTCTCTGTGTGGCCCTGGCTGCCTGGAACTCACTCTGTAGTCTTCCCTCAAACTCAGAGATCCACCTGCCCCTGCCCCCAGAGTGCTGGGATTAAAGGTGTTTACCATCACGCCCAACTTCCCAGGAAACTTAATTTATGTTTGGTTGACAAAAACTATCCAGCACAATTGACCCCTTGTCAACTTGACACAGACACATCACTGTTAAACCATAATTTCCCCTTTCTTATTTTTCCCAAGACCTCATGTTACTATTATAGTATAAAACATAACTTTAGAAGTTTCACAGCCTTCAACAGTCTCTGAGACAGGATCTCTCTATTACAGTGGTTCTCAACCTTCCTAATTCTGTGACCTGTTAATACAGTTCCTTATGTTATGGTGACGCCAAACCATAAAATTATCCTTGTTGCTACTTCATAACTAATTTCACTACTATTAAGAATCATGGGCAGAGCCTGGCAGTGGTAGCGCACACCTTTAATCCTAGCATTTGGGAGGCAGAGGCAGGCAGATTTCTGAGTTCGAGGCCAGCCTGGTCTACAGAGTGAGTTCCAGGACAGCCAGGGTAAAACGAGAAACCCTGTTTCGGAAAAACAAAAACAAAAAACAAACAAACAAACAAAAAGGTTCAGCAATTAACAGAACTGAAACTCTTCCAAAGGTCCTGAGTTCAATTCCCAGCAACCACGTGGTGGCTCACAACCATCTGTAATGGGATCCGATGCCCTCTTCTGGTGTATCTGAAGACAGTTACAGTGTACTCATATAAATAGACATTTTTTTAAAAAGAATCATGTAAATATCTTTGTTTTCTGATGGTGTTAGGCAACTCTTGTTAAAAGTTGTGACCCACAAGTTGAGAACTGCTTCTCTATTATATAGTCCTAAAATTTACTATATCTACCAGGCTGGCCTTAAACTCAGAGATCCACCTGCCTCAGCCTCCCAACTTCTGGAATTAAAGGCATGTACCAGCATACCTGGCAAAAATTTCAGCACTTTAAAAGTCCAGGGCTTCTTTAAAAATCCATATACTCTTAAAAGTGTGCTTCTGTAAGATAAAAACAATATGTAAATATATATTGTTTTTATATAAAACGTATTTCAAGAGGAAAGATTCAGGGCACAGTTAAAATCAGATCAAAGCAAAAGCCATGATCCAGCTATGTAAATAGCTCAGTGTCTATAACTGGGAGTTCACTCATGATGTTCTGGGCTTGTCCCACACTTCCATCTCTAATAATAGGGAGAGAAAAACACTCTCTTTTATTAGTTGGAAATATTTTCAGGGTTTCCTTTTAAAATAGTTTTTGTTTGTTTGTTTTTGGTTTTTGGTTTTTCGAGACATGGTTTCTCTGTGTAGCCCTGGCTGTCCTGGAACTCACTCTGTAGGCCAGGCTGGCCTCAAACTCAGAAATTTGCCTGCCTCTGCCTCCCAAGTGCTAGGATTAAAGGCGTGTGCCACCACTGCCTGGCCTTTTAAAATAGTTTTAAGTCAGTACTATTTACTAAAAATATAAGTATAATTACAGTTTTAATGATAGCTGCTTCGAAGAGAATGTAAAAGTGCTATGCTAGTTTGCTTTAGATTCCATAATGTGTATTAAAAGATCACCTTTTAATACAATGTCAACTAAAAATTTTATTATATGTAAGTACATTGTAGCTGTCTTCAGATACTCCAGAAGAGGGAGTCAGATCTCATTACGGATGGTCGTGAACCACCATGTGGTTGCTGGGATTTGAACTCAGGACCTTCAGAAGAGCAGTCGGTGCTCTTAACCACTGAGCAATCAGTCAACTAAAAGTTTTAAAAACCATGGCTGATGTGATTGCTCAGTGGGAAGAGGTGTTTGCCACTAAGCCCGGCAACCCAAGTTTGTTCCTTAGGACACATGGGGAAAGAAGAGAACTGACTCCTGCAAGTCATCCTTTGATCCGCACAGAAGCAAACTCACACAAAATGCGTGGTTTAAAAATTAGCCTTATGTATGCTTAGCTTACAGTGTTGGAGATTGAGCCTCTGGCCTTGCATGTAGCTTGACAGTTGTCCCACTACTGAGCCACATTCCCTACCTCTTGAGTGTTTGAGATAGACTTTAATTCAAAGTCTTGTTCAAAGTCTCCATAGATCTCAGGCTGGCCGTTCATTCTACCTGTTAAGTTTGGGGATTGCAATGTCTGCTATCTCCTCCCATTAGAGGACAGTGATTCATGTACCTATCCCCTTATAAGTGTGCTTGTGTGTGAGTGCTAGAAGCACCTTGTGTGTTCTAGGCAGGCTTTCTCCTACTGAGTTATAGCCTTCACCCTTCAAGTTCATGAATGTAGTGAGACAGGATCTAAGTATGTAGTCCTGGCTGGCCTGGACCTCAAGATGATGTAGACCAGGCTAGCCTCAAACTCTGAGATGTCTGTGCTTCTGCCTCTAGGGTCCTGGCACTCCTAGACTCACAAGCTATGTTAATTTTTGAAACAAAATCTCTATAGTTCAGGCCGTGCTGAGACTCACCATTGTAGTCCAGGCTAGCTTCAAACCCATGATCCCCCTGGTTCAACCTCTCAAGTGTTGAGATTTCAGCTCTGAGCCACTGCTCCCAGCTTTTTCTTGTTTTGAATTGGCCTTGAACAAAACATAAACCATCACAGTATGGTTCGACGGGCTGTAGCAGGCCCGCATGGCAAACATGGCACCAGTACTTTCTGCCTTACCCTTCTCCATTCCCTCTTTTGCTAACCCATTAGACTGCATTCCTAAAGCTAGCCACCAAGGCCTTTTTCCTGTTTGGCTACTTCCTCCTCCTGAGGCTGACTACCAAGGTCCAGCTATCAAAGTATTACCGTCCAGCATCAAAGCCTTTGGCTGTCTTAACATGCCCAATCAAAATCAACCAACTCATCCTAACACAAAGGTCCCCATTTTCCTTTATGAGCTGCCATTTGCCTGTGGGCCCTGCCTGTCTCTCTCTATCCAGAGGCACTCCTTGGTCTCCCTGGGACAAATATCTATTCTCCCTCTCCCTTGTCCTCTATTTCCTGTCTTTGTCTCTTATTCCCTGTCCTTTGTCCCACTGGGGGAAATCTTTATGCTGAAAACATTGTTTTAGGGTATCTTTTGACAACTTTGAGGTCCTTCATGTTTAGTCAAACAGCTTTTCTAAATTATATTGAATTTTGTATTTCCACTAGGAGTAGAAGGAGTTGCAGTCATTATACATCCCATCCTTGATAAAGCTGTCTTTTTAGTTTTACACATGCTCATGAATGTTAAATGGGATCTAGTAATTTGAATTTGCATTTCCCTGACCTAATACGGAGCACCTTTTCATGATTATTTGCCATTCATATGTCCTCTCTAGACATCCAAATGTTGTCACCACTAATTATGCTTTCATTTAGTTTGTTACTGACATCTAAAAAGTTTATTAAATTCTTGTGTGTCTGCGTGCATACAGGAGCTTCTTTTTGTGTGCTCTATAGTGTGAGGATGGAAGCTGGTACAACTTGTCAGTTCTCATGTTTCTTAAGACAGGGTTTCAGGATGTAGCTCAGATGTCCTGGAACTTACTCTGTAGACCAGGCTAGCCTCAGAGTCATAGGGAGCTGTGGTCTGCTTCCCCTTGTCTTCCGTGCAGTATTAAAGATGTGCAGTAACATTCCCATCTGGTTCTCTCTTTTCATTGTCATTCCTAGGAATTGAACTCAGGTCATTAGGCTTAGTGACAAGCATCTTTATACCCTGTGCCAACGTGCTGGCCTTGTTACTGTAAAACAACAACAGAAGCCCCCTTTTGCACAGGATCCAGCAGCCTTACTTAAAACATGGACTCCCTGTTCCTGAACTGCTGTGCTGCTGGTTTGAACTGAGGCACTTAGGGCTCTCACAGCAAGAGCCCTTCCTTACCAAGCCGTTTCGCTAGGGCCCACATTGTCCCTTTTTAAATTATGTGTATATGAGTTTTGCTTGTGTGTATATAAGTGCCATATGCATCCAGCGTGCCATTTGAGTCCTAAAGACATTGGGCCCCTGGAACTAGAGTTATAACAATGTATAAATGTGTAGACCATGTGGGTGCTGAGAACCAAATCTGGGTCTTCTGCAAGAGGAGCCACTGTTCTGGACCATTGAGCCATTTCTCCTGTCCCTTTCTTCCTCCCTCTCTCTTACTCTCACTCTCTCCCTTCCTTTCTGAGTTTTAAAAATGTGTACCATAGTATGTGTGCACAGTGTTCATGCAATATGTGCAAAAGCCAGAAAAGGGCATCTGGTACCCATATGAATGCTAAAAACCAGTCCTAGGTCCTTAGCAAAAACAAGTGCTCTTCACTGCTGAGCCATCTCTCGAGCCTACATACTCTCTTTTTTTATGTGGATGAAAAAACAAGATTAAAATACTTGTTTTTCCCTAGCTTCAAGGGACTTTTCTATTGTTTGGAGTAAACTTGGTGCACCATGTTACTTATTAGCTAATGCTAACCCTAGTGAGTTCAGAATGGGGGACAGGGTGGTGAGATGGGACTGGGACAGACAGGACAAACCTCTCAAGCCCATTCCACTCTCCTTTTTAGTGAGCTGAGTCATCCTTTGCATGCTGTAAACTGACTCTCCCTTAGATGATTTATCTTACCCAGATCTGACTTCAAATGTATGCATACTTGTGATTCTCTGGGGTCACTAACTCTGTATTTTGAAACATAGCTTCCTATTGAGCTGCAGCATCCCATTCAAACTGCTATTTCTGTCTCACCTTTGATAACAGTTAAGTCAGCCCAGCCTTGCCTGGAAGCCATGTGTGCTGTCACATCAGAAGTGAGCATTGGATAGGTCTGACGTTTAACCTACCCAAAAGCAGATGTGGACGTTACCCCAGGAGCAGCAAGATCTCTAGACTTGGGGTCAGATCTGATGTATTGTACTACTACTGTTCTGGGGTTTATCTTAGCTGATAGTTAACTCTAAGAGCTCATAAAATGCAGAGGTTGGACTGGATTCTCAGCGGTTAACTCATAACTTTGTGGCTTGTCACCAGCTTGTTGCCTCCAGCTTTGAAATGATAATTGATATTTATACTTTCGATTTATCAAGCACTTGTTGATAAGAACTGATAGCTTGATCTGGTTGATTGGTACTGTTGGCAGAGATCTGAGGTACATGTTTCACAATTTTAAATAGAGACCAGTAGACAAAAACTCGATAGTCCCACTTACTTCACTTAACGATTGACCTCTGATTCCATCCATGTTGCTATAAATAAGAACTTCACTTTTTATGGCTAAATAAAATCCACTGTGTATATATACCGTACATATTTTGTTTGCCCACTCATCTACTGAAGGGAGCTGAGTTGACTGCTTATTTTATTTTCTGGGTACATACTAGGACATATTGTAGCGATTGTGAATAGTGCTGCAGTAAACATGTATCTTTGATGTAATGATTGGTTTTCTCTCTTAGGTACTTAGTGGAGTTGCTGGGTCATATTGAAGTTCCATTTTTAGTGCTTTGAGCACTGTATACTGATTTTCCATAGTGGATAGCTAATAACACTCTACAACAGTGCATTCACATTTCTCATGTTGGCCTGAATTTTTGTCTTTATAATGATTGCCAGATTTTACATTTTTTGAGCAGACTTTCCATCGGTAGGTATTGCAAACAGAAAAGCTGAAAGAGATTGAAGTAAATGATCCAAATCCCATTCACACTAATAAGGAGTAAGCCAGGATTCAAACCTTAGGGTGTCTCTCTTGAGTGAACTGAAACTTACCTACTGAAAACCCTGAATGCAGTTTTAAAGATGCTGAAAGGTGAACAGTGGCATTAATTCTGTAGGTAATTAGTCCAACAACATGTAGACTGGGTCTTATGTCTATTTCCCTGGAGATACTGTATGCAAATAGCTGTAAACATGGTATATTTTTCATTTCCTTCATCATAATTGGTATTTATTGTACCCATCCTGCTTCCAACTGGGAGGTTGGATTTTTGAGACAGGGTTGGGCTATGTATGTAGCCCACACGGGGTCAAGATTACAATCCTGATGCAGCCTCCTTAGTGTTAGGCCTGCAAGCATGAGCCATCACATCCTGCTAAACATTTTTTTAATCATTATGTGTGTAGATGTGCATTCCCTACCTTGCTGTTCTGTATGTTGGAGAGAACCCCGACGCATAGCTAAGCAGGTGTTCTGCCATCTCTCTCTCACACACGCACACTTCCCCTTCCCCCCGCCACAGAGATATTTATTTATCTACATGTCTGTGTGAGTGTCTGTACACATTTGTACAGGCCCATAGAAGTCAGAAGAGAGGGTATCAAGTGTCCTCTTTTCTATTTCCTTTGAGGCGGAGTCTCACCCTAAACCTGTTTTTTGTTCATTTGGTTGTTTTTGGGTTTTTTTTTGTTGTTGTTGTTGGATTGGGTGGGGGGAGGTTAGCTTTCCTGGAAGCCAGCAGTCCCTAGTGATCCACCTGTTTTCAGAGCTAAGGGATACAGTTGTGCTCTGGATACAGGCTTGTGTGTGCTGGGATGCTCTGGATACAGGCTTGTGTGTGCTGGGATGCTCTGGATACAGGCTTGTGTGTGCTGGGATGCTCTGGATACAGGCTTGTGTGTGCTGGGATGCTCTGGATACAGGCTTGTGTGTGCTGGGATGCTCTGGATACAGGCTTGTGTGTGCTGGGATGCTCTGGATACAGGCTTGTGTGTGCTAGGATATGAACGCTGGGCTTCGTGCTTGTACAGCAAGCTTACTTAACCACAGCCATTTTTACAGCTTATCTTGGTTTTAAAAAGATAGTGTGCTGCTGATGGGGCTTGGCCTTTTTTTTTTTCTTGCTTTTTAGATATATAAAGTACGGCTGTTCCTGATTTCTTTTGTAGATATATTTGTATCAGGTTTTCAGCTTTAGCCCTATGAATATTTAGACAAGGTGATTCTTTGTTGTAGGGAAATCTTGTGTCTGACATGTTGCGTAGCCTCCCTGCTCCAGTGCACCAGGTGCCAGTAGTATCCCTAATCCGAGTTATGACGGCCAAACATAGCTGCAGTAGTAAATGCTCCCAGGGGTGTGAGAAGATCAGGCCTGCTTGAGAAGCGCTGCTTTCATTGCATTCTTAGCAGTCACTTCTGTAAGTAGGATTGCTGATTTAAGGTGCCTTTATGACAATTGTAAGTCTTTCTTCAAAGAGATCATAACATAGCATGTTAACTCTTTAATCAGTGACATTTGAGGGTAGTTTATAGTTGTCGTCAACACAGTGGCTTGGTAAGATTGACCATAGTGTGTTGGTTGGGTTAGTTTGGGTTTCTGAGACAGTGTCATGTTTTCTAGGTTTTCCTCAAACTTACTATATAAGGAAGGAAGGCCCTGAACTTCCATCCCCCTGCCTCAGCCTCCTGAGTGCTGGGATTAAATGCATGGGCCACCACACCTGGCTTACATACAAGTTCAAATCACATTTTTTGTTGTTGTTTTATACTTACCTTTTATTCCTTTTAATTCAGTACTTGCTGCTTACTGGTAATTTTTTTTTTTAATTTTCTTTTTCTTTTTTTGCTTGTGGATTTTGTACCCCATGAAATCCCTTTACCTCTAAGACTACTTTTGGTATCCACACCAAAAAGGATTCTTTTGATCCTGCTGTTCTACTTGTATTAATGTTGCTGTGGCAGATACCAATTGTCGGGAAGAAAAGGGTGTATTTGACTTAAACTTAGAGGGTACAATTCAGTCATTGGGGAGTCAGGTCAGAATCCCGAACAGGTAGACGGCTTGCTGGCTTGCTCATTTATTGTTAACTAGTTTTTTTTTTCTGTTGGGAGGGTGCTTTTTTTGAGACAGGGTTTCTCTGTGTAGCCTTGGCTGTCCTGGAACTCACTCTGTAGACCAGGCTGGCCTCGAACTCAGGAATCTGCCTGCCTCTGCCTCCCAAGTGCTGGGACTAAAGGCGTGCGCCACCACTGTCCCAGCGTTAACTAGCTTTCTTATACAACCCAGGGTATTTGATCAGGGAACAGTGCCACCTATAGTGGGCTGACCCTCTTGTGTCAATAGAATAGTCCTCAACAGACACGCCCTCATGTCGGTCTAGTGTGAGTGAGACTACTTCACACGTGAAGGCAGTGGAAAGTTGACATATACAGCTAACGTGGACAGCTCCTTGCCAATGAGGGTGGTGGATGGTATAAACTATTAATTTGCATTTAATCTGTGACAAGCATTGCACTTTATGTGCTTAAAAAGTTCATCTATCCCTGTGTGGCCTAAACAATTTAAATTTTAATCTGTGAGTATGTATGTGTACATGCACACTTATGCAGGCATGTGTATGAACATGTAAAGATCAGAGGACAGCTTTTGGACTCAGTGTTCTTCTCCTATCCAGAGATCATACTTGGGTCATCTGGATTGTACAGCAGCTCTTCTACTAAGCCATCCCACCAGCCCTCACCATGTATTTTTAATAAAAGGGCACTTTTATTATTTCTTTAGCATTACCATATGATAACTATCATATTCTGTTATCATTCTTATCATATCCTAAGGGTTGTGGGTCACCTGATGAAGATATGTTATTTCTCAGAGTGCTTTCTGAAAATATTTATTTCTGTGTTTAGGAGTGGTAATAGCTCCTGCCATGTACCTGTGAATAGATCTGAACTGGCATAGAGTTTTAAATGAATTTAAATAATTCATTTCCCACCCTTTTCTGGGGCACCTGTCTTTTCCTATTTAGCCATCATAAAAGTTTGAAATAATGACTTTGTGCTTGCTTTTTCACTTAACTCTTATCTGTAGTTTATTCGTTTACTGGCTATTAACATAATATCCAGCACATACTATCTGTCTAATGTGTATATATTGAATTAGCTACTCCAAGAATTGAGGACATTTGAAGACCTAAGAGGCCCAGATTTGCCACTCAGGATTAAAAAGTTTAGCTGGCTCAGTAATCCGCAGTCTCTAACTACAGTGACACACCCCTCCTGACAGATTCAGAACTAGTTGTTTCTTATGTTTTTTGCTGAAACAGTTGAGTAGGGGCTTGGGAATAGGGGGTGATTCTCAATGTTTGTCAGGAGTCTGGCTGTAGAAGCTAAGAGAATAAGTAAATACTAATTAATGACTTTCCTTCCACACACCCTTAACCTTTGTGTTGTGTGTTACTTGAGACAAAGTAATAGCTGCTCCTAAATGAGCAGTTTTCTGATATTTCAGGCTGTGTCTGCCTTTAATATTCTACTAATCCCACAGACTCTGCAGGAAGTTATTTTGTAACTGCAGCTCGTATATTGTTTCCCTGACTTCTAAGAATTTACCTGAGTATTGGTGTTGGCCAGGGAACTTGTCCAACCAGTTCAGGGTTCTCTGGTTTGGAGTCCAGCGTTCACAAGCAAGCACTCCAAGAGGGGCAGGAGGCGGGTGGAGGTTACTCTCTCTCATGGGGGAAAAGGATAGTTACAAGCCACTTCTGTGAAGGCTCAATGGTCAATATTGTAGGCTTTTGCAAGCCATGGTCTCCCTCACAGGTCCTGGTTTCCACATTGCTTTAAGGTTGTAAAAGCCACCCCATGCTCAAAGCCTTGTAAAACAAACTATAGTCAGCTCTGTGTGGTTGGTCAACTCCTGCCTAAGTGAGGAAATGAGTGTGTTGCTACATGTGTTTATCTTAATGTTTTGGGGACATGAACCCAGAATAACCTTGGGAATTCTCAGTTGATTGTGATACAAAGAAAAATGTTCAAAACTTTGATGTGTGGGGTCAAATTTGATATGTGACAATCATGCTGGGCCCGTGGAACTGGAGGTAACCTTGGCCAGTGGGACAGAGGACTCTTGCATGTTCTCATGGGATTGATGGCCAAGGGGAATGGGGGCAGAGGGGCCAGGATAGAGGGTAGAGTGGAGGCGTGGCTTCTCGTATTAGGCTAGGCCCTGACAGGTGTAAGGAACACAGTGACGCAAATTCCTCGGTCACTTTGGGGATGTGGTTAGAAATCTGGCATGTATAATGAGTTTAGCCAGTTTATAAAAATGAAAAACAAAACAAGACAAAACAAAACACACATGTACTTGGATTCTGAGAACAGCAGATTCTAATTCCAGATCCACCCTGTGGTTATTCTTTCTCTACAGGAAGTCCTATGGCACCTGGCATGAGTGAGCTGTTGATTGGTTTTTTCAGGATAGTCTGGGATGTAGAAAGCCATAAGTGTTGTTAAAGAGCATGAGATGAGATTGATGGGCTCTTATCTGAATCTCTGCTGTACTAATTTGTGTGACTCTGGGAGGTTTAGTTAATCTCCTAAATTTTACCATCTCATTTGTAAATGGAGTTAGGAGAATAAGTGAGGATGGTGTGTGGATAATGCTTTTACCTTAGTGCTTTTTGTGTTGTAAGCATGCAGCAGATATTGGCAATAATTTGAAAGTGGGAGAAGTGGTAACGAGAGGCAGGAAGGCTGTTTGTGATTTGTTCACTGAAGTGTTGTATTCATGTTAGCATCTCACCACCAGCTAGCTGGGGATGCGTAGGAATTGAATGCAGGACAACTGAGTTTGTGTCTGCCTCATTTCATTTACTGATTGGAAAATGGAAGCAAAATATGCTGCCAGAAAGGAGATAACCAGATGAAATAACTTTTTTTTTTTTTGGTTTTTCGAGACAGGGTTTCTCTGTGTAGTCCTGGCTGTCCTGGAACTCACTCTGTAGATCAGGCTGGCCTTGAACTCAGAAATCCGCCTGCCTCTGCCTCCCAAGCGCTGGGATTAAAGGCATGCACCACCACCGCCCAGCTGAAATAACATTTTTATTACATTTATTTTGTGTGTGTATGTATACACATGCATGTGCCATATGGGAATTCTTTCCTTGTACCGTGAGGGCCCTGGAGAACTAATCAAGGCCTAAGCGTGATGGCAGGTGCCTTCACCCACTGAGCTACGGTGTTAGCCTGAGATAACACACATTGGTTCACAAAACATTGCTCAGAATTGATGGTGACGTCAGTCCCTATTTGGTTTCTTGAACTGTGTATTGGGACAGAACTAGACTATGACTCCTGGGGAACCAGAGTCTCCGGTGGCTGGGGTGTGGCTCTCTTAGAGAGGACTTGCCCAGCATAGTCAAGGGAGGGTTCTGTCCCCAGCACCACATGGTAAACATTTTTGCTAGAAAATTTTGATAGAATGCTCCCAAACTCAGGACTTGCATTGGTAACTTAGAGTTTGGAATGAGCACTATATATTGGACTGCTTTCATGAGATATTTGAAGAAGTAGAATTTTATGAGCAGCCAGTGTAGCGAAGTGGACTGAAAGGGCTTAGTTTCTATGGAAGAAATGTGATAACTATCTTGTAAAAGTTTACATGTATATTTCCTTTTTTTTATGCAGTTCTGTTTCTAGGAATTTTGTTGGTACTAAGTCATGTGTGGTAGTATTATTTAACACAGAATTACTAAAAATTTGTATTGTCTAGCTTTAGGAGACAGGTTATTTTAATCCTGATATATTCTTACATTTGCAAACTGTGTACCTGCAAGGCATTGGGGGAGCTCAGTTTTTACCAATGACCTTTCCTTCAAGTTAATTAAGGCAAAATAAGAAGCAAATGAAGAAGGCGCCTTGTTAACAGTGTCTTGGCTTTTGTTGCCTGGTCCTGAGAGGTCAGTAAGAATTACACTCGGAAGAGTACAAAGCTAGCTCTGCAGTTTGCATCTGTTATAAAGAACTCTGGGTAACTATGGGACAAGTCAGGGCATTGGCATTTCATATTGTACCCTTACCTTTCAAAATGCCCATCATCAGAAAATTGGCATGCACGGCTAGTTGCTCTCATTGTGGTTGAAAGTACTGGAAATCTCCATTTTCTCCCATGCTGTATGTTTGCCTGCTCCCTTTGACCTTGATGATAGAGAAGCAGCCTGTGGGTTCCCCTCTACAGCGTCCCTTGCCACACACATGGAAGCATATTAGCACTTCTCTTGCTTTATGTGACTGATGGTGTTTCTGTTTCCACCCCAGCTCTGGCAGCATGTGAACAACCTTTTGCCAAGAACCCAGGTCACCTCTGAGAAGGGCGCCTTAAGGGAGAAGAATACCAGAGGACACCAATGCCAGGCGTGTCTGGAACAGGGCTCGGTACAGGCAGCATGAGACGTTCTGTGCCAGCCTCTGTGTGCTACTGGCAAAGGCTGGGGCTCTCTGGGTAGGAGGGTCCTGGGTCAGCCAGCATCAAGAGCCCCCCCCAAGGGAGCATGGGACCAGCTATGAACTCTTTACAGTGAACTCAGTTTTTGCTTATGAAGGAATTTTAAGTAAACGTTACTTATTTCTACATACTGACATTCGGAAGCCTTGGGTGTGAAGTGCCAGCAACTACCCTTGTCTACTGGAGTTTCAGGACTCTTCTGGCACCAAGGTGAACTCTTCTTGGTACTTCTGACAGTACAGATCTTTAGGGCAAATTCACCTGCTGAGTGCGTTGGGGCAGGAGGAAAGTAAAACCTCGGAAACAGCCACGTAGCTGAGCAGAAAGCTGCCCCTTGCCGCCCACTTGCCCAGACACTCAGTCCTTGCCTACTCACCACAGATTCTTACCTGTGCCCGGCAGAGCTGGCATTTCTGGGGTGCTTCTGTGACCCTTCTCTTCTACTGTTCTGCGCCAGAGCTCTGTATTCAGGCAGTTGGAGGACATGAACTTTGAGATGGAGTTTGTCACCCATGAGGGACTGGCTGCCTTTACAAGGCTTGTGCTGTCTGAAGGGACCATCTGAAGGACGTGTTCGTGTGTGGCAAAGAGGGCACCAGCCTGACGTGCGTCCTCCACCATGTTCCTGTTGCTGCCTTTTGATAGCTTGATTGTCAACCTCCTGGGCATCTCCCTGACCGTCCTCTTCACCCTGCTGCTCGTTTTCATCATCGTCCCCGCCATCTTTGGAGTATCCTTTGGTATCCGAAAGCTCTACATGAAAACACTGCTAAAGATCTTTGCGGTAAGTTGTGCTTCGGTGATATGATTCTTCCCAGGGAGGAGAAGGTCATTAGCAGAAAGACTGGTCCTTTACTTTCTGTGTCACAGAGTGGGGCTTAGACACGGGACACTGCCACATGCAGAGCAGGTAGTAGGGCGTCAGGCTGCTCATGAGCTCACTTTTCCTCTTCACCATAATCTGAGGTAGATCCTTGCATTCATGCAGAAAGAATGCACAGAAAAAAAGAGCATTTTAATCATTTCCCACAAAATAGAGGCTATGTCAGAACTTACCATAGTGCCGAAGAGAACTGGGTGTGTCGAGTGGAAGCAGATGAGGAGCAGTCTCCTGGAAGTGTGTCTGTGCCATAGGAGTAATATTTAGACAAAGAGCTGCTAGCTACTTTAGTTGCAGAATCTGTTCTAAATAGTCACCAAATTATCGGGAATTCTTCTCAACAGCTGAAGCTGCAACCTTTGAGTAATACCACGATACTACAATGTACTTACTCATGTGGTCTCTTACAGGCGTTTGTGGTTTGGTTTGTTGGCTCAAGCCAAGGGTCATTGGCATGCTTTGCAAGCACTCTACAGTCTTTCAATATTTTCTCCATTTTCTTTTAGTTCCCTTGAACTCTGTGGTATTCACTGTCCTTACAAGAATAAAGTGGGGCTGGAGAGATAATGCAAGGGGTAAGAGCATGCACTCCTTCTTGCAGAGGACCAACAGTAACTTCAGGCCTCTGTGGAACCTGCACTCATGTGTGCACACACACATACACACACACAGATAAGCGCACGCGGGCGCGCACACACACACACATCGTTAAAAATTATTTTTTAAAAATTGAAATTGAGGCCAAAAAGCAGAATATAAACCCAACCCTTCTATACCCAGCTGGGTGGTGTTGAGTTTGCTCATGTTGCACAGCCGTTGCCTCTCATAGTGCCACTTGTTACCACTTGAAAGGAAACTCTTACAACAGTCCCACTGTTGGAGGATTTCTAGTTCAAAGCCAGTCTGAACTAGTATTTTGTGTGGATGGAGTCATACACGTGTGTTTGTGTCTGGCCTCTGACTTGGTACTGCAGCACCTGTCTGCATGGCAGCAGTTATCAGCAGTTAAGGCTTGTGTGTTCTGTGTGGTTGAATGATAGCTCGTGGGGCCTGCACTGTGATTTGCATTCATCCACTGATGAGCTGTTTCCACCTTTGGGCTGCTGTGGACTCATGCTGGGAGTATATCAGAAATGAAGAGCTGATGTTTGATTCAAATATGCTTATGGTTTTGTCTGTGTGTGTGTAGGGGGGCCTGAGGCTGGTGTCCCCCATCCTCCTCAGTTGTTCTTCCACCTTATTTATTGAAGCAGGGGCTCTCAAACCCAAAGCTTGATGTCCACCTGCTCTGTCTAGCAGTATGTTGTAGAGATCCTGTCTCTGATATCTGAGACTGAAGTTACAGAGGGGCCACCATGTCCACCTGGCACTCATGTGGGTTCTGGGGATCCGAATTCTGGTGCTGGTGTGGGTATGTCAGATACTTTAAGCACTGGGTCATCTCTCCTGCCCCTAGAAATGGCCATTTTTAAAACAGAGGTCAGAGTTGCAAATCTAGGGCTCGTTTTAAGTGCCTAATTCATCTTGGATAACATTAGGAGAGGCAAAAAGCCTAGGAGACTTGTATGTGCTTTCCTGATGATGGACAGCCAGCCATGCTTTCCTGATGATGGACAGCCAGCCATGCTTTCCTGATGATGGACAGCCAGCCATGCTTTCCTGATAATGGACAGCCAGCAGACGGCTCACTGGGTAAAGGCGTTTGCTGCCAAGCCTGGTCACCTGAGTTCTGTCCCCTAGCCCATGTGGAGGACGGAGAGAATGGTTCCTTGAAGGTTGTCATCCTCTCGCCTGCACTCGTGTTCTGTGGCAAGCCTATACAGCTGTGTTAGTCAGGGTCGCTAGAGGGACAGAGATAACAGCATGTGCATGCATACATACGTGCATGCATATAGACAGACAGACAGAGGGACAGAGATGACAGTGTGAGTACATACATACATGCGTACATACATACATACATACATACATACATACATACATACATAGAGGAGGGGAAAGGGAGAGAGAATTAAAGTGGGTTACAGGCTCAGTGACTTAGCTAGGCTTGCTATTGCTGTGATAAACACCGTGACTAAAAACAGTGTGGGGTTATTTCACTGACGGTTTCATATAACAGTTCATCATCAGAAGCAATGAGGACAGGGCAGGAACCTGGAGGTAAGAGCTCATATACAGGCCATGGAGGAGTGCTGCTTACTCCCCCTGCCTTGTTCAGTCCACTTCCTTACAAATGCCTGAACTTCCATCCTCGGGGTGACCCAAACCCTCCCATGTTAATCACTAATTAAGAAAATGCCTTACAGGCTTACCTGCAGCCTTACTTTATAGACATTTGCTCAATTGAGACTCTCAGATGACTCTAGCTTGTGTCAGTCAGGTTGACATAAAACCAGCCAGCACATCTGGCTAGTCCAATAATGGTGTCTATCAAAGGAGAGTCCAAGAATCTGATAGTTCATTGGCTGAATGTCTCAGCTGGTCTTCAGTGTCTGTACTGACAGCAGTGAAGGAGTCCTGCAGCAGCAGGACAGACGGACTCCAGGGACAGGGCAAGCAGGCAGCAAGCGACACCTGTCTTCTTCAAGTCCTTTTATGGAGGCTGCTCCCAGAAGGTGTGCCTCAGACTTTGGGTGGTTCTTCTGACCTCAAATGATCCAGATTTAGAGTGGGACTTTGTTTGCCCGTCAGTTGTTTGAGGAGTACTGCAGTCACAGAAATGCCCTCCTCACAGCTGTGCTCAGATGCTCGGGTTTAGTTATTTCAGATACCGTAAAGTTGATAGCCAGGTAAACTCCTTGGTGGGTAGTGTTGGAGGTTGAATCTTTATGCATGCCAGATTTGCTCTGCTACTGAGCAAATAAATCCTTCTTATAATGTTGTTTGTAAAATACACATTCAGGGGCTGGAGAGATAGATGGCTCAGTGGTTGATTGCTGCTTTCTCAGAAGACCTGAATTTGGTTCCCACACCTGTGTTGGGCAGCTTGCAATTGCCTGAACTCCAGATCCAGGGAAGTCTGATGCCTTCATTTGGCCTCTGCAGGTGTTGCACGCACTAGATTGGCTTTAAATTCACAGAGCTCTCCCTGCCTCTGCTGGGACTAAAGGTGTGCATGCCAACATGCCCACCAGCTTCATAGTGGGGTTTTTAAACGGTTAAGTTTTGGAGTGACTTTATATAGTAGTAGATAACCAGACAAACACTAGAATGTCAGAACATCATAGTCATGTCTGCCTTACAGCTTACACATTGTTCTTCAGTCTTTGACAATTGACATTCATAATTTATAATTATGTTAATAGTGTGGACATACATTTTAGGTCTACATGTTATTTCATTAGCCATTTTCACTTTTTATTAGTTTTCATGAAGATCATTAAAACTCTCTGATAGTTAAAGCACACTGACCTGTGCTTTTGATGTTACTAAGCAGCTAGCCAGCTGTTTCATGTTCTTCATCCTATCAGGAGAAAATACTGTGTGCCTGCCACAGATAGGTCCATGCCTCCTGTCCACAACCTCCTTACAGTAACCTTCTGCTTTGGAAGGTTTTTGCTTCAGGTGTTCTCTATACAGTGGCAGTAACATTTTTGGAGTAGAATTTGTAGGAATTAATTTTCTGTTGGCTTGAAAATAATTTGAAGGGAGGGAAAGAAAAATGCCAGGATATAAGCAAAAAGATGAAAATAAGCTGAGTTTTGCTACCCACATGGAAAGAGTCAGTGAGGTCTTGCAGTTTGGTCAGTGTTTGCTTGCAGTCAAATTTGTTGGAAAGTCACAGAAAGCTGTGGTGTGAGCACAGAGGCGGAAGATGGGATTGCCGAGGTGGTGGGGGAGGGCAGTGTGGAGAATGGGTCTGAACACTTGGGGGTTCTCAACCAGCCCTGAGACCTAAACTTGATCAGTAAACTTTCTAGTGTTGTTTGTTGTCTGGGGAGGGAGTTACAATTCCTGCCTCACATGAAAGGAATGAAGAGGTCATGTTTTGGAGATGAGAATGATTTCTATCAGGGGGTTAACAGGAAGGACATTTAGGTTTGACTTCAAACATGGATGCAAGCATCTCGATTGTATCCACCCCTGACATCCTGTCCACATGGGACCCCCACAGCATGCTCTCCCTCCACCTTCTTCATCCTCATTCTTTTTTATATCTCACTGAGTTAATTAGTTCAGTCTGTAAGCTGACATGGGGCCATCTACGTTAGCAAGTCCCGCCTCCCAACAACCATGCCCCAAAGAAAAGAAATATAATACACTCTCCTTCAGCCACCCTCAGTTTGCTAGTAGCTCCTCAGCTGGGGTGAAGTCTCGAGCCATTTCTCCACAGTGAGCTCACGAGTACAGCAGCCACCATGCCTCCCCAGCAGGCAGCCCTTCACAGCGCTGTCCTTACTCCCCATCTTCTATAGTGCTCCCCAAGACCTTGAGGATATGGATAGACGCCCCACATAGAGCTGACAACCAGACAGTCCTCTAGTCTCAGCACACTGACCCTCGTGAACCCCTTTATTAACTGTTGTCTAAAGATAGACACCTTTTCTACGGAAGCCGAAGGGGAAGGACCACAGCTATAAAGGCAGCAAACACTGAGCGTTCTAGAGCCAAGAGAACTCTGGAGAGTTACTCTAGCAGTGAAACCGTAGCCCTCTGCCATCACTACTGGTTTCCTGGCTGGAGTTGTTGACTTCATTGTCTCATTATTGAAAACAGAGAGCACAGAATTGAGAGAAAGCAAGCAGGGGTTTAATTGAGAAGGGAAGTAACAGCTCCCTGCAGCTGTCACTCTACAGGAGAGGCCCCAGACATAGCTTGCCAGGCAGCACTCTAGATGGGACGGACGCTTTATATCTTGGGAAGGGTCGGTCTGCCCCACCAGTTCATAAATTAGGCTTCAAGTTGGAATGAATCTGGCTGACCTCGTTGAGTATATTCATGGTATTCTGACTGATTGAGGGGTCAGGAAAGAGTATAGACTCAGAGAAAGTCCACCAGAGTCACCAGGGTGGAAAAGAACCCTGAAGTAAAAGAACAGCAGCCCGAGGATGAGTCAAGGCCTTTAGATGCTCTCTCACTTTCTGTTCCTCCGGCTTGTCACCAGTCGCTTCTGCTTCTGTCTTCTCAGAGTTTGCTGTATCATCAGGGCATGCACAGATGCTTTTGTTCATTGATTCCCCAGCATCCACATGGTGGAAGAGGGAGAACCAACAACCCCCTCGAGTTGATCCCCGACCTCCACATAGGCTCTTGCCTCCCCTGCACCCCCAGCGCCTTACACACAAATAAATGATGGCAGTGGGCATCCTTGCAGGGGTACTTAAGGAGACAGGTGTAACTAGCCAGTTCTCAGGGCCTGGAGGCAGATGGAGGCAGATGGAAGCAAGCGGAAAGCACCCTGAGCATCTTGTCTGGCCGCCTTGACTTCTGGCTCTTCACTGATGGAACTTAGTATGTGTTCTGCTTATAAGCTGGAGGCTCCCAGGGTGGGTCACTAATGAAGACTGTTACTCTCGCTGTCACGTTCCCATTTCCCTCCTCAGTGGGCTACCCTGAGAATGGAGAGAGGAGCCAAGGAGAAGAACCACCAGCTTTACAAGCCCTACACGAACGGTAAGATTGGGTTCCTTTGTCTAAAGGAGCCTCCAGGATAATATCGCTAAATGCGGCTGTTTGTGGAGTCTTAGTACAGTTGCTTTCCTATAACAGTATACCTAAAGGTCGTTTGCAGAAGAGAAAGTTTGACCTTTAGGCAAGGGCTGGGCAGATGGCTTAGTGAATGAAATGCTTGCTGTGCATTTACATGGGTTGGACTCCCAGACCTGTGAAAACCTAGGTTCAGTGACATACCCCTGTAAAATTCCAGTGCTGATGGGTGGAGGCAGGCAACTCCAGAGCTCAAAGGCAAGCCAGTCTAGCGGTCACCTGGCTTCAGGTTCATTGGGACCCTCGCAAAGGTATGTGTAATGGAGAGTGATAGGGGAAGGCACCTCTCATTGACTTCTGGCCTGTATACTCATGCACACACATACTCTCACTAAGTATCTCTCTTCTCTCTTTTCTTTCTCTTTCTCCCTCCTCCCTCCCCCCCACCGCTCCTCTCACTTTCTCCCTCTCACAAACACAAGAGAAGAAAACCTGGGTAGAAGTAGGATCCCATTGGTGAGGCCCCCCTGGCTACACTGCACTCTGGCAGATGGCAGACTTGGCAGGAGTGTGTAAAAGGCAGGAGTGAGGGAAGAGTTGTTTCCAGTGGCAAGGAGTGCCCCAAGAGAGTAGGAAGGTGTCTGGCTTGCTTTTTACACACAACCTGATTTAAAGAGCTGGGCACAGTAGTGGTACATGCCTGTGATCCCAGCAGTTGGGAGATGGCAATAGAGGACAAGGAATTCAAAGGCATCCTTAGCTCCATAGTGAGCTCAATGTAAGCTACTGCTACTGAGAGCTTGTCTCAAAAAAATAAGAGAATAAGTAAAGCAAACAAACAGAAATCCACCAAAATCCCCACCTGATGTTGTGGGAGTGAGTGACCCCTGCAGAACCCACCCAGTCAGAACAAGGACAGTTCTCTATTTGGGAACATGGGTGCCATGACCTAAACCCATGGGCTCATCTCTTACATGCTTGTCAAGGGTTGTTTTCTTTCTTTCTTCTTTTTTTTTTTTAAGATTTATTTTCTTTATTTTATGTGTATGAGTACACTGTAGCTGTACAGATGGCCGTGAGCCATCATGTGTGTGGCTGCTGGGAATTGAACTCTGGACCTCTGCTGGCCCCGCTTGCTCCGGCCCCTCTCACTCCCACATAATACAGTGTAACTGACTTCAGACACACCAGAAGAGGGCGTCAGATTTCATGGTTGTGAGCCACCATGTGGTTGCTGGGATCCAAACTCAGGACCTTTGGAAGAGCAGTCAGTGCTCTTACCCGATGAGCTGTCTCACCAGCCCCAAAGGTTGTTTTCTTGAAGACAGGGTTTGTCTGTGTAGCCCTAGCTGGCCTCAGATTCACAGAGATTTGATTGCCTACGCCTCATAAGTATTGGGATTCAGGTGTTTGCTACCACACCTGTTGGTTTCACACCACACCTTGATAGTTTCATACAAGTATACAATGAATTTTGTCCTTTTCTCCCTTCCCTGTCTCATCTCCCTTTCTTCTGCTGAAATCCTTCTTTCCAATAAATCTCCTTCGTACATTCATGCCTTTTTGTGTGTGTAAGTGACCCACTTAGTTTAAATAATGTTGCTGGCATGAGGCTAGGTGGAAGATTGTATACTGGAGCATGGTAAAGCCCACCATTAAAGACTCAGCACTTCTCAGCACTGTTGAGTTGGGGACACCTCTTTCTGCTCATGAACCCTGCCCACATCCCAACCCCGGCATCTGTAGCCTTTGTACTGTAAAACACACAACACAGACTTTATATACATGTTCCCTTGTAGCATGCCACTTGACTACAGATATTGTTTGGGGTTGGTTTTGTTTTGTTTTGTTTTGGGGTGTTTTTGTTGTTGTTCATTTGTTTTGTTTGTTTTCAGGAATCATTGCAAAAGATCCCACTTCTCTAGAAGAAGAAATCAAAGAAATTCGTCGAAGTGGTAGCAACAAGGCTCTGGATAAGACGCCAGAGTTTGAGCTCTCTGACATCTTCTACTTTTGCCGGAAAGGAATGGAGACTATTATGGATGACGAAGTGACAAAGAGATTCTCGGCAGAGGAGTTGGAGTCCTGGAACTTGCTGAGCAGAACCAATTACAACTTCCAATATATAAGCCTGCGGCTTACCATCCTCTGGGGGTTAGGCGTGTTGATTCGGTATTGCTTCCTTTTGCCACTCAGGTGAGGCTGGGCTTGGAGGCCAGATGCGAGCTGCCCTGCCTGTGTGTGTGGCTTACCAGCCTTACCGCATGGTTTCCATCTGGAAAGGAGGGAGGGTTCTGTGTTTCTCCCCGCGGCTAGTCCACTTTACCCTTGAAAGGGTACGCTGGGGCTCTCCCTCCCAGCCCCTTCATTCTCTACATGTCAGACAGAAAGAGCTCTCTTTCTCTTCTCTTCTCTTCTCTTCTTTTACTTTATTTTTTGAGACAGGGTCTCACTGTGTAGTCCTGGCTACCCTGGAACCCACAGAGATGTACCTGCCTCTGCCTCCTAAGTCCTGGGATTAAAAGGTGTGCATCAGGAACTACACCCAGCTAGTAGTAGGATTTCTTAAAGACCACCATTTGCTAGTTAGGGGTTCAGAACTGGACAGAGACCACGATCTGCTTCCCGGCCCCGCCTTTCTGGGCATAGCTCTTCCTGAAACTTCCTCTCTGGCACAGAAGCAGCATTGATCTCTGCTGCTCTGAGCCTGCTCAGTTTGTCTTGTCAGATGCTGGCACCTTCCATCTCTACCTCCTTTCACGAGAGGTTTTGCTTTTGCCTGGGTGTTCAGCCTTGGCAAGACCAGACACGTGTTAAGTGTGGCACCTGCCTGATTTTGAAGAGACAGAGTCAGCTGCCTGTCCCCTGCCACTCACTGTTTCACCCTCTGCTTGGAATTACAATCCTCTCACAGTCTGGGGAGCTCTTGTCAGGTTCTGCGTGTGTTCGTCATGATTCCTGCCGTTGTCTTCACTGGGCACTGATAACCGTTGGGTTTGCTATGCTCTGTCTTACAGGATTGCTCTTGCATTCACGGGGATTAGCCTCTTGGTAGTGGGGACTACTATGGTTGGATACCTGCCAAATGGGAGGTGAGTAGGGTGAGTGTACACACCGGCACATGCGTGCACATCTGCACACACATGCACGTGTCATGGAGGCAGACCCTGGAGGCAATTGCCGCTTTGTGTCCAACTCAGTCCCTGAGTCTAAGGTCATTAAAATAACCCTGAGTGTGGTGGGTCTGCAGTGCTGGATCTTGTTTCCTAATTGATATGAGATAGTAGCTGTGTGTACTTACTTACTTGGAATTCAGCCCTCACTGTCTTCCCATTTTAGAGGAAAGAAAGGCAGTTACCATAAAAGACTCCGGGCTTAGGTATTAACAGATTTTTATAGCGTGTTTGTTTTTGCTGGGCTCTGTATGCTGGGCAAGCTCTCCATTGCTGCTGCACCCCAATCTTTAGGATGCTAGCCGCATGCTTCTGCTAGCTCCATAAGTGGACACATGACCCAGAGTATGAGGAGGCTTGCTGTCTACCCACCTCCCTTAAGGAAACTTTACTCTCTTAGGGAAGTAATGGGCCTAGAAACATCTGTTCTGCTGGGGCTGGTAAAGAGAGTGGACCTGCTGTGGGTGGTGGGTGAGGGGTAGGAGTCTGAGAAACTGTGGCTGCCCCTGCTGGAAGTTCTACAAACTTGCTTGTTTGTAGCTATAAAGATGCTAAATAATATCTGCAAGTTTAGCCATGTATGTTAATATTTCTACAAGTATTCTGTGCACTGGTAGAGTCAGCAGCTTGTCCTGTTTATATACACATGAGCTCCTCGGCTGTCATCTTGTTTCAGATTTAAGGAGTTTTTGAGTAAACATGTTCATTTAATGTGCTACCGTATCTGCGTGCGAGCCCTGACGGCCATCATTACGTACCACAACAGGTGAGGGAACTTCATATTAACATGGAGACTCAATCACATTTGGCTAGAGCTGCTGATGCTTTTGAGGTGAGAGGTATATTCCAAATAAATTGATTCATGCTAGTTTTTATTGCTTTTCATATATTTTACTCAGGAAAAACAGACCAAGAAATGGTGGCATCTGTGTGGCGAACCATACATCTCCCATTGATGTGATCATCCTGGCCAGCGATGGCTACTACGCCATGGTATACAGCTTGTTTCTGTGATTCTCTGATCAGGACTAGGCAAACTCTAGGCTCCCCACAGAAAACTTCCTTGATTGAGGGTTCAGACTTGTGAACATGCTTTTGTATGCAGGTTCCAGCTTAGAGCCATCCTAGGAGCTGTTGAGTAGAGTGGTTGAGAGTGGCTGGAGATGGGGGTCGTGTCCTTAGACTGACAGAGAAGGAAAGGGAGGGCGAGTCTTGAGAACACTGAGGGGAGAGGTCCATTCGTACAGTTACTCAGCTTTCTGTTGTAACTGGAGTAGCCTCGGGAGCGGCTGTATAAGGAGGACTCACAATCAGGAGTCTGAATAGCGGATTCTCCATAGTGAAAAAGTTAAAGTTACGAAACATTCACAGAGACTGGGAGGTGTGTTTTGTGGGATGAGGTCCTCCCAGAGTGGGGACATTTGTGTGAGTGTGGCCTCACTACTGATTATTGCTCTCTGTCTAATATTAGGTGGGACAGGTTCACGGGGGCCTTATGGGTGTGATTCAAAGAGCAATGGTGAAAGCCTGCCCCCATGTCTGGTTTGAGCGTTCTGAGGTGAAAGATCGCCACCTGGTGGCTAAGAGGTAAATGGGCAGAGTGCTATTCAGTTGGTCTTAGGAAGTAAGCAGAAAATATTTTGGGAGTTGTTATTCTTTTATTCTGAGCCTATACAGTTCTCATAATAAATGATTTACCAAGTAAGTTATGTTTTCATTGTATCCTTCCTAATAAACAGATTAGGAACTGTGAGTTTGTGGGGAAGTTTCTTATTTGTTTTGGGTGGTACCAGGTGGGGCATTATCTATACTAGACAAATGGTCCATCACTGAGATGTACTGACTGTAAGCCAAAAAGACTTTTATTGCTATTTGAAACCGATCAGGTCACTGACACTTCCTTTTATTTCTTTATTCTAAAGACTGACTGAGCACGTACAAGATAAAAGCAAGCTGCCCATTCTCATCTTCCCAGAAGGTACAAAGTGACCTGGGGGTGGGAAGTGGTGTGCCAGAAAATGAAGCCCCTACGCACTGGATAGCGTTGTGTCCATGTGGGAGAGAACGAAAATGTGGGTGAATCCAGAAGCTTGCTTAACTTCCCCAGTGCAGGGTCCCTCCTGTGATCCCCATCAGTGATGCAGACAGCTTTCCAGCCTCATGCAGAGGACTCCCTTAGTCTGATTGGCATCCCTGCTCCATACCCTAGGCTGAGACATCGGCCTGAGGCAGGAGAAAAGGAATAAGTACTGTATGTTGTCACGCTCCCTTAAGTGTGCACTCATGACTTGGGGTGAAGGCAGGTTATACTGTTGGAGGATTACTTTTAGTGCTACAGAGACACTGGGTAAAATTCCAGAAAGGGAGTGTTTTCTCTCGCCTGTGTTTCAGGAACCTGCATCAATAACACATCAGTGATGATGTTCAAGAAGGGGAGCTTTGAAATTGGAGCCACTGTTTACCCTGTTGCTATCAAGGTACAAGACTTCCGAGGCCAGCTGCAGTGCCCAAGCGGGAGGTGGGACCTAGTGAACTAGTCAGGGCTACGCCCCTCCCTCCACCAGCACCGCCAGGCTGTGTGGCAGAGCAGTGAAGAGGAGGATGGGGGGCATCCATAGGGATGTGGGATGGGTCGGCACACAGGCACTTCTTAAGCTCTGCGGCTGTGTCAGAGACTTCCTGGAGTTCTGAGCACTGGTGGTACAGGCAGCTGGCTGCCAGGAACAGTGCAGGGTGGCCAGCTGTGGTGGGGAGGGACAAGTGGGTCCTTGTCATACTGCCTCCCACTTTCCACTCCAGTGTTCACCCCTCAGGAAGGAACTTGTCCTTCTGACCAACCTCTTGGACTCCCTGGAGACATGGGATGCTTGAGTTCCCTCATCCCCTGCCCCTTATATCCAAGTACAGATGTGTCTTATTTCTGAAGGGATTTAGACTTCATGGTGTTACTCCCAAACAGGCTGTTTTCAGCCATGTCAGCCTACCTAGGCTGACTTTTTAGAGCAAGATGAGCAGTTTCAAACAACTCAGCTCAGCCCCTGCCTTTTTGGTGTCCGTTGTCAGCAGAGTGTTATAGAAATGTGTCCCGGTTGGTTTTCCACTTGCCAGTATGACTCCTGGGTAGTCAGACAACACCCTCTGCCAACAGAGCAGAACGCCAGGCCTGCTGGTGACTGCAGACTGACTGGTGGACAGGCCTGGGTGGCCCAGCCACCAGTGTTGGGTGACATGCCAAGGAATAGTCTTTAGCAGGATCTGTTGTGAAAGCAGAGTGGAGACTACATGGCACCTGTAGGCAGGCTCTCTAGATCAGGGCTGATGTAAGGAATCTCTGTGAGGTTCATTAGAGTAGCTCACAGGCTGTGCTCTAGCTAGTCCAATAATGGCTGCTCCCACCAGAAGCCCAGGAAGCCAGTAACTGTTCAGCCCAGAAGGCTGATGTCTTAGCAGGTCTTCAGTATATGCCAGAATCATGAAGAAGTAGGTTCTAATGTCAGTGAAGGAATAGATTTGCCAGTGAGTAACAGAAACCAGGCAAAAAGAGCAAGTTTCCTTCTTCCAAATCCTTTAGAGAGGCTGCCAGCTGAAGGTGTGGCCCAGACTAAAGGGTGGTATCTGGCCCCGTAGGTTCTAGTTAACTGCAGGGGTGGTCAAGTTGGTAAGGAGGCACAGCCACTACTCCACCAATGCCATCCTGTAGTCCAGCGCAGTACAGGTGGGTGGCCAAGAGCCAGGGACTTGGCTAACTATGTTTAATGACCTACCAGCCCTTTCTTCATCATTGTCAGTTCCCATAGCATCACCAGGGGATAGTTAAAAGATTGCTAGTACTCAGGCCAAATTCTGACTTGTCATTTTATCATGGCCCTGCGCAATACAGGGTCACACTGGAGGTTCTCTGCTATGCAGTGTGGTTCTCATCCATTGTAAAACGTGGAATCTTGAGAGAGCTAGGACTCCTCCACAGAATAAAATGGATGTAAGCTTCATTCAGTTCACATATGACAAACTTCTGACTACAGATAGTCTCTGGAGTTGGTGAAGGTTCTATTGGTGTCTGAACTTGGGTAACCATATCAGTGGCAATGCTTTTATCTCACTTCTACCAAAATTAAGTCACTCTCTGATGATTTTGAGAATGTTGTTATTTTGAACTTTGTTTTGTTTTTCTTTGCTGTGGTTTCTGCCTGGCATGGAAAGAGAATCAGCCCTCAATAGAGGGGTTCAATAGATCTCTTGTTCTTAACACAACTTCTACTCGTGTATTTATAGCAAAAGAGTCAGTTTTGCAGTTTTGAAACAGTGTCTCCCTGTGTTACACAGGCTGGTCTCAGGCTCAAAAATCCTTTTATCTATTTTCCAAGTAGCTAGGATGACTATGTTTGGCTAGCTGTACTATCTTTGTAATCATATGCCATAGATTAATTTTTAAATTTTTATTCTCCCTTGTTTTTACTGGCACTAAAAAACTACTATTGCTATCTTTTAAATTATATATTTTTTATTTTATGAGCACTGGGTTTTGCTTGTATGTATTTTGTGTGAGGGTGTTGATCCTCTGGAACTGGAGTTACAGACGGTGTGAACTGCCATGTGCATGCTAGGAACTGAACCTGTGTTCTCTGGAAGAGCAGCCATGCTCTTAACTTTGTGCCTGGTGCCCAAGGAAGGCAGAAGAGAGTATCGGAATCCCTGGAACCAGTTACAGATGGCTGTAAGCTGACGTATAGGTGTTGGGAATTGAACCCAGGTCCTCTCGAAGAACAGCCAGTGCTCTTAACTGCTGAGCTGTCTCTCCAACTCCTCTTAGTAGTATTTAGATGCATTCATTAAGACATTAAGTTTCTTAGTGTTGTCCCTATTTCTAGTTTTTTTGGTTGGTTGGTTGGTTGGTTGGTTGGTTGGTTGGTTGGTTGGTTGGTTTTTTGAGACAGGGTTTCTCTGTGTAGCCCTAGCTATCCTGGAACTCACTTTGTAGACCAGGCTGGCCTCGAACTTAGAAATCCGCCTGCCTCTGCCTCCCAAGTGCTGGGATTAAGGCGTGCACTACCACAGCCCAACCCTCTAGTTTTTTAGGAAAGCCTAAAAGCCTGGACAGTTGAAAGCCCCATCTGCTAGCACATGACCTCCATGACAGTACTCTACAGGGAAGGCAATGGTGTGCCTTGCTGCTGTGGATAGCTTTGAAATCCTTCTCTGCTCTGTGCTTCTGCAGTCAGTGCTCCTCCTCATCTATCTCGTCAGACATTGGGTAGCAGCTGCCCATGCTTATGCTCAGGCAGCCATCTCAAGGACCCAGCTCATTCTGTCACCTCAGATCCCACCCCTCACCACGCTTTCCTACCCTGAGACTACTGCAATTTCATGGTTTGATAGCTGCAATCACATTTCTCACAAACACATTTGAAACAGCCTTTTCCCTCATTAAAGTCATTGACAAACTCAAGTATCTAATGTGCCTGCCCTCACTGAGCTGTTCTGAGACTAATGGGTATGGACCCATTTGCTAATGTATACTGGTGATTTAATTAGCAGAGTTTTCTGCCCAAACAGATTCACTTTGTTGAAAGTGTAAATATGTGCCAGGCAGTGGTGGCACACGCCTTTAATCCCAACACTTGGGAGACAGAGGCAGGTGGATTTCTGAGTTTGCTGCCAGCCTGGTCTACAGAGTGAGTTCCAGGACAGCTACGGCTACACAGAGAAACCCTGTCTCAAAAAAAAAAAAAAAGAAGAGAAAGTTTAAATATGTAAATTATATTTGTAATACTTAAATTTTAATAGTATATGTAAGTTTTCTAAGTGTTTCTGGATCTGAAGCCTTACATTTTCTTTTGAGTTCCTATGCACAAGTTGTTGAAGATGTTTGAAAGTGCCTTTGTGTAGAGAGATACATCATGCACCTACGTAGACGCATTAGCACAGGCTTCACGAGAAAGGAAAGGATGCATGATGCCATCACGTTTGATAGTATGTTGTCCTGCATTCTGTTTTTGTGGTGTCTGAAATCTGTTTGCCTGTGAGTGCAAGGCTCTCCAAGGCAAGAGCTATTTGGGTGTGGCCTAAAGTTAATCTTGAGGCGGCCTCAAGTGGGGCTGGAGGTCAGCATCCCATGGTTTCAAGCCATCACAGCAGTGTTTACTGAGGCTGGAGGTCAGCATCCCATGGTTTCAGGCCATCACAGCAGTGTTTACTGAGGCTGGAGGTCAGCATCCCATGGTTTCAACATTGCAGCAGTGCTTACTGGAGCTGGGAGTACTTCTAACCTGGATCCATGCTCTTGTGGGCCCATCACCAACCGAGCACTGGCTAGAGGTGTCATTCCTTACATCCAGCCTCCTCTCCTACAGTATGACCCTCAGTTTGGTGACGCCTTCTGGAACAGCAGCAAGTATGGCATGGTGACATACCTGCTGAGAATGATGACCAGCTGGGCTATCGTCTGCAGCGTCTGGTACCTGCCTCCTATGACCCGAGAGGTAGGTGTCCCCAGGCCTCCAGTGTGTGTCTGTGCTTTGGTGACCAGGAGTCCGTCAGAGTCCTCACTCGTCCTCTATTACAGAAAGATGAAGATGCTGTGCAGTTCGCTAACAGAGTGAAGTCTGCCATTGCCCGGCAGGGAGGATTGGTAGACTTGCTGTGGTAAGTAGAGCTGATTCCAGAGACCATGCACCTCTGGGGCAAAGGGCTTCCTCCTGGCACAGAAAACAACCTGCTGGCTTTGTGAAGGAATGGCCGGACTCCTTTCCCTAGTTCCAACCTTAAGTGCTATGTTGTCCTCAGGAGCAGGGAGTTGTGGGCCTTTGCCTGGACTGTTGGGCTTCCAGGTGGATTATATCTCTAGCTAGGGACAACCTGCCTGTCTGGAAACTTAGAGTGAAGAGTGTAGACTTCCCTCTGACGTCTACATGCCATCTTTGAAAGGGAGATGCTTCTTCTACTCTTGTTGTCTTGCCTATCTCTTAGCACAGAAGGTGGCAGGCACGCTGTTTTCTGTACAGTCTGTAGGTTTATTGCAACCGTTTATTTGTGCCATTGTAATATGAAAGCAACCAAAGAGAATAAAGGCATGAAGAAGCAGCCATGGCTGTGTCCAGTGAAACTTCTTTTCAAGAGCAGATGTGAGGCAGGATGCTGAGCTCTGGCTCCATGGTTTGAGTTCCCCCTGGCATCTGCAGTAGTTGCACTGGAGGGGACAGGAGCCTGCCTGGGCATCTTGTCAGATTCCCTGGGCGTTGAGCCACACAGTGCATCTGCCGAATGGCAGAGCTGACCAGTGAGCTTCCCTGCTGCTATATTAGCCTTTGTCTTTTCAGGGACGGTGGATTGAAGAGAGAAAAGGTGAAGGACACATTCAAGGAGGAGCAGCAGAAGCTATACAGCAAGATGATTGTTGGGAACCACGAGGACCGCAGCCGATCCTGAGCCGAAGCCGCCGCCTCCAAATCCTGAAGTGTGAGCCAGCTGCAGTTGTTGCTGCCACAGCCTCTACCATCATCCCCGCCACCCACTGCTGCATCCTCCAGCCTCTGGCCCTCGGCTGTTCTGGACTCCAGGACTGGAGCTTCTTCAGAGCTCCATGGGCTGCCTGCTGTCCTCTCACCAAATGCTGCTGGCTGGGGCTCCCTGGGACAGAATGCCTCTTGTTCTTTATAGTAAGCCTCTAAGAGGAATGCCATTAAAGCAGTTCTAGCTGGTAAGAAGGTGGGCCCTGTTCTTGCCCTGAGAGGATGTCAGGTGTTCCTGTAGGAACAGCCACACGCTGGGGAAGTCAGAAAAGACACTGCTGAGGCCGGTGCCTAAACAGCCTCCAGCTTAGAGCTTTAGCTGGGACAGAAAGGACTGTCTGCAGGCCCGCAAATGGAGTCCTGAGTTCCTGGGTTCCTGCTTATGAAGATCACCAGAGGAGACGGGAAGAGGCCAGTGGGCCTGGGCAGGTAGCTAGCCCCACGAGTCTTTGATTCCGACTCCAGGCTGAGCCTGAATCCCCTACATGACTTGTCTGTTTAATATGTCTCAGTTTCCCTGTCTGTTACATGGAATTGCAGAGAGAGAAATGGTGGTGTGCCTACCTCACAGGGTTGTTGTGGGGATTCCAGTGCTAGTGTGTGTGAAGGAAATGTGTGCTGCTCTGCCAGGGACAGCTTCAGAGAGCGTGGCAGGTCAAGGTCAGAGCTACAACTGCTGCCCAGGATTTTAAACTTGTCTGTGAGTAAATAAAACTGGATGGTGAATGAATTTAGGGACTGCCTTCATTCCTGAGAAAGGTGTTTCTTGCCAATTAACAGCTGTGGTACTTGAAAACGACTCTGGGTGGCAGGTCTCTGCTTCCCTCTGGAGTGAGGGGCGGACTGCTCGGGAGGAGGGCGACTCAGATTGGGTGGTTTTACATCGCTGTATTATCTCTGCATAGACAGTTTTCTCCCAGACGAGAGCCATGGAAAACAAGCTTTGTCGATGAGATTGGGGAGAAGGGGTCCTGTCAGTGGCATTCTGGGTTTGATCATGGTGGGAAGCAGTCAATAGTGGGGTGAATAGAGGTGCTGGGAAGAACTGGTGAGTTGGAGGAGGGATGGGCACACTGTGTGCACTGTGGCTGCAGGGGAGGAGGCAGACCAGACCGTAGGGCACTCTACAGATGCAGTCAGCTGGTCTGTTGTTCCTTCTGAGGCCCACCAGCTTTGAATCCCTCCAACGGAAGACTCCCCTCGTACCCGCATGCCACCATTCCGTGATGGCACTTTTCCAAGTGATAGAGGGATCCCATCTCCAAGTCTGGAATCTGAGGACATTCTAGGAGAGCAGCCTGGCTCCCGAGGCTAAGAACCGATGCCACTCTGACGCTTGAGGACCCCGTGGTGTCACCCTAACTTCCTGCCAGCTCCCCAGCCTCCCATTTCCTCCTGCCTGCTCCGTTCCCAGTGGAAAACACTTTTTCAAATAAAAACACCTATGACTCATAAGAACAGCCTCTTGGGAACTATTTTACAAATGCTCAAAAATAAAAGGTGGGTTACCGCTTGTGTAGGATGTCTGTAGTGTTTTCAGTGCTGTCCCTTGAAAATGTCTAGGGTCAGGTGTCCCTTAACACTCCTGCTTGTGGTTTATTGCTTTGACTCATGGTCTGGGTAGAGTTTTGACTTGGCTCACCTCCCACTCACCTGTGCTGCAGCAGAGAACAATTAGGAGCATTTCCCGGGTCCTTCCTCAGCACTTGTCCAGCTGCTCTGCTGCTTGCCATTTGCAGTTGGGTTCCATAGGTCCCTCATTGATATAGGGTTGTTGGTCTTACATCTAAAATTTGCACCATGGTAGAAGGTCCCGAGGACAGCCTGGGTACTAGAGAGCTTCCATCTGACTTGTCAGCCTGTTGCTCTCCTCCTGTCTTGACTTCTAAGGCTTTGTCCACTTCTGGAATTTCAGTACATATGTGTGCACGTGTGTGTGTGCATGTATGTGTGTCTATGCGTGTGTAGTGGCAGGTGTGGAGGCAGGCCTGAGGACAGCCTCAGGTGTCACTCTTCAGTCGGGCCCCACCTTGTGTGTGTGTGCATGTATGTGTGTCTATACGTGTGTAGTGGCAGGTGTGGAGGCAGGCCTGAGGCCAGCCTCAGGTGTCATTCTTCAGTCGGGCCTCACCTTGGTTTTGAGGCACAGTCTCATTGGCCTAGGCTGCAGTCTCCTGCCTCTACCTCCCCAGCATTGTGACTAAAGGTAGAATCCACCTTCCTAGGAGCTCGAACTCAGGCCTCCATGCTTGCAATGCAAGCGCTTTATTGACTGAGCTCTTAATCCAGCTCAAATTTCATCACATTGCTCAAATGTGAGCTCTGAGCCCTAAAATTGTGTGGCTCTGAAACAGAAGTCCATTTTGAGCTATTTCTCCCTCTAATGAACCCAACTTGGGACATTAACCACTGCCCTGTCCCCAGGGGAATTGTACTGGGCCCAAACCTGCTGGGTAGTTGGGGTCGCAGATCACAGTTTTCACCCAGACATGATGCCTTCTTACCAGCTAGGTAAAGAGTTTGTTAGTCAGGCTTACTGAAATGCCCCCAATAGAGGAAGGAGGCTCAGCAGAAGGTCAGCCTGGCCAGGGCCCTATGGAGCTTTGATGGGGCTGATTTATATGTGAGAACCACTCATTTTTGGTACCCTTCAGAGATGGAAGAGCTTGAGATGTGAAAGATGGTGGGCCAGGACAGCAGCAAGGGGCTTTTAGATCTTGAACTGACCCAGTTGCCTTGTGGGGATCTGGGCCTATAAACTCTGCTGCCTTCTAGAATTCACCATCTGAGTTGCTGTTCACTGCTGGCCCCAGCTGTATGTTTTAGTTGCCAGACTCAGTTTCTCCAGGCACACCATCCCGTGTGGCCTGGGCTATCCCAGCTCATGCACAGACTCTTGGACAGGCTAAGAGATGACCATCCAGTCATCCATCTCACCTCACCCACTCCCCTCTCCCCCAGTCAATATGTCTCTCTCCGATGGGAAAGTTAATAAATTTTCCTCTAGATTAAAAGTATTGATTATTTCATTTGTAAACAATAAATAAAAAGGAGGAACTTTTCACTGCACAGGGGCTAGCGTCTGGTGTATTTTGCTGGTGAAATTTTGCTCACTGTTGGGGGGTGGGCTTCTCATATGCATTCAGTCCGGCCAGCAGCATTGATTTCCTATTAGTCTCTCAGCACCACCCAGTAACACATCATTTCAGTACCTGCTATTAATGGTCTTTTGATAAATAATCACTTGTAAGTCAATAAATTTTTATTAAACACTGTAGCTCTTTGATTTATTAAAATCCGACCATGTTTGTCTGGGAGAAAAGGGATGCTGAATTGAAGTGGAGATTTTCATACATCTTCCTGACGCGGAGCAGTCACCGCACACTCCAGAGAAAAACAATTGCATTTTAACAGAAACAAAACAGCCGAGTTTGGAACTTGGGCCCAGGGAAACTTTATCTCAGTCAGTGGCGGGAGCAATGGCAGGCCAGCAGAGTCAAGAGCTTGTGCTGGCTTCTGGGCAGTTCAGTCCCTTGCTTGACCTGCCTCTGGATGGCACTGAGGGACCTGGCCAGGTCCCTGGGGGGCACATACTGAGCAACCTTTCCCAGGGTTAAGTGGACCCTGGATCAAACACCTGTTGGAGCAGATACTTAAAATAGACTGAAGACAAACTATAGGACTTGTTAGCTGTTACCTAAGCCACATCCAGGCCAGGGGATGCCCAGAGACTGCGTGTTGAGTACTTCTGAGAGAGAACCAGCAGCTAGAGGCCACAAGTGTGGGCTTCGCCTTGGCGTCATCGTTCGCTGACAGTGCGAGGTGTTTGACACCTGAGCTGGGCTACGGGCCAGTTGCTCTGTGGAGCTGCTAGCCACAGTCCGATGTTAGAGAAAGGGAAACAGGCTGCATGGCCAGTGCGGTTTTCAGAGCAGCTGGCAGCCAGAGAGGTGGCTCAGTGGTTAAGACCACTTGCTACTCAAGGATCCCAGGTATTTTTTTCCCAGCACCACAGAGAACAGATTACAGCTGCTTTCATCTGCAGTTTTAGGGGCCCTGACATTCTTTTCTGGCCTCTGAGGACACACACACACACACACACACTAATTTTTAAGAAAACAGCTGGAGTCCCTTTGTCGTTGGCCATCCGTCAGTACCTAGTGTGGTGGGCAGTGACAAGACAGGAGCATGCACATAAGTCCATGAGCCAGGTTTGCACACCTTGAACCCCACCCAGCACGCTGGAGGCAGAAGCAGGCGGTTCTCTGAATTCAAGGCTAGCTTGATCTACACGGTGAGTTCTAGTCCTGCCCAGAATACAGAGTCAAAACCCTGTAAGGAAACAAACCAATCGCTGGTGGCCTCTGATGTTTCCTACCTGCTGTGGGCTTTCTCAGCCCTTGGAGCTGCTGCATCTGTCCTGGTCTAGGGTGGGCAGAGGGGTAACCAGCAAGTGAGTGTTATCATAGTAACGTTTGGGAGGACTCCTAAGGACTTTAGACCTATACCCTACCCCAGCCCCAGTCCCAGTGTCATGGGGTAGTACACCCTGAGAAGCCAAAGGAAACATGAATATACCTTTCAAGAGCATGAGTGAGAGGGATTTTCATGTACAAATTTTACGTCTTTTTTTTTTTTTTTTACACTAAGTCTTGTTTTTTTAGCCAAGTCTGGCTTTGAACCTGCTCCACTCTTGCTAAGCCTCTGGAGCATAAGACTGTGCCACCACACCCAACTCCGGTCCACTCTCAAGGTGGGACAGCCAACTTCCTGACATTGCCAACTCACATTACTTCCCAAGCTCATTCCATTCTGGGAGGACCTTGGTGGAGAACGGGGCCAAGAATCACCTTAGAGCCTGCTCTGCTCCCAGATGACTTCCTGGGAGGTCAAAAGACGTGAGAGAGGAGTGGCTTGCTGGGACTTCAGTGACCGTTCTAGCTGGAGTGGAGGTTTAGGGGAGTGAGGCTGGAACAAAGGTTTGGGCATCACCCAGCAGGTACCTCACCACCTGTTGATGCCAGGAGACAACAGAAGACCAATAGTGGAGATTGGGAATCTCCCCTGGTAGGGGGTGGAGGGGGACATGCTTCTAGAAAAGAGGATCCGGTGATCCTTAGCCATAACTGTGACCATTTCTCTTCTTCCCTTAACTCCATGGTCCTGCAGCCACATTTGAAGTACATTTGAGCCACTTCCTGCATCTGACCTATGCAGATCAGAATGGCTAGAATGAGCTACAATGTAGCTAGGGCCTTCCTTCCCATTTGCTCCCATGAGTTTCAGTGGAAGATGTCTTCAGGCTGCCCAAACTCAGCATCCCATCCCAGGGCCTAGACAAGGGGCTGGCTCTTTCTTGACGAGCAGCAGGTGGCGCCTGGAGGCAACTGGAGCCCTCCTGCTTGGTCCTGCTCCTTATGCACGATGTACTGGGCCCAAGAAGGGCTTGCTGCAGCAGATTGATCTGCCAGCTGTGATTTGTCATTTCTGAGACAGGAGCTGTTTTCTCTTGCTTCAGGAGGCCCCTTCGACACCTGCTTTATTTTTCTTCCTGCGCTGACGTGACGGAAGACAGGTGTTAAACTACTTAATCACTTTAAAATTGTTTTAATTTTCTGTTTTTTATTGATCGCTCCAGCACCAATTAATCAGCTCACTGGACCAGGCAGTTAGTACATTAAAAATTGTCAGGGAGGCCGTGCATCTTGCAAAATGTCTAAAAAAATATTCGGCTAACAAATTTTGTTTTTTCCTTGGCATGCAACAGTCCTTGGCCCATAGAACTCCCACTCAGAAAGGACCCCTTCCTCTGAGGGTATCCACGCTGGAATATTTGGGGTGTAGGAGGAACCCTGGCCCAGGCTCTCCATAGAGAGAAGCAGAAGCAGGGACCTTTGGATTGCCTGGTTGCGTCTTCTCTCCACTTATGTTTTTGAGGCCGCTCTGGGTTGGCTTTACCAAGTTTACACACAGCAGCCAGGTTTCCCAGCCCTGGGACACCAGCACGTTTGGCTGTCTTTTTGACAGGGCTGCAGCTTTCTCCCTGGGGCAGAGGCTGGCTGAACTTGGTCAACTATCTTGGCAGGCAGCTGTGTGGAACTGCCTTCTCCCTATCCCCTACCCCATCCCGCAGTGGGCCTGAAGCCCTTTCTGGGTTGCTATGCTGCTGCCATCCCTGCGTCCTCTGTGGCTCACCCTTAACTCATCTGTAATCACTCCACTTGAGAATGTTGCAGTAATTGCCTGACTGTCCTCTCTGAGTTATGTAAACCACAGAGGCCCTCTCTCCAGGAGCTCCCCCTATCACTTCCAGAATGCAAACACTTGTTTTTCCCTGTTACCCAATTTGGGTCTGATTTCCTATCGCTTAGTTAGGGCAAGTCCTTCATTATTTCCTGGAACATTTGTACTATTGTTAGCCTGCCCGTGTAATCTGGAGTGTTGTTGCTTCCCAGGGGTGCCCTCACCCCAGAATGCCTTTCACCCACTTCCCTCCTCCAGGTACAGCCAGCCATCTTACTCCTCTAGAGAGTCACTTTCACCCCACCCCACCTCACCCCCTGCAGCCTTTTGCAGAAGCAGAGACCCCAGATCCTTTCTGGAAGGGCCAGGACAGGAGCCGTGCCGTGCTGTGGAGATGTGAGGCCGCTGAGGGACAGGTCCAGTGTGCCCCACATTCTGGAGGCTGCCCGCAGACTCACCTGCTCTGTATTAATTGTTATGTGATTGGGTTAGGACATATAATCTAATATTGATTTTTCTCTCTGGATGCCACAGCTTTATTTGTTCACATCTGCCTTGTGTTTAATTGGCGCTTTGCTCAGGGAAACGAGATTGTATCAACCTGTTGGGGTCTTTCCCTGGGCACGCTGGCATGTACACACCCGGCCCCTCCCTCTCTCGGCCCCTCCCTGACCCTCCCGCCTCCAGGCATTCCTAGGGTGTGAGGGGAGTGGGCAGGAACCCTGGTGGACCCTTTTTTTTTTTACACTTGACCTCATAAGTCTGGGTT
>NW_022196905.1:164536891-164547995 GCF_008632895.1 Mastomys coucha | reverse complement strand
TTTTTATTTTTTTCTGACCAGATTGGCTTTAGGCCCAGTTTACCATGGACTTCTGTAGTGAGGGGAAGAAGCTGTCAGAGCTGGAAGTAAACACTGGCTTCCTGTTGACACACACTAACTCCCTGGCTTGGACAGGTGAATGTATCACCCTCGCCTTAGCAAGATTAATGGTGCTTGTTTCCTGCTGGGAGAGGCCCCGGAAGGACTCTGTACACTTATTGTCTTGGCCAACCGAGGAGACCAAGGCTGCAGAGGGCCATGCAGTAGGAACAGGTTTTCTATGGCCAGTGCTGTGGTTCCCTCCCAGGCCAGAGGCTGGAAAAGGAATTGCTGGTTAAGGAATGGAAGCTGCCTGGTGCCATTGCTTTGAGTCTGGGCTGAGGCGGGGTGCCATGGTAAAAGCCACATGATTGGGTAGAGCCAAGAGAGAGAAAAGCGCCGCATCCCAAGATACCCAGGGAGAGCATACCCCAAATGACCTAGAACTCCCAGTAGACCCCACTCTTAAATTTTCTACCACTTCCCAAATGGGAATAAAACTGTTAACGAATGGACTGCGGAGGGTGCACACCCAGATCACAGCTCCTCTTCATACTAAGCTGTGGCCTGTTTATCAAAGCCACACAACAGCCATTGCTCTCTCTGTACTACCCTGTGACATCACCTACTGGCCAGGACTCTCAGGCTCCACACACTCTTCCTCGCTCTGGTACTCCTTTGCCAGCTGCCACACACAGATCATGGCCTTTCCCTGGGAACACCTCCCACAGTTCCTTGCTCTGCAGAACAATGAACCTGCATGTAGCCATGCCTCCCGCCCGCCCCAGGTACAAGGGTCCATGGGCCTGGAAAGAGCAACTCAGCCCCGGGAGCCATTTGAAATCTGTTGAGGAGGATTTCAGAGAAAAATGACCCCCTCGGGTAGTTTCCATCCCATCCTCTTCCAGAAGCGGCCCTGGCTTCTATAAGAAAGCGGGCTGAGTAAGCCACGAGGAGCAAGGTAGCGAGCCACACTCATCCGTGGCCTCTGAGCTCTCTGCCTTCAGGTTCCTGCCCAGTTTGAGTTCCTGCCTTGGTTTCCCTCAGTGGACTCAGGATACATAAGCCAAACAAACCCTTTCCTCCTCAAATTGCTTTTGGTCATGGTGTTTCATCTCAGCAACAGTGACCCAAACAGAGACGCCAAGTAACCCTAGGCCCAGACCTCCAAAGCCGTAAGCCGAACACATCTTTCCTCTTTGTAGGTTGATCATGAATTGCAACAGATCACTATTGCAAAACCATACTGACAGGAAGCTGCAGGACAAGGGAGTGTGGCGTTTCCAGATGCTTCAGAGCTGCCACTGCTACTGTGGAGGTCCCTAAGCGTCTTCCTTTCCCTCCTCAGCAGGGACCAAAAAGCCCTTTTCAAGAATGCACCTTTAGATACCTAGCTGATTCTGAGAAAATGATGTCTCAAGTACGAGAAAAGGGGTCCGGAGAGAGGGTTCAACCTTTTAAAGCACTGACAGACAGCTCTTCCAGGACCTGGATTTGATTCTCAGTGACCACATGGTGACTCATGTGCATCTCCAGTTCCAGGTGATCCGAGCCCCCTCTTCTGGCCTCCTTGGCACCATGAACACATGTGATACACAGATTCACATGCAGGCAAAATGCCCATACACTTAGAATAATTTTCTTTAAAAGAAAGGAGAACGTTGAAGCCTAGGAGCCAGGTTTCGAGAAAAGGGGGCCGGAGAGAGGGTTCAACCTTTTAAAGCACCGACAGACAGCTCTTACAGGACCTGGATTTGATTCCCAGTGACCACATGGCGACTCATGTGCATCTCCAGTTCCAGGTGATCCGAGCCCCCTCTTCTGGCCTCCTTGGCACCATGAACACATGTGATACACAGATTCACATGCAGGCAAAATGCCCATACACTTAGAATAATTTTCTTTAAAAGAAAGGAGAACGTTGAAGTCTAGGAGCCAGGTTTTCTGGACTGAGACCCTCCCTTCACGTCCCAATGGAAGGTTGGTGCCTGTCTCTGCCCCTTCTCAGGAGGGACATCACCCTCCTTGATGACTTTCTCTGCCTTTTGGTATTCCTGTAGCCTGGCTACAGCAACAGAATTCAATTCAAGCCTTTTGAGAGCAACCCCAAGGGTGTAGGGATAGACAAACATTATGTTTCAGTCAAGCTGGGCTTTACAAGTCACTGTTGTCCCCTCTGTCCATTCTGTGTGTCATGGGGCACTGACTAGCTGGCTCATTCCAGTGTGTTATCACCCGAACCCAAGGAGTCCTAGGAACCCTTGGCAATCTGAGGAAGCCAACTGAAGAAATCTGGCTGGGGTGTCCCTGCTCGGTCCAAGGAGTCCATAGAAGGCACAAAGCCAGGCGAAACAATGGACACTGCACTATGCGACAAAGCACGATCACCGGTGACCTCTGACCTGGTGCCTTCTGTCCCTCACAGCCTTGGGTTTTAAAGCCTCTGTACGGTTGAGGGTGGACTCAGTGCTGTCTTGCATCTGGAGAACACACTGTCAGCTCTGGCATCACCCTCTTGAGGGGACCCGGACATGCCTCTACAGAGCTGCCACATCCTTTGTCTCACCTGCAAGTTCGTATCAAACCCTGATTCATAGCCCACTGTGGTCATACGCGCCTGTAACCACCACACCAAAGATGAAGAGACACAAGAACTGACACCAGGTCCAGGCTATTGTGTCTCCATGGTGAATTCTGGACCAGTCGGGGCTACACAGTGAGACCATGTCTCAAACACAGAACCAACCAACAAGCCTGCCAATGTGCAGGCAGCCTGAGAATCACATGTAACAAGGCACAGGGATATAATTCCAATGTTCCTTCCCACATGAGTTAAAAAAAAATCCTGAAATTTATGTGGAACCATTAAAAGAAGAAGAAAAAGAAGAAAGAGGAGGAGGAAAAGGAGGAAGAAGAGGAAGAAAAAGAGGAGGAGGAGAAGGAGGAGGAAGAGAAGAAGAAGAAAAGCAACAGCAGCCACCAAAATAGCAAAGGTAAGCACAGCAAAAAATGAACTAAGTCTGGGGCCTCAGACATTCCCTCAGTTGAAGCTGTACTCCACTGCTGTAGTAATTAAAACATATAGAGAGATGAAAACAGGCACACTGAATAACGGAACTGAATACTGTCCCAAACATACCAAGGGAGGCCAGCCTTCCCCCTCAGCACTGAGAAAACACCCGAGGTCCATCATGGTCCCCATGGGAACAGGCATGGCCTTAGTCTTGTGGCTATCTCAGGGTGGCTTTTTCTTCTTTTTAAAAATCTTCTCTAGCCCAAAGGGGATTTTTTTTTCTCCTGGAGCCGAGTACATTTTACAGAACCTGAAATGTGCAGGTTTCTAGTTAAGACAATTTTGCCTTTAGCAAACAGGACTCGGTTCCTAAGCTGATATTGGCTGTCTTGCTTCTCAAGGGAGAAGAGCAAATGTTACACTCTTTGGAGAAGAGGGAGGGCAAGTCGGTTCACAGAGCAGAAGTCAGTAGAGTAGTGTTAGCTTTGAGTTTGGAATGGCTTCTCATTCTCTTTTCTTATTCCCATGTAAACTAATATTTCCTCAGTAAGCCTCTTAATCATAATGAATGCCAAAGCCTGCTACTTTCCTTCTCTCCGTCACTATGGGAAAATATGTTCAAGCTATTCATTCAAAGAGGGGTGACATCCAGACTGAATAAGAGACTCAGCTCACAACTCAGTTTTAGTTTAGGAGACTTAGACGGGCGGTGGTGGCACACACCTTTAATGTCAGCACTTGGAGGCAGGGGCAGGCAGATCTCTGAGGTCTAGGAGACTTGGACGGGCGGTGGTGGCACACACCTTTAATGTCAGCACTTGGAGGCAGGGGCAGGCAGATCTCTGAGGTCAAAGCCAGTCTGGTCTATTCAGGTCAGCCAGAGCTACATAGAGAAACCCTGTCTCAAAAAACCAAAACCGAAAGCAAACCAAAATAACAACAGCAATGAAAACAACAACAACAACAACAACAACAACAACAACAACAACAACAACAAAACCAAACCAAAACAAAACAAAACCTGAAACCTTAGTGAACTTAAACGGAGATTTCTCAAAAGACAATAGTGACCAATAAATATATGAAAAGTGCTTAACCATTAGGAAACTGAAAATTAAGACCAGTGTTTCCCTTCAGCGCTAGATCGAGCCCAGAGCCTTGTGCATGCTAGTCAAGCATCCATCCACGGAGCCCCATCCCCAGTCCCAGAGAATGTAAATTAAGACCATGAAAGTCATCTTCAAACTGTTTGGTGTGGATGTGACTAAGCAGGAGTCTTGTACACTGTAGGGGGAAGCAAATCGGTGTAACCCTTATGCAACTCGTTATAGGAGTTCTCCACACCAGAACAGAACAGAACTAGATCCAGCTAACCTGGATCTTTACTCAAAAAGCCTGAAATCAATCTTCAGAAGAGACGCTTGGTTTCTATGCCCATCGCTCACGATAGCCGAGGTGTGGCAGCATCAGCGGCAGAACCCATAACGTCAGGGGATGTGCCGAGGAGGGAACTCTGCTCACCCATGGGAGGGAGAACCTGAGCCAGAGAGACAGACTCAGCTCTGCAGGTGAAAGCACTTGCTAAGCCTGAAGACCCAGCTTGGCTCCCCAGGACCTAAAGGGTAGAGGGAAAGAGTTAACTCCTGAAAGTTCTCCATGACCTTTGTGGACCGCCCCCAACCCTATACAAATAAGTCAATGGGATAAAACTATTTAAATGAAAAAGGATAGCCTCCATTTGGACAATATGGCTGGGACTGGAGGACATGCTATGCATATAACCAGAGAACAGAAGAACAGTTCTGCACAATTTCACTTATATGAGATGTTTAGGGCCACCAGGCTCAGAAGCAGCAAGCCAAGTGGTGACCACAGAGGCAGGTGAGGAAAACAGGACATTGACTCTCACACGTGGATCGGGCAGTTTCTGTTTCTAGCTCTACTGTGCAGTGTGGTGAATATGTTTAGCATAGTGTGCGCACTGACCCAGCAAGAGCATCTTCCTGATGGGCATGATCATCCATGGGCAGGGAGTGCTTTTCCTTGACATTATCTTACTGAACACTTCTAATGAGCCTTGGTTTTGCAAGGACCAACTGTGAGCTTAGTCAGTACTTTATGCCTCTGATTCCAGCATCTGCTGGGTCCTTCACTTTAACATGCCTCAGGGTTCAGAGATCTGGAATTCCCTTCCGTCCTCATAGCTTGTCTTCTTTGAGATTCAGAGCATCTCTGAGACTGGGGAGGTTGTTCCTAGATGATGTCAGCAGTTCCAATTGCAGACAGGCACATACAGACACACACTCATGCACACAAACACACAAACATACACAAATACACACATGCACATACATGTATACACACATGTACATGATGCACACATGTACATACACATACAATATACAAACACATGCACACCAAACATACACACACATCCACTGATATACACACATATATACACATACATAGAAGCACATGTACACACACATGTACACATATACACACGTGTACACACATGCACACATACATACATGTACACACATGCACACATACATGTACACATACATGCACATGCATGTATATATGTTCACATGGTCCTTCCTCCAACCCACAGTGTTGTTATTTATTGTGTCAATCTTGCTTTATTTACTTGGTTTTGGTGCTGAGGATAGAACCCAGGGCAGAATGCTAAGCATGTCCTCCAGCACTGAACTGTGTCCCAGCCCTGATTTTTCATCAACTGTTTTTTTTTAAATTTATAATTTGTTTTGTTTTATGCAAGAGTTCACCCTATAGCTTGGCCTGTTCCTTTCTTTTTTCTTTTTTAAACTTTAGATAACATTTTATTACACAAAGGTAGTCACACAATTGGTTTCTTCTTTACTTTGTACACAATTACTCTCCACAGAAAAGCTGCCTCTGAATTTCTTTCTTTCTTTCTTTCTTTCTTTTTTTTTTTTCTGAGACAGGGTTTCTCTGTGTAGCCCGAGCTGTCCTGAAACTCACTCTGTAGACCAGGCTGGCCTCGAACTCAGAAATCCGCCTGCCTCTGCCTCCCAAGTGCTAGGATTAAAGGTGTGGACCACCACCCGGCAGCCTCTGAATTTTTCATCTGGGAAAGGCAAGCACCTCAAACAGAGATGGAATGGTACTCAAAATGTAGGCTGGTCCCAAGCACATATTCTCCTGCCTCAGCCTCTCACAAGCTGGGATAACAGCTGTCTGCTATCATGTCATTCTGAATTTTTTTTTAATCTAAATTTTCTTTTTTTTTCCCCTACATTTTTCATTATTGTGTTTTTGTTGTGGTTAAAAGTGGGAGCTCCAGAGTCAGCAAGGATTGAGCAGGAGGTTGCTCAACAAACTGCAAAGCTTTTCTGGTTTCTCACTCACTACCAGTAAGTTATAAAGGAGGTGTGAAGGAACACCCACCCCTGAGGATTTCTGATCTTGGGATGAGATAAAGGAAGTGAAGGGCACATCACAAACATCTAACAAATGCCCCAGGAGTTCACCAGCAACACAGTGGGATATGAGCATGCATGCCACTCAGAGAGCAGGATAAACATGAGCTCACGTGCCCGGAGTATGGCGGCCCACGTTTCTGCCTCAGCACCTTTGTCTGGAGGATAGCAACGCCAGCCCTCTGCAGCAGCTGGAAGGTGACTGGCTGAAGGACACCGAGCCCACGCAAGCATCCTTTGCTGGTGGTGCTGGAGTCTTCACCCTAGACCACCACAGCATTTCAGGGAGCAAGCAAGAACCCCTGTTGCACCCTGCTGATGCCTCGTGAAGCCTGGAGCAACAGGAGCAGAAGGCCCCGGTAGCCAGACGATGTAACTCCGTGGACTCTAAATGCTGCAAGGAGGAAATGGTAAGGGGAGGGTCTCCTACTGGCACCCGTGTTCCCTAAAAGCACTGTGTCCGAGAAGGTGCTCCTGCAAGCTGCGGTTGATGCTGTAGTCCAGAGTTCTAAGAAAGTTTTTGGTGACATGAATCTGACCCCCCCTCCCCCAGAGCCTTTCATGATCCCCAGGCAGCAGCTAGCCAGTGGGGTTGGGCACTAAAGGAGCCAGCCAGTAGCTATGACTGTCAGTCCATGTGTTCCAGCCTTAAGTGGTATGAACCAGAGAGGAAGGGTAGGGTGTGTGGTATTAAGTGCCCGTGCCCTTCTGGACTCAGAGCACAGTTCACTGGATCCCATCCATCTCACAGAATTGGTCTTCCAGCCTCAAGCTATAGCCAGGGCACCACCCTTAAAGAGAAATGAACTGACTTGGTCTCAGTGCTCCGGCTACCACTTGCCAAAGTGGGGGAGCCACACTCTGACTTGTGTCTTCCACACACCCACTCTGCTATACCCCAGTGCCCAAGCCTGAGTGATTCCACCCAGTGCCCCCTGAGTGATCCCAGTATTTGGAGACTAGAAGTCTAAGAACTAGGTACCACCAGGTTCAGTGACTCATTTCTGCTTCTAAGATGGTAGCTCAAACTGTGTCCTCACTTCGAAGAGACAGAAGGACCCAAAAGAGTTGAACTCCTTTTAAGAGCGCGAGGGGTGGAGTTTTCCTGGGCAGACTACCCCCAAAGGCTTCACTCCTTAGTACTGTGGGAGTCGAGTGCCTACTCAGCAATGTTGCAGGAGACGGTTGGAAGCAAGGTTCTCAATGCTTGAGAATGGTATTTCCTGTTGGAATCTGTCAGCTACACTCATTTTTCTTTCCTTTTCTTTCTTTTTCCTTTGACGTGGTCTCACCATCTTCCAGATGTGGAGTCTCAGTTGCCCCTCTTTTTGATAGAGGCCTAGCTTGCCTAGAACTGTTAAGTAAACCAGGCTGGCTTTGACCTCGCCTGCATCTTCCTCTTGAGTGCTGGGATTAAAGGCCTGTTTCTTTATGCCATGCTCATTGTTTTAATCTTATTCAGCCCTACAAAGTGTGCACACATAACTATTATTGCCTCGACCGATGAGTAAACTGAATCCCAGATATTACACAGCTCACCCAAGGGTGAAGAGAGTGGCATGGCTCCGTCCACTGGCCTCCCTGTCCCGCGTCATTTTGGAGGGTTACAGAATTCCAGGATCAACCCTGAGGATGGCCTGAGCATGGAGTCAGGTTCCAGAAATGGAAGCTCAGCATCTGCCCCTGGTTTTGATCATTGCTGTCCGGGTATGACCATTCTGAACCTGGCAAGACACTGGCAGCTTCCTAGCCTCACCTGATCTCACCTGAGTACGAGGCCGGAGCTAAGACTATTCAGCCATTTTGCCTTCTTTGCCCACCCAACTGCAGCAAAAGATGTGGCTGGCCCCCGACACAGCTGACTGTGTGTCTATATCCTCCGTATCCTCCCAAGGACAATTATAAACACCATCAGCTGTCAAGGGCTACAGGTAGTATATTTGGTATGATGAACAGCTTAGGAAACATTAGGAAGGTTAGAGCCAGTGTCCCGTGCCACATGATAAGTATCCTATAGTTTGTGCTCGCAGGCAGGCTGTCTCTGATTCCTGGGCAAGCACAAGCTAACCTTTCCCTTAAATACAGTTCCTCATGTTGTGGCGACTCCCCCAACCACAAAATCATTTTCATTGCTACTTCATTGTTTTAAAGATTTATTTATTTTATGCATATGAGTACACTGTAGCTGTCTTCAGACACACACCAGAAGAGGGCATCAGGTCTCATTACAGATGGTTGTGAGCCACCATGTGGTTGCTAGGAATTGAACTTAGGATCTCTGGAAGAGCAGTCAGTGCTCTTAACCACTGAGCCATCTCTCCAGCCCCCCATTGCTACTTCATAACTGTAACTTTGCTACTGTTGTGAATTGTAACTCAAATATCTTTTTGTTTGTTTTGTTTTTCGAGACAGGGTTTCTCTGTGTAGCCCTGGCTGTGCTGGAACTCACTCTGTAGACCAGGTTGGCTTCGAACTCAGAAATCACCCTACCTCTGCCTCCCAAGTGCTGGGATTAAAGGCATGTGCCACCACTGCCTGGCTGTGAATTGTAACTCAAATATCTGTTTTCTGATAGTCTTAGGTGACCCCTGTGAAAGGGTTGTTTGACATGTCCCCCGAAAGAGTTGAGACTCACAGGTTGAGAACCATTAACATGAGCCCTCCATTTCCTGAAGTCTAAGGACTTGTATTTAGCCTCATGGATCTGATGTCTACTCAAGGCTCTCACTGTGCTGTCTTTCTATGGTGTTAATAACTCTCCTAATAAGTCTTGTGCTCAGAAGAACAGGTGTGCTTGGACTCCTAATTGAAAACCCATCACTGGGCACAGGATCTGGGTCTTTCTAATAGGAATGACACACTTGAGAGCTGTGGCCAAAATCTGTGCTCATCCATTAGACCCTGAGGTGTCTGTCAGAGAAGAAATTGTGGCAGTGGTGAGCAACAGGAGCGTTCCCTTCCCCTTAACCCTGAAACACCTGGGATGTGGAGGAAAATGACGTAACTGAAGATAACTATTTGGTCTATGGATGATGGTTTCTGCTTCTTTTTTAAAACTGATTTATTTATTTTACAAAGGACTTATTTTTATTATTCAGTGCATGTGTGTCTGTGAGCAAGCATGCAATACCTGAGGAGGCCAGAAGAGGGCGTCGGATCATCTACAGCTGGAGTTAAAGGTGGTTGTGAGCAGCCTGTAACTGCGAACCCAGCTCCGGTCTTCCAGAGGAGCTGCAAGCGACCTTAGCCGCGGAGCCATTTTTCCAGCCCAACCGATAATTTCACGACACAAGAGAACACCGCCACTAGCCCCTTTAGAGAAGCGCAGGAGCCACGGGGAGGTTTCTGGGATTTTCATCTTTATTCTAGTTTTGTTTTAAAAGCCTGGGCGCCCAGCAGCACTCCCAGCCCCTTGTCCTGCCTGGGGTTCGCCCGGTCTGTTGTCCCTATTGGAGGAGTGTGGCGTTCAGAGCCCTTTCTCTCCGTCCTGCTGAGATTCTCCCAAACTCTGATGGGTGCCCAGGGATACCTTGGTGCGTACTTCCCAGAGACAACAAAACCTTAGGGTTTCTCATCTGTTTTCCCTCTGCCTGGCTTCCCTTCTTCCCCTTCCCAGGGTCTCCCTTGATACAGCGGGATCTGCGTTGACAGTAAAGTGCAGTTGGGGGCCACAGGGTCCTGAAACTCAGGCTTAGAAGAGTTCCTGTTTTCAGGACCCGCCCCCTTGCAGAGGCGGATTCTCTCGTGGCCCCCAGCAGTGGCATCATTAGGAAGCACACCTGGACCCCAGACTCCATCTTTTGCTTTGCACTCCCAGCCTGCGACGGGGCGCAGTACCTTTGTGTCTCCCTTAGGAGGGGAAAGCAGCGCATCTGGAGAGCTCCACAGCCAGGTTCCCTGCTGCAAGGAAGCCTGCTCACTCCAGAGCAGGGCTGACTGGGCAAGGGGCCCAGAGGGAGGAATGGCAGAGAGGCGCACCATCTCCTCCCTCGGGGCCCTCACCATCCCTCTCCTCCTTCCTTCCCTTCCTTCCCTCTCGCTTCCTCCTCAACCTCTTTCTACTTCCTTCCTCTTTTCCTTCCCCTCCCCCCGGAACTCCTCTTCTCTGGTCCCTGCCCTCTGCGGGCTGCAGGGAGAGGGGAGGGGAAGGCTGCTCCGCGCGGCTGGCCCGGGGTCACACGCTGTGCGCGCCCAGGCTGAGCACGGAGAAGGCGGCCCGGTGCTTGCGCAGCAGCAGGCGGATCTTCTCGTCGTCCGAGTCTGGGTCCAGCGGTTTGTTGTACTCATCGTCCTCGTTCTCCGAGGCCGCGCGGTCTCCGCTCGCACCGCCCGGGGCCCGGGGCGTGGAGGACGAGGGCTCCAGGGCGCTCTTCTTCCTCCACTTGGTCCGGCGGTTCTGGAACCACACCTGCAAAAGAGCAACCGGGCTGCCGGGGTGGGCTCCGCTACGGCCGCCTCGCTACCCTAGAGTCAAGTACCGACCATGCACCACTGCATCGTGCAGCTGCCTGACACTTGCATTACCCGCAGGGAGAAATATAATAAAGTTAGATAAAAGCGTGCCATAACTACCTGTGCTATAACTACC
>NW_022196905.1:164531490-164536847 GCF_008632895.1 Mastomys coucha | reverse complement strand
GAGCTGCAGCTTCCTCCTTGCCTCGGGTACACTCTAGCCATCTGGGCCCAAAGCCTCTGACATTCCACTGGTTAGAATTGTCCCTGGGACTCAGGACAGTGAGTGTAAGGTAGAACCCGGGTCTAGCATGCCCTGGCCCTCCATTCTACCTCCGGCAAGAAACGCAAAACGGAATGAATGAATAAAGTCGCCCCTCTCTTTAACTTTACACATCTCCAGGAACCTCATGACTAATTGGCCCCTAGAAAAATAACATGTACCCTAAGATGGCTGAAGACCGTGGTGTCCTACAGAGGCAAATAAATGTGTCGTAGGAGCCTAAGTCATCATGTCCTTCCACCTCCACACTCAGGCTGTGACTATCTGATGAAGTAGCATTAACCCCAGAACCCCCACCCCCACCCCTGAATCTGTTGACACGTCTTCATTTTCTTCACCAACGGCGAGATTGCAATTCTGGGAGGGTTCATGGGTTTCTTCTCCCGTTCCCCATCCAAAGTGTGGACAGACTAGGGTGGCAATTGGGAACCCTTGTCCCTGGACCTTGAAGAGGTGGAAGGAGGGAGGCTGCTTCGGGCTTGTTAGGTGTGCTGGAGCCTGCGGCTGATCTCTGCCACCCTCCTTTGCATGGGTGGGAACAGGGGGTGTATTTTCTTCATATTAAAGATTGAGAAATGGGCCAGCCGGTCAGTGTCCCACAGATCTCAGTTCAAGTCCCGTCTCTGCACTTGCTGGCCAGAAGACCTCAAGCACCAGGCTTGAAGAACTGACACTGTCTTTTTATCTGTAAAATGGGCCACAGTGCTGACTTCAAGAAAAGGTGAGACTTAATGTCAGCACTCCTAACAGGCTCTCAGATGGGACGAGGGAGAGATGGCTGTCACGTTGGGGGAGGGGGGAATAGTAATTATCATAACCTCTATAGTAAGATGGGCAGCCACGCCTCCCTCTCACCCAGTGGCCTCCTGCCCCGGCAGGGGGCTAGGCTGCCAGGCAGATCCCTTCTGCACAGACTCACCTTGACCTGCGACTCTGTCATGCCCAGTGAGTAAGCCAGCCTCGCCCGCTCAGGGCCAGCCAAGTACTTGGTCTGCTCAAAGGTTTTCTCCAGAGCAAAGATCTGGTGGCCTGTGAAGGTAGGGCGGGTGTGCTTTTTCTTGTGGATAGTGTCACTCAGGGGGTCTGGGGCTGGCAGGAGGGAGGAAAGCATGGTTAGCAAGGTGAGTGGAGACCTGAGGGGAACCTGCCGGGGCTGGGGAGGCAGCCTGTCCTGATTCTTCCACAGGGATGTGTTCTCCTACTGAGAAAATACTGAGGCCCAGGAATTCGGTGACACCTGTCAGCTGAACAGCACATCTGGGTGGACAGGGTCTCTAGAGGACAGCAGCACTGGCTATAGAGACACTGAGGCCTTAGAACTGGGTCTTGCACCTTTCCTAGTTTCCCCGTAATCCACTGATGCGGACTAACCCAGGGGATTCATTGGAATTTCTTTTCTGTGCTAAGACACCAAGACAAGGATGCCCTTCCTTTCACCTTCTATTAGATCCCCAGAGGGGTCGAGACCCACAGGTTGAGAACTATGACCCTAAAATTAGAATGAGCATCTTCAGTTCGCTCTCCTTTTGTGTTGAACTGACCACTGGCTTTCTCGGCTATTTTCTGGTGTATGTGCATGTATGTACCAAGGTGTGGGTAATACCTTCCAGCTGCAACCAGACCTCCGGGGCCTCTGAATTCCTCCCACTTCCTTTCTCCGAGCCCCCAGCTTCCCAGGTCTATTGGAAAAGCACCGATGTGAAGGCTTCTGGCTCCAGTTCCTCCTCGGTGTGCTGCATTGCCTAGCAGGCAGCCTGGAAGCCTGTCCTCCCTCAGACCTCTCAGAATCGATCGTACAGCCTGGTTTTGGAGTGCCAGAGTCATCTGGAGAGCCCAGAGACCTCCAGCTCAGTCAGGACTGGCTGCTCACGAAGGAGCTTGAGTTTCAAAGTAAGCAGAGTATTCATATGGCTCGGTTCCCCCAGCAACTCACATGCTCTGCTCTCATGTTATAGGCAGGGGACTTCAGCCCGGAAGAGGAAAATGACCTCCTAACACACTGGTTCTCAACCCTCAGCCCTTTAACACAGTTCCTCATGTTATGGTGACCTCCAACCATAAAATTATCTTGTTGTTACTTCCTAACTGTGAATTTGCTACTGTCATGGATTGGAAAGATCTGACATGCATCTTTCTGATATTCAACCCCCTGTGAAAGGGTCACTCAATCCCCAAAGGGGTCATGGCCCACAGGTGGAGAACCACTACCCTAAAAATGATCATCTTCCGTTCTCTTTCCTCTTGTGTTAAACTGACCACTGGTTTTCCTGGCTAATTTCTAGTGTGTGTATGCATTCAAAATTGAGGGGGGTGGGTCAGGATGAGGGAATGTGGGGTGAAGGTGTGGGCCCCAAACTAGATGGTACAATAGGTCCCAAGAGATGAGTGAGGAAGGAGACTGTCATTCAGGCACAGACATGGGGGACAAGGGGAGGGTATCTAGCATTGGTTCCAAATCCCTTATGCAGTGTGGGAGATAGAGATTAAACAGAAGGAGCGGGGGCTTTGCCTCTGTCCCTGTCACACATTTATCCCACCTGGAGCTTTAGTGGCCCGAGGAGGACCCTGGAGGCCACTGCTACTCTCTCCCAGTGAGCCTCACTGGCACATGCCCCTGGCACTTCCTGGATTCCTGATTGGCATAATACCCACCCCCTCCACTCCAGTTCTCAGAAACCTGAGTCTCAGGGATGGGTAGGGTAGCCCCCACCCCACCCCAGTAGTAAGGACCAAGGTCAACTTAGCGCTCTTGTTCTGCCATTGCTGACATGAACGGGGAGCAAGAAGGTGGGTGATGGGCTCTGGATGGGACCCCGGTGGGTTTTGGAACAACGCTATGTAACATTGGGCTCTTAGGGATACGATACTGAATTTAGCAAGTTTTCTTCACCAGGGTAGCAACTGTGTTCCCTGTGTAAAGGGGCGGCATGACTCTGGTCAGAAGCAAACTGAGCTGCCCGGAGTGCTGCACAGGGTGGGATGGGCTGTGTTCGTGGGGCCTGGAGAATCCAAGGTCCCTTGAAGGGCAAGAAGTGACTGTGGGTCCAGACACCTGTGCTACGTGGAAGTATGGAGGAGTGAGGAGGGTGGGGTTCAGTTCTGCTGTGAGCTGAGGAAAGGGACCAGGTGGCAGGCAGGGCTAGGTAAGGTAGGACTCCGTGCAGCCCAATCTTTAAAGACCCCTACCTCCTTCCTCCTCCTCGGGACAGGCTGGGCTGGGGGTGAAGGCCCTGTACTCACTGTTGCTGCATGGCCGAGCGCTACCTCTCCAGTCCTGGGCTGTGTCTGCCCAGCAGTTCCGGGTCCGGGTGGGGTACTCATTCCCAGCCTTGGAAAAGCTCCCCACCTGGGGGCCATAGTAGACGCCCTGGGAGCTGAGTCCACCAAAGCCTGCCACGTGGGGGTAGCCAGAGAGGAGGCTGCTGTTCGGAGTGGCAACCGGTCTGCTCAGGATGTCAGAGATTCCGTGGGGAGTCCCAGCCGCCAGTTGGGGGCCGAGTCCAGGGGGGCTGAGCTTGTAGAAGGAGTTCTGCACCGAGTACTGACACATGGGAGCCTTCATTTCTGAGAACTGGGCCAGCTGTGTGTTGTTCAGGAGGAAGGTCCCCTGCAGGTTGGACTCCATAGTCTCCGGGTCAGCGAGTCGGAGGTCGAGGAACCCTTAAAGCCCAGCACTTCAAATGGTGGCCCAGAATCTCATGGCAGGTTTGGAGAATCAGAGCCCCCCCATCCCACCCCGAGCCTCCGACTGCCCTCTGGCCCGGCCCTTCCTCAGAGATGGGGCACCTTACGTCAGCCCTCTGGCAAGTCAGGTGTCCAGAGAAGGTGGACGGCCTTCCGCTTCCCCTCTCTGCCCGCTGGGCCTAAAGAAGGGTGCGCTCCATGCTCAGAGCACCCGGTTTCTCTTCCTCTGAGTCTGGGGGCCCTCCATCAGAAGTTTTAAGTTCAGAGAAGGGACATTTCCTTGATAAAGATATGGCCCATTAGAATACAGACCTGAGACTGGCTGAGCTGCAAACGCTGTGTCGCCATTGGTTGGAGCCCACATGGGCCTCACATTGGCTTCTCCTAGACAAATTGCACTTTGAAAGATTGACTGTAAATCAGCCAGTCCGTGTGTGTGTGTGTGTGTGTGTGTGTGTGTGTGTGTGTGTGCTCGTGTGCATGTGCATGTGTGAAAGAATTAGCTTTAGGCGTCCTGTGCGTGGTCAGAGGCTCTACTTGCTTACCCAAGTCCAGTATCTAAGAAAAGGTGGGTGCCTGGCAGTAGGGACTGGAGGCTCCTCCGGAAGTCTTCATTTGCTCCCTTGAGAGAGAGAGAGAGAAGTCTGGCTCAGAGGTTCCAGTCCCAAGCTGCCCCTGTATGAATCGATTGGAAGCTTTGAAGTAAGGTACAGCGGTTTCCCTTCCTCCTCCAGGACAGGGTAAGTGGGGAGGCTGAGGGGGAGAATCTCTGTTCTCTGGGAGAAAGCAAATCTCTGGCCTTGAGAACGTGGGGTGGGAAACGTCTTGCTTAGGGAGTGGGCCATGGAACAGCTCTCGGCCTTGCAGGGGTGTGGGGCTCAGGGGCATTCCACTGAAGATCCGTGGTTCCTGTTTCTGCCAGCCAGCCTTTCCTGGCCTCTCCAGTAGTCCACCTGGCTGTGTCCTGGGTGAAGTCTCTCTCCCGTGAGAGGCCCTGTGCTCCTGAGGCAGAGAGCTAAGCAGGGCAGTTGGGTGGAGGCTTGGGACTACACTGCCTATAAGAACACCACCGTGTGCTTTGTTTCTGAGGAAGTTTTGCAATCTGCTGATTCTTGTGGGCACAATTTCTTATTTGACAACAGGGAAACAAAGGCACAGAGGAATCAGGGCTTGCCTGCCCAGCTAGTCTCTAAATTCTTTCCTGATGTCACTCTCCTAAAGTGTGAAATGGCAGGCACAAGGTGATTGGCTATCTAAATGACTTCTTCCTGACCAGGGCACTTGGGCTCTGGGGAACACACTGTCTTGTGTTTGGAGGGGTCTGTGTTTTCACAGGTGAGAGATGAGAGCCTTTTCTTCATTAGGTTTGTTTGAGACAGAGGACTGAGGTAGAGAAAGCCGGCTTGCCATGGAAAATTTGACTGTAATGTAAGCAATATTCTGTGCTGGTGGGGATTTAGGTGGATCAGAGAGAAAGGATTTTATGAAAGGTGAGATGACCTTTCTACAAGTTTGGGTAAAAAATGCAAGAAAGAGTTCTTATTTTTTAAAGACCTTAAAATTAAATCTCCCCC